>NC_083747.1:8305000-8905000 GCF_033458585.1 Syngnathus typhle | reverse complement strand
ACCATAATATAAAGCCAGAAGAAATGAAACGGACTTTTGGACAAAAGAGAGACAAAGACAGGAGAGGATTAGCAACGGAAAGATTTCAAAAGCAGAGAGAGAAAATACAGAGGGAAAAAGATAAGTGAGGGGATTAGTGATGAGCCAGAGATGTCAGGATATTGAAATGGGTGAGCACCGAATGAGAGAAAAAAGGAGAGAGGCAGAGTTCTGATACAAAATGAAGCAGGCCACGGTAATCGGAAGTGATCTCTCTTGTGAGAAAACACTGCCTTATAATTCTCAACAAATACAGGTTGGCACCGGAAGAAGCAATGATGGCCGGTGGATTTTGGGAAGGAGGCAGTGGTAAATGGGAATGAGGGTGGAGTCTTGCTGTGGCTACATATGTAAAACAGCGGGGAAGCAGCAGTGTGTCTTTGGCCCAACCTGAGCTCCCCTCTGCTCCCTCCAGCACATCAATCATACAAAACAGGGCCATCACAGCCACATTGCACGCTGGGAGACACACACGTGCCACTGTGCGCACGAACACACACACACACACACACACGCACGCAAGTCACAATTTTTATGCCTTCCAGTGCATGTCAAACAGTTGTGCCCTCACTCAGTACCATCTGTGACGGGTGCCAACACACAGTGGGTGATATTTACTGGGAGACCCTCACCAACAAAAGAGAGGCAGGAAATACACAAAGGGACCCTCGGATCACTTGATCTCCCAAAACTCATTAAGAATGCATATATATGTAAATATATGCACCTCTGCGAATGCACCTTGGGCCGAAATGTTAGTGTGTGCGCTTGTGGGTGAAAGTACACAGCTGGAAGAGTGTGTGTGTTTCCACTGAACAAGTGACGATGCTTTGACAGTGTTTGGACCAAACTGTGATGCAGTGTGTGCTTGCTATGCTGTGAGGCGAAAATGTGGACATGTTTTGCAGTGTTATTATTCTCCCCCTATGTAATAGGACATGCTTAAGAAAAAGATACAGAAAAGCTGGGAAATTCTAATTGAGCGTTTTCTCACCAAAGAGGCAGGATATTGAAATTAATGTAAGTTCTGCATGACTTATGCACTTAACATATACGTGTGTGTGTGTGTGTGTGTCAGACACCTAGATGTACGTATATATATATATATATGTGTACAAACATTGATGTTTGAGTAAAAAATAAGACAATGTGCATAAAATAATTAAATGTTTAAATTAAATTAAATAAATATCAATGAAGATCTGTTTTTTGGAAAAATCAATATATATGAGTTAGGCGCCACTCAGGATATGCCCAAAATGTCTGAAACCATTGCTCTCGATAGCCCACTCTGATCATCTGCCCATTTGCAGAATCCGTATTGGAAAAGGTAGAGCAGAGGAGAGTTACTGAGTCACTGTGTATCTCCAGCCTTGTGGTCCTGTCTCCTTCACAAGCGCGGAAGGTCAGGAGAGCCTCAAAAGGGCCCACAGTAATTCTGTTCTCACTTCAGCTCCACTTTTCGTTCAGCAGCACCACATCTCTCTTTAACAAACGTCTTCATGACAAATCAATATAAACTCTCCACAGACCCCCCTCTGAAGCTCTCTGTGCTGCCCTTGAGCTTTCAAACATGAATCGAAAAGATAGCTCAGTTAAAGGTGAAGTCAAGTCAAAACCTTTCTCACTAGTCCAAACACTAGATTTTTAGAATATGAATAAAGCAGCAAAATCAGTATACATTCAGTCCTGCAGCAAGGTAGTTTCTTTTGTTTTCAGGACATTACAAATTGTTGTATTGGCTATGCTCAATGTTTGTACAAGAGCTCTGATTAATTTCTTCCTCATCTCTCAGCTTCAAAATGGTTTACTTTTCTCCCATAGGCAGCTCTCAAAGCCCAAAACAAGCACTATCTATTTTATTTTAATCAATTTAAAAACCAGAGTAACGAGAAAATCTCAACTCGTCATTTGTGCTGACATTATCGATTGAGTGCTGGATCAGATCGAATCTTTATTTATTTAGTTGTTTATTTATTTATTTACTTGTTTATTTCTTTATTGAGGTAGTTATTAATTTATTGATTGAGTTATTTATTGATTTACATAGAAACATATCGTGTTGGTAGACCAAGTAACCAAATTCTATTGTGATTATTTCAAAGTCTAAATGAATTACAGATGTTGCAAAAGCTATGAAATGTTTTCAAACTATTGCCCCTGCACATAAATGACAATGTGTCTGCTTTTACGCCGAGTGCAGATTAAGTTCTCTCACCAAATTATCGAGCGTATTGAGGGTGTGGCTGCTTCATAGATGAGCGCAACACGGCCCCAAATACACTAGACTACACTTGCAATGGCACGAAAAAGTGACGCCCGTTTTTACACTGAGTGCACGGGCGCCAGTCTGCCAAAATAGGGCTCCTTGAGTTTTATTAGAAGAAAAAATGTGGGGCACCAGCTACCTTAGTAAAGCTGACTGAAGTGTTCAACCATTCTTTCTTATATTAGATGTCTTACCTTTCCAGTTTCTCTTCTAACTACACAACAACACAACACAAACAACAAACGGGTGAAAATGAACACCATCTATTTTTAAAAAAATGGAACATCTACTTGTAAAAAAAATGGAATGAAATAATACAAGAATGTTTTTCTTCGCTCGGGTGCTACTTGCAGTGACTGATGAATGTAACCTTGTCCTTCTCCTCCTACTGCTGTTTCTCTGTGACCTCCTGCATTCTGACAACTTGTGTGAAACCACTGTGAGTGTGTACACTGATTAGCAGTGTGTTAAGGCATGCGGCACATCAGATGTGAGTGTTAATTTGTGTTGCGAGCATCCCAGTGACGTGTCTCACCCCCCATATAATGAGCAGCAGCACTGTTGTGTGGCTCGGCTTCTCAGTGTTTCCTCCCCGTCTCTGCGACACACTGCGCCTTGGTAATTGGTCACAGAGGGGACAGTAAATCTGCACGAGGACGTGGGAGAGGCACAGAGAAAGAGAGCAAGGGAAGAGTATGTTTGTGTGAGTTTACAGGGAGAGCTAGGTGAGAGAGGACAGGGGGTGGGAGTCTGGTGAGAGAGGACAGGGGGTGGGAGTCTTTCATCTTCACAACTTTTTCTCAAAACTGTTTACAAGGACTGCTGCCTAGCTCCGCACGCACACACACACAAACACACACTCACACACACACGCACACATGCACAAACACACGCACACACAAAGTGATGCAGCCCCCACTTCCACTGCTACCACCCACACGCATATACAGTAAATGACCTTAGCGCGCTACCGTCTGCGAGTATGGATTCTAATCAGATGTCGGCAGTATTGTGTCTGTCAAACCTGGCCAAGGTTACTTAACCTTCCAGTCTTAATTTCCCTTCCATTTTAGTGCCTTCCTTCATATCAAACATCAGCAAATCTACAGGGGGGGAAAAAGGAAAAGAAGAGTGTCTGGAGGAAAGATGAAGATTGCCATGCTTGGCTGAAGCTCGGAGATGAAAGTAAAGGATGATTCACATTGCTGTGGCAAAATGAACTGAACCAAGTAGAGCTGAGCTGTGCTATTTTTAAACTTATATATGCCACAGCTAATGGAGGAGGACAACGTGAACTGGTGAACATGTCATTGCAATATCACAATAAATGGTATTGGAAATACTGCATTGAGTATTGAGTACTATGTAAGAGTAGAGATGCCAAATTCTAGACGTTTTCAAAGTTGGAATTTAATATTGGAAATACATAGGAATTCATAGAAAATACATTGTACTTAGGGCAAAGTATGGGAATTTATAGGAATGGAAGAAATAATGTCTATAAAGAGGTTATTACGTTGAAATAAATAGCTTGCTGATTGATCATAGCAACTGGAGTACAGTATATTGTATAGTATATTATTTATTTATCTTTATACTAACAACCATCTTAATATTTTCCGGAAAATAATGTGGGGTTGTCCCAGAACTATAGGATGGTAATGTATGATTTGACACACACTCAAAAATATGACCTTGCAAACGCAATATGGTATATCAGTTAAGCACTACCCTTATATAAACTTGTTCTGCTGTTAATAAAAGTTTAAGCGTGTTGTACAAGTGACTCACATGTTCACTGAGTTTAATGTATTCTATTATGCAACCATTTGCTAATAAATATAAGTTACTTACTCACATAAAAAAGATGTGCATCATGACTCAGAGGCCTCTTTAGTGACAGTATTCGGCAGTTAGGGCTGGCCACAAAATTACATTGGAAATGAGATAGGGTCATTCAAAACAAAACAAAACAAAACAAAACAAAACAAAACAAAACAAAACAAAACAAAACAAAACAAAACAAAACAAAACAAAACAAAACAAAACAAAACAAAACAAAACAAAACAAAACAAAACAAAACAAAACAAAACAAAACAAAACAAAACAAAACAAAACAAAACAAAACAAAACAAAACAAAACAAAACAAAGATGTGAGTAAACCAAAGTCAAGAGAAACTGTGTGCAGGTATAGGTAGGTAAAAGAGTCAATCATCTACTCATTACAAAAGAGGAAGACAGATGAATTTAGCAGGCAAAACAGACAAAAGAGGCCCCTGTGAGGATAAGCGCTTCAGATAATGGATGAATAGATAAAAAGAGAGATCCAATACATGACTTGGATAAGTGTGCACCCTCCAACACCCAGTTCACTCCTAGTAAACACTCTTGTTGTCCTCGTTCATCACAAGCAACACATCTGGAGTGACAATGGCACATTGAGGAAAAAAAAAAGAGCCACTAGGCTGCAAAAAGCCTGACAGCCTGTGCCTGTTTACAGTGTGTTACCACGGGAACGCATCCATCAATCACACTTTGTAGCGATGGTCACAAAGATGAAGCCTTTTTCAATTTACATGCTTTACAGACAGGTACGCACACACACAAAGCAATCGCTAATTTACAAGTACACACTTTCAAACTGATTACTCAAATCCGCATGACAGACACAGTGTCTATGCTATTTCACACACTCAGATATTAACGCATACTTCAAACATCCTTTCGCTAGTTTTTTGTAAATGACACAGTGACACAGTCATCATATAACAATTGGTTTAGCGTTTTTTACCTCTGACCTCAGCCAATAATTGTACCTCTGTGCATAAATAAAACTCAACAGCTCTATTACTACTAAAATTTATTCAAATGACAGTTCCTTAGGTCAGGTCAGAGCTACTCCCTGTAAATGGAACAACCTACAAGAGAATATAAATTTGTCAGAACTCATTACTCACCAGCACGTGTTTGCGGGAAGTCTTGAATGAAACATTGACTGTTTATTAGAGGGGTACTGGTTTCCCATGACATTCATAACATAACCTGTCACACATCTGCAGGAGCCAGATATTCCTGCCTGCACCTCGATCAAACACAAAAATCACATTACATCACCTGCACTACAATTTAAACCTACTTTTAGGTAGTCTAAACTCATAAGGGGAGAGTAAAGAAAATCCTCTGGGTCTACTGGAATGCTGAGCGACGAGCAGCACGATCTAGCAAATTCACAACTATGCTCAACTGAATTAACCCCAATATGAAAATCGAGCTGCACCCAGTTTTACGCCATACACAGTCTATTTTCTGTGCCCAAAGCATGATATCATACAGCAGTAAAAGCCACATTTTTATTGTGATAGTCACAGGGTAAAAAAATCCTTTTATCTTATAAGAAACAGATTTTTTTCAAGTGTAAAACTTCCTATCTGTGTCTGAAACAAGTCTGCAGCGTGTTATGTGTCTGAGATTCCCAGAATTGATGCAACGTTTCTCAAATATCTTTGGATAAGGGGCTTTATGAGGTCAACTGAATGCAGTTCAGTAGCAGTTAGAGCTAATGGGTCCAATTTGAGGAGGCAACAAGTTATTGAGGAAGATGTTGTGCTCTGACACTATCTGTCTTTACTGAGGCTGTTTGTGTCGCCTGTAATTGCTTGGTGGATTGATGCTGGACAGCGTGCCATCTCACAGACTATAATCAAGGCTCATTATTCATTTGTTAGCGTCCTAATATGGGTGTTGGAGACACGTTGACCGACTATGAAGCGTCGACTACGTGATGACAATGTGACCAGTTGTGCTTTCTCTCTTTCGCTTCACTGCTCCAGCTTCACCTTCTCTTTGTTTCCTTTGAATGCTCGGCTCTTCTCGTTGCCTTTTCCCTTTCACATCACAGCCTGCTACACATTGCTCTCCCTTTCTTTTGCACCCCTCCACTCACATCAAACACATCTCTTCCATCAAAATGCTCCTCCAATGCTTCAGTGGGACTGAAATCGCAGGAGGTGTCTTGATTCTCGTGCAAATGTCTCGCTTAGCTCACTTTTATAAAAATCACAGTCCTCAATGACTAATAGGCATTTACATGTGCATTGACATCCATTCATGTGCTGCCCAGTTTCAGCAAACTCTTTGGCAATCTAAAGGGGGTGACAAAGACCTAATTCCTGCCATTATTACCATACAGACATTACGTCGTTAATGTGCAATAAGTGAAATTCATTATCCTGATGAAGGGGTCTTTCGGAGCACCTCCGAGAGAGACAGGGAGAAGAGAAAGAAGAGAGCTAATCAATAACTCAATCTTGTGCCCTGCATGGGGCTCCATCTCCTCGCTCTCAGACTGTCAGAGTATCTTAGGAGTAGAGGCACGAGCTGCAGCCCACACCGTCCACGTTCTAATGGCACATTGCTCGATCAATGAACACAATCTAATCAGCCTCTATCACCACCACTGACTTTTAGCATGTTGGGCCAAGTCTAATAGCATTAGCACAAGTGTGTGACTGGGGACTGAGGTGCGACGCCAAAGTACAAGGTCATTTGGGGAAGGGTTAGAACAAAACAATAGGCAACAGTTCAATACAGGAACCGAGAAGTACTATTTTTGAGTTTAAGCACAAACCGATATACGGTAAATCAGGGGTGTCAAACTCTTTTTTTTCGCGGGCCGCATTGTAGTCATAGCTTCTTTTGGAGGGCCAGTATGACTGTCAACCCAAATAAATGTATGAGCACCTCATATTGTATACAGTATAAGCTACGAAACAAACTGACAAATAATTCGTTTTCAAATCAGACGAGTAAAAACTAGTCAAATATTAAAAAATAGATATATATTATTAAAAGTGAAGACAATTTGCAATTCTAGGAATGATGCACAATTTGTCTTCGCGGGCCACATAAAATGATATGTCGGGCTGTATCTGGCCCCTGGGCCTTGAGTTTCACACCTGTGCTGCAAATGATAACTAAAACTTGTGACGTTATTCCTTTCCATATATGTCATTGACCACCTTTTGGAAAGAAACTGTGGAAAAGCTCGATCCTGTCATATATTCTCCTCTTGAGACTTGTAATAAATATCTACCACATTTCAGAAGTAAGATTAACATTTCATGATAAATATTCATCTTGTGACCTTAACCGTGATCTTAGGGGGTCTCAGCCCCCAGCTAGGGAGTCACTCCACTGCATTGACTGAAGACTGACTGTTTATCGAGTAATCAGTGGGTGCTTGTTGAAAATGCATCAATAGCATTTTTATTTCTGGACCGAAATGTCTCACCTTTTATAATTTCATAGTTCAAAAATAAATATATATCAAAAAACAAAGTATAAACAAAGAGGCCTATTTACAAACAAAGACACTCACAACTTTTATTAAATCCATTATTTGTCCCTGCAATTTTAGTTCCAGCATCAAGACAACGCACTCATTAAAATTCACAGTGATTTAAGTGTTTTTATAGGGTTGTAGCGCCACAGTTTGCATGAGTCTTTGCTGGACTTTGCTAATTTCAAATTGTTGTCTTATGGAAGCTAGTGTATATGTGTATTGGCTGACAATTTGATCTGCGCAATTGATAGCTATCCGACACATCACCACAGAAAAATGGATGGATGGATGGATGGATGGATGGATGGATGGATGGATGGATGGATGGATGGATGGATGGATGGATGGATGGGATTTGTATTGGGTCAAAATATAATCATATATCTAATGAGGTTCTCAATGCATATTATTATGCTGTAGCAATTATCTTTTTTTTTTTTTTTTTACCAAAACAAAGCAAACCAAAATACCAAGCTGAACATATGGGTAAACAGACCTTGTCACACTATTCCTATTTAGTGATTAAATATATCCACCCGAGAGCTCTGCACCTATTAAATCCTATTGCCGGAAAGATCGATCGAGCCTGCTCCTGCTTGGTGGCCATAAAGCTGTGTAGACATTTATCTGATGGCGAGAGCTGCAGGAAAAAGGTTTACCCATGAAAGAACATGATGAAAATGACACATTTTATGTTCCCTGCCATGTCAGTGAAAGACTACTGAGCTGTGTGCCACTTTTCAGGAAGACTCTGGGGTCTTTTTAGGAGCCATGAGCCCAAGAGCCCATACACAGCTGTATTCACCAAACAGATTCATGAGCAAGAATATTCCACTAAGACACCGTTTAATAGTCGAATCAATCCAAATATTCTTATTCAAAACCTTCAGGGAACCACGTTAAAATGACTTATGTTGAAACCCACGCCATCTTACGCATCTCAAGAAATTAGTCAGAGAGAAGTCAACCATCTCTCAACTTCCTGCGTGGTTGGAAAGAGGTTGAGCCAAGTCTCTTAAGAGTGACAGCTGATCTCCTGTCCGCACAGTACCGAGCATGTTAAAGCACTGATCCCCCGCCCCCGTACATATCAAATCCGCGTCCTCACATTTTCACCATCCACTTTCACTCCTCGATGGCTAACGCCCATGCAAGATCTACTCCCCCCTTTTTATCCATTAGGCAGAAGGCCACTCCCCCCACCTCTCCATGGGGCCTCTTTGTAACTGTCAAGGAACTCTTTTCACTTTTTGTTCTGCCTGCCCTCTTAGGTCCTTTCTCTGCTGATATTCACACCATCTGCCAGCAGCATGAGGAAGGTGCACAAGACTCTCCTCGCATTGGCTTGTCAAAAAAATCCCACTGTCTTTTACATTTGTATTAAAGCACAGCTATGACTGCAATGCTGCAACCAAACAAAATTTTTCATCACGCGGCGGGAATCGAGCTTCGGCAGTTTGGCCATTGTTTGCAGTGGTATACGTCCCCTTCAGAAGTGGCTGTAAAGAATCATTCAAGCCACACTAAGCAGCTGCCTGCGAGTTAGGTCATTTTCCCAGGAGCCACAGAGTGGGCATTGGCAGGACCTCAAAAAGAAGGGACACCATCTGTTCAGCCCCTGAAAAGGTTAGTGACACCTTCTGTGGTACCAACAACTTCTAATTAAGTGGCCGAGAATGCAGTAGCAGATGCTTTTGCACAGGATTGGTGGGCTGCCTCGCTTATTCTGATGTCAGCCACACCATGGCATCTCTTAAAGAGTGAAATATATAATGTATGCATACGCATTGATCAGCATAACACACAAGTGGTGGCCTTTGTTTTATGTGATTTTTGTCCCTCCTTTGTAACAC
Source organism: Syngnathus typhle (assembly GCF_033458585.1). Classification (NCBI taxonomy): domain Eukaryota; kingdom Metazoa; phylum Chordata; class Actinopteri; order Syngnathiformes; family Syngnathidae; genus Syngnathus; species Syngnathus typhle. The sequence continues at coordinate 8,895,496 of NC_083747.1, read as the reverse complement.
CTAATTAAGTGTCCAGCATCAGGAAAATCTGGCTGAGCCCCTTGGTCAAAACCCAGCGTGGTATGTTTCCATTATATCATGCTGCACTAATTTGATTAACATTCGGAATTAAACACAATGACAAATAGACTTAACATCCTTCTGATTCTTATCATTCTTAGAGCTAAATCTGCTGCTAATTGAGCTTATTAAGTAATTAAGAAGAGGTCTTAATTATATCGGTGCCACTGGGACCTGCACGGATGTACCCGTGAAATGTTGTGCTGCATGCCCAGCCCTGTTTTGTTAGTTTTGGTACTTCCAAATTTCATCCTTTTTTTTAATTTATTTTTTTGATACTATTTAGCAACGCGCAGTTTTAGGTTGTCGGTCAACATCTGTCTGACGTATTTTGCAGACAAAGAAAGAAATGAAATCCAGAATCCACAAAGTCAAGCCAATTACCTTGCAAAGAGTTAAAAGCTTAATAAAACATTGTGTGGCAAGGAAATGAGAATTTTGGCACAGACATGGATTTAGTCTCAGGAGAATGGGCACCAAATGGCCCCCTCCGTCTCGCTCTCTCTCTCTTGCTGCCATCAGTCAAAGTAGCAGCCACCCGTCCCCTTCTTTCTCCCAAGGAGACGTCTCTGGAAGCCACAATGATCTATACCCCATGACTTAACTCTTCATGTCCGACATCCTTAGATTTGTGGCTTGAGGGTTATTCAAACACAAATTTAAAAGAGGATGAAATTCAGGAGAGAGCTTTTGTTGGACGTACACCAAGGTAAAGTCATTTCAGATGGCATTGCCTCAGTGGAGGAGCAAGAGGTAGCGAGTGTAGCAAATGATTTCCTCTGTGGTACTGAATGCTTTTCTTTCATTCCACACAAAGGGAGGTTATCAGCACTCAATGTTATCATTTAGATGAAAAACAAAGAGTTCGATTTGTTGGGCAAAATATGACATTGGCTATGTGACTTAGTTCTTGCATGCATTTTAATACTTTTGCTCTTGGATGTCATATAATTAAAGTGTGGTTTGGTATTATTTTGTTTATTAATTAATAGGATGGAAAGGGTAACATGAATAATTAAAATTTGAAGCCCCTGAAGTCGTAACATTTTAAATTTGATCCAAAATTATGTGAGAAATATATAGTCAGTCAAAACCTTGGAACTGCCGCAATGCTTGCGTTTAAACATTTCTGTCAGACATTTCTAGAACTTAAACTGCAATTCAGGAAGAGTAACACGAATGACAATTCAAAAGTGAAACTGTGAACGATATTTGCATTAGACACAACTATTGAAGTTCCGACTATTTTTTTTCATGTTTTATCGCAGTACCCCAGAACAGCTGTGTTTGACTTCACAGGTTCCACATGATCAGCCACCTCATGATCAAATTTATAAAAGCAGAATAATATTTAGCTCCACATGATGCACTCAGCATGCACGGGGTCTCCTACTGAGAGTTCATGTGTTTAGGAAAATCGATGAGATGTATTTTTATTTTTTATTCATTGGAATGGAGAAAGCTGGACACTTGAGTCTCTATTTGTTAAGTGTGGATTATCGAATAGTTGCAAGACTGCAAAAAAATAACTTGTGACAGTTGTGTGAGTGTGTGTGAATATTTGTGCATGAATAAAAAGTTAAATATAAATGTAAACATAAATCAGGTTTACTACAATTTTCTGTAAAATAATAACTGTTATTAAATCTGGATAATAATAAAGACTAGAGGTTCTTGCTGCGTTCTATTTTGAATTTTCTTCAGTTTTCTCTCCATCTCCCCCCCAGCAAAATATGAAAATTGCTATTTGCAGATGAATAATGCATGAGTGGTGGTTTGGAGTAGCGCAGGGTCCCGGCAACAGACTCGCCCTCTTGTAACACAGTAGGGTGGAGTGTGGTGATGGTGGTGTTGATGGTGCGTGCGCCGGGGTTTGGGTAGCGGCATGTACAGGCACCCCTCTGTTTGCTTGCTGCACCCCCCTGCTGGGAGACATGGCACCCTCTGCAGGAGCTGCAGAGCTCTGTTTCCCATCTCCCTTAGGCAAGATGGGGTGTGTCATACACAAAAACACACACTACCAATATTCATCTTGGCTCTTACGCTGACCCATCAATCAAATGTGCATTTACCCACACACTCATACACACATGACATGCACACACTCCAAAAGACAAATTCTCTCTTTGGTAAAACCTGAGACTGATCCAAGGCTCAGTCATGCTGTAGTAGGTAAAAAAAAAAGAGGTTGGTATAATGAATTAATTTATAAGGCAGCGACACAAGGCTGGTCTCCACCAGGAGAAAGGAAGAGCAAGTCCAACAGACAGAGGCCGGATGTAAGGAAATGTACCTGGCATATCTGTATGCGCACGTCACACACTGACACACACACAAATACACGCACACAATTTGTCTGTTGTTGTTGTTAAGATTACATTGTTTTGCTCCTGTTTCCCGTTTTTGGTTTGCTCCTTTTTCTAGTTTTTTTTTCCTTCCCTTAGTATTTTTGATTCCACATTCCTCGTTTGCCTTTTTGTTTAATTTTTGGAAAATTAATACATTTTGTTCAGAGTTCATCCTGCACTCTTGCTTTGCATTGCAGCACATGGTTCCACCTTTGGCCACCACCTACTCAACAACCCACACCTTGTGACACACTGGATATAAACTAGTGTACATGCCTCTGTTCAATTGTCAGGTTTTTATATTAAAAAAACATCATGCAAGCAAATTTTCTTCTCGCATTAATGCGACCTCTCACCCTTATATCTCAATTAAATTGAATAGATAAATACATAAATAAAATCTTTCCAATAGAAGTAGAAATAAACAGAGACAATGTTGTGACTCAACTCCGCTCAACTTTTTTAAGTGGGGATGTGTTCAGACGTAACCATTAAATTATATTTGGTCTTATTAAATGGGAGTGAGCATCCATATGGTTCTCTGGAATTAAACTGGACTGTTCTGGTTGTCGTAGAAAATGGCTCATCTGAAGAAACGTTATTAGTTCACGAAACAAGGCTTGATGTTGGGACTAGATGTCTCATGACATGTTGAGACAGCTCCACTACACCTAAATGGAATATTAATAAGTGAGTTTCCACCCAATGAATCCTGTTAATGGACACAGGGCTCTTTGCAAGGCATCCAAATGTTGCTGTTTGTTTGATGTTTTGTTGTTGTTTTATATTACAAAAGAGTGATACCATGTGTGATTGTGGCTTGCCTCCAACTTGGAGTATAAATAACTCCACAACAACTCAGGGTGGTGTTGTCCTAACCAGGCCTTGTTGCATGAACTGATGAAGCCTGCTTATTAAATAAGAGGTGAATCATCTTCAAAGGCAACCAGTCCAGTTGCGATTGATTCAATGTCCTAAGAAGGAAATGACCTGGATGAATTATTCACAACCATGTTTCGTAGGCTTTTTCCGACATTTTTGTTGTCAAATCCCACGGCACAAGCAATGATCCGCAGAGATGAGTGACCTCGCACGGGATCACAGAGGTCTCATTGATCAAAGTATTAGTTTGGAGTGTTCTAAATAATCTGCAAGGCATTAAATATGCGATAGAACATAGTGAAGACAGTGGTAGTGTGCTTTGCTACTTCCTGACTTGAAGTATGTTTTTATTTCCTTGAAAAATACATTATTTAAAAACTGCATTTTGTTGTTTCTTATGTTGTATTTGTTTGAGATTTATATTTTTTGTATATTCTGATTTCCTCATAAATCATCTCAGTGAGAAAATGTATTTTACTGTGTGTTAGATTCTTTCACCCAATATAGTTAGTACAAATAAACCACCCAAGTGAAATATTTGACAGTTAGTCCTCATTGACAGTCAAGTTGGACTTCCCTCCATTAGGCTGCTTGACAGTTTGTCAAAATCAGGGTGCCATGCATCATCACCACCTCCAGCACCATATTCCCACATGCTACTGGCAGTCAAGTCTAACAACAAGAGGGGAAAATAGCACATCCACAAATGTCAGCAGAGTAGGAATGTGGCAGGTACACTTCATCTATAGTAGGAGCAGCACTTTGTGCTTTGACACAAGCATCTGCACGTTTTCATACATACTTGTTCATTCAGGACATTACAAACACTAAACCAAAAACAAACAGAAAATATCTACAACAGATTGCCTTTTTACCTAAAGTATTGAAGTATCACGTCTGGAGATCAACTCTTTCCCCATATTGACTTCACAGAATTTCACTTTGCCTCTCTCCCATTAAAAGGTACAGGTGAGCTATAAATAGTACCTCCATGGATGTATTCCTCCCTATGCAAATCCTGTATGCCCGAGAGTCCATTTCAGGAGATGCTGTCAGGAGGTGTTACTGGCTTCTGACCCGTCTTTTCACGACATTGTCTGACCACAGTTCAATCACCAGTACCAGCAATTTAAAAGACGACTCACCTAGAGTCATTATCTGACAGTCTGACAAAGTTAAACGCCTAAGTACCTGGGTGGGTGGCAGAAGAACACTTTAAAATCTCCAGTGATGAGGAGTATTACAACCAAAAGCGCAGTTGGAAGCCCCACGCTCCCTCTTATCCCCCCTGAGTCTATGCCTGCCATTTTGGCTGCATCTCAAGGCGATATGTTGCCTCTATCTCATGTCACCGCTCTGGCTGGCGTTCAATTTTTGCTCTGGCTCTTGTTCAGCCTCAATTCTGGCTCCGGTTCAAGCACCACAGTTGAGGTGTTTCCCGGGCTTCATTGTGGCTCTGTTTCAGAAAAGCCCAACCCACAACAACACCCCCACAACCCACCCAGCAACACACCACCCTCATGCAGTTTCAGCACCCTAGGTAGCTGGCCCTGTGCCCAGCCCGCAGATCATTGGGAGATTCGGGCCCAGGCCTTTTGTTTGGGGTGGCATTTTGCCTTTGTTTTCCCATCTCGCCTCTAATCTAAACACCCAAAACATCTCATGCTTGACAAATCGGCCCTGAGACGAGGGAGCAGCTGAAGACAAACGGCTGGAAGCGGTTCAACCACAGGCAGGAGTGATGGTGTCCGACTGGGCCTGACCTCCCAAAGGTTAAAGACACGTTCACTTACAAAGCAATCAATTACCCAGGCTGTGAGGGCGCTTTTAACCACTGCCCCCCCAACGCAGCCCTTGCTGCCTCCCACACAGTCAGTGTTATTGATGAGGGTTCCTGTGTACAGCACATTCAACCTGGTGCGTGCATTACATATCACTTTTGAAATGAATCCTAAAATCCGGTTAGTCTACCTGAACCTTGTGTTTCTTATTGTACCCAAAACCCCCAACCCCACACCCCCCTCCATCATCTCCGCCTCCCCGAGCTCTCTCTACTCTGCGGGATGTTGTAGCAGGTTTATTCTGGTAGTTTGGCTCTGTGGGCCTCAGCAGGCCCCTCAGCTGTTCCGCTGGGTTTGTAATTACCATTTCATTACGAATGACACTTTTGGGGGTTGAAGCACCATTTCATTCTGGGTCTCGAGGGGGGAGATGCTTGCCAAATTCCTAGTGAGAGTGGCAATTATCTAACTTTGTCTGCAATTCACAGTTTTGGACTAAGTCACTTGACAATGACTAAGAATATTTGGTTGGTAAAAATGACTTCATTCTGTGATAAGATGTATTATTAATTATTATTATTATTATTATTATTATTGTTATTATTATTAGTATTATTACGAGTTTGTATTATAGAATAATTACAATTATATTAGAATAAAACCATTGTACGGTAGAATTAGACGGACAAAACACCTCTAAAAGTTGTACAAAAACTCAAGAGTTCATTGTCATGCACAAAAATAAGAACAATTTGTCAGCCTATCATGAAGGATCTCAGCATCCCTCAGGTCGACAAGCATTAAATGATTAACCATGGGTACTCCAATCTGCTCCCACATCCATTGGATGTAGGTTGATTGGACATTGTACATATCTATGATAGGCTGGTGACCAGTTCAGGTTGCACCACTGCATCCCGCCCAAAGTCACCTGGGATAGGCTATAACATACTACCTAGGTGAGGATAAGCAGTTGAGATGGATGGATGGACGGACGGACGGATAGATGAGTAACTCCTGTTTATTTTTGTAAGACAGTTGATGATCACAAAGTTTACTATAAAAAATATATGCACTGATAATAAATTGTCCCTGGAATAAGCAATTATTTGTTATTTCCTAAATAATGATTCAGTATCTAAATAAATCAGGTCATGTACTTTATACTTGTTTTATAGCATGTGCATTTCAATCTCAATATCCTCTATCTGTCAATAAGTAAGAGCCATATCGCACGATATAATAGTGACTGACCATAGAGCATGAGGAGTTTAACAACGGACTGTCTTTGCATATTCATGCGGAAAATACAAAAATACCTCTCAACATTTAAAACAACTGGATTACAACAAGCAAAACCTGATCTATTTTGTCCTTTCGCCCACACATACTTGTACATAATATTTTGGTGTGCGCTGCAATTTCACTGTATATTAGCAGCAGAAGTTAACAAACTTTATCTCAAGTAAATTTACAGCTCTCATTTTCAATGAGCAATGCTTGTAGGTGGAGCAGAGTCTTGTTTATTAGAATAGTGAGAGATCTAGTCAGTAGTAATATATATTATGTATTGGAAGTAATTTGCTTAACACTGCTGGCCAATATGCAAATTTAAAGTGCGGTTGCTTTTGCAGTTCAGTGAATGGGGATTAGTGTGACATGATTTGTATGTAAGAAATAGAAAACCCTGGTTTACGAAGCTGCCTCCAGCCCCTAACATGACTATCAACAGGATAATGAGTATACAAACAGTGTGGAAGGATGGAAGGCGTTTTTTGTTGTGCTCTTAATATCACAAGAAATGAAGACCGTGCCAGACATCAATGACTTCAGGTTTTCAGTCATCGCCTCATTATTAAAAAAAAACATTTAGACACAGTTTGTCTGGTAGTTTATATAGCATATTTATTGTTACATAATTACTCATTACTATCTTTTAAAACATATATATTTATATTTTTATATTCCATTGACATTTAACAGATGCTTTTATGCAACGCATCACCAAATATGATTCAACTTTGCCTCCTGTCACTTTTGCCTCTGAGTTACAAAAATAGGCAGTGAGGGAGCATCTTGAGTGTATCTGTGTGTCCATCGATGTGTTTACTCCTCCCTCTTGAGCGCATTAAAATGGTAGACATCAGTTTGGCTGAGAAATATAGTAATGTGACTCATGCCATGTCTACTACAAGTTACGACTACAACTCTAATTGCGTGTCCTGACTGAATGATGGGACACCTAATTCCTCCACACTGCACACTTGTAGAGGCCTGAGGAAACAATAAAGACTGACAGTGGACATATTAAGAGAGGCAACACGTAAGCTTCCTATTTTTTCTATACGATATGCTACTGAGAGTGCACACCAGCACATGAAGCACCATTTGTACAGAAATAGCTTATTGCACAGTCTTTCAGACATAATGATAAAGTCATTTGAACGTATTGACAAATTCATTCCAACGCATTTAGTAAAGTCTCTCACACGTATCGGTAAAATGAAGGCAACTTCATGTCAGTTATGTTTTTAATTGAGAAGACAATGAAATAATACGCCAATAAAATAAATGGGAGATTACGAAAACCAGAATCTAAGAACAATTCAATTAAACAAAGCAATCACGTTTTAAGACTCCACTTTGAGTTGTTTTTCCTCTTTGTAAGCATCCACCATATTTGATGTTGCAGAGTCGCCGTAAACTAATGCATGTCAACATGTCTGGACTTCAAAAAGAGACAACTCACAAAGTGCACAAAATCCATATCTCTCATTCACCCGTTCATACACACTAATACTATATTTGGGAAACAAGTTGGCATCAGAATCAACGTACGAAAACATAAAAAAAACATAGATCAATGTTTTTCTTTTGTGTTTTTTTTTATAGTACATCATAGTTTGTGGGGGAATGTATGACCAAATTAATTTCGCTTTTTTAAACATACATTACAAATGTATTGAAAAAAAGTACCTCCTTCCTTTTTACTCAGCCATCTCACATAAATTCGTCTATCGCCCCACTTCTACATTTGTGTTTCTAGGGGGATCTGGCTAACCTTTGGCCGTGGGCTAATGAGAGTGATAACGAGGATTAAAAGGGGGTTACTGGAAGGTGTCCGAGTACGGGGGTTTAAACAATTACACAGGGCTGCCAACATGCCTCTCTCAATGACTCAGGAAATTACAGTCTGCCTCTCTCCTACACACACATTTCGTCACCACATGAAAGAAAGAAAGAAAGAAAGAAAGAAAGAAAGAAAGAAAGAAAGAAAGAAAGAAAGACAATTTGAATCATTTTAATTGCTTTAGGAGGCAATGCATTTCATAAAACCTGCAAAAATAACAACAGTAACCTTAGATAACCTCAAATCTTGGTAACAAAATTGATGTTAGTCATTGCATCCGTTTGTATGGTGTTTTTTAAAGATTGGACCCTCATAGCACTGATCTGTGTGTAGGCGGGTTGCCTGACCAGATAAAGCATAGCGCTGGACGCCATGAAGAGCAATGGTCAAGCCTCAGAAAGGGGTAAACAAATTACAGGCTAAAATCCAATGTTGCAGCTTACTGCTTAAAACCACAAATTACCCTACTTTTTTTTTTTTTTAAATATCATTTTACCGAAGCATATGAAAGAAGACAAATGGGTGAGGCCGTGATCAGATGTGTTAGGCTTCGCAATGCTGACAAGCCTTTGGAGACACTTTTTATCTTCATTATTGCACGTTCAACAGCTGTTGAACAGCGAGCAAGGCTAAAATGACTAGAATGGAACGTCACCTCTTTACTTCAGTGTCAGTCATTAGGAAATTGGTACATATATTTCCACCTCATTGCCACATCATCCGAATATGTTATGAAAATATATGTATAAAAATGACATTATTCAATCATACTGAATGGAATAAAATCAACAGAGCTCTCTTTTATTCGCTAAATAAACTATAATAAAATACTTGAGTTAAATATAATTAAAGACCTACCTTGAGCCTTGACTCTTTTTCCTCATTATTTTAATTTAATATTTTCCCCCTATATGGACATTATTCAATCACACTGAATGGAATAAAATCATCAGAGCGCTCATTTAGTCGGTAAATAAACTATAATAAAATATTTTAGTTAAATATAATTAAACACCTACCTTGAGCCTTGACACTTTTCCCTCATTATTTTAATTTAATATTTTCCCCCTATATGGATATCCTTCCCCATGAATCACCTGTACCCATGCATGATGGGGGCCTGTCCCTTTTTGCACTAGTATGTCTGTGTTAACCCACTTTTTCTGGCTCCCATTCCGTCTGTATCTCTCACAGAGAGAGTGCTCTTCCCCCAGAGAGTCTCTGTCACTCATGTCGGCGGGGGACAAGGAGAATGTGGCGTTTTCCCCGGATCAAAGAATTTACGAGCAATTAAAAGTTGGCTGACGCCCTGCATCCATCAGCCCCGCATGCTGCTGCCACGCTGGGTGAGGGGGCCTCGCAGTTAACCACAGGCTATATACTTTTATATATGTTTTCCCTCCAAAGAGAGGAGGTTATGACAAAATTATATTTTACTGTCCCTAGTTTCGAGCACAATGTAGACATTCTTCATGCAACACGGTCATTGGAGGTCAGTCCTTGTGAGAAAGCCAGAAGGAAATGGGTGACTTGGTCCTTTCCTTACATACAAATCCTCCTCGGTTACAAAGGAGGGAAATATTTTAATACCCTGTTGTTGATTATAACTGCAGAACTCTTATTTATCCGCATATGCTGATGTAATTTTAACATAGAATTTTTCTGAAGCATGAAAAAAAACACATTGCTCTTCACTGCTGTTAATGGTGCCTGCTTAATTTCAATACACACAAGCACACTGGTGCACAAAGATGCATTGCAGCACAACCAACACACACAAAAACGCACACACGCACGCACATACAGAGTGACAAAACCGACCAAACTCTCATACATCAACACAGTCAGTCCTTTCACTTTCTGTCTCTACTTGACAGGCCCAAACTCATTTGCATCGTTAATTGTCTTGTAATGTACTTTTAATTTGAAAATGGAGGCAATTAATTATTTTGATATGGAACAAAGTGCCACAAATGTAAACATTCTAATAGTTTTCTGGCAACACTGGATCATTTTTCAACACCAAGTTTCAACCTTATATGTTAACACCACAACACAGCCATTTCACTGCTTGTGCATTCTCCTTGCTATTTACTTGGTCTCTGCAGAGGACAGTGCTTTTTTCACTTCTTCTATAGTATCTCCAACTGGATATCGCTATAGTTGCACAATGTACGTATGTGGACTCAAATCACTCGTTTGTTGGTTATTTGATTATCAACCCAAACTGTTGATTGTTGAATGATTTTACCAAATGAGCACACTTTGGGACCACTGCAGTATCTGCATAGTCTTCGACTGATACATTTAGGTTTCTGTGGGAATTTGGACTTTCACTCGTACAATTTTGACGTTGTGCTGCAATATTACTTATTATTTCCCTTGAAAAAACAGAAATTTTTCCAAATCCAACTGCAACTTTGCCCACCCTTCATAGTTCTGCAAATTGCACCTTTTCAGGAGAGGGGACATTAGATGCTCCATTGTGTCAGGATAAGGGACACTCTAAGTAGAGATGTGAAATTACTTGTTTCAATTTGCCAACCATGTGACAAATAAATATATCAAATGATATTGAAGAAGTAGCTGAATGGTGAGGAAGGAATGAAGACTTGAAGAAAGGAAAAGGAAAGAAAACACTGACAAATCAACTCACTCAAACTGCTAAATTCACCATGGAGAGGAACAAGATGGATGCATGTTATTTTCCCCACTCCTTTCACTTATCTTTTCGCTTATCTTATCCTTTTCAACCTCATTCACCTCTCTCTCTCTCCCCCTCTCAGTCATCTTCCTGCCCCACCCGACCATCACGCCTCACAGCTCTATCTCTTTCATCCGCTCTCTTCTGACTCTCCTGAGAGTACTGGGAGCTTGCTGACATCACAGCCCTCCTGCCAACAGCCAATAAATTATGAGTGACAAGCCTTTGGACCAATAAAAGCACCACCATATTTCATGCACAGTAAATCTGATTGCAGATGGTGCCGGCGTGTGGCGACTGACATGTTTATTGTTGCCATGGCAGTAGGAGCAGCAGCAGTGGTACTGAGATGCTTAGAACCCAGCGTCATATTTTGTAAAGCTCTCAACCTATGTGGCGGTCAAACCGATGGAAACTGACACGCAAAATAAGCTCCAACATCATTGAACACATTCACAATAATATTGACGACAGATTTTTTTTTCTTCAGCTGTGCACTGCAAATGTTGTTCACAACATTTTGGAGCTATCCTCAGAAAATGTTACAAAACTCAAATCATTCACACATCAGCTTCATCAAAAAAAGAGTTGAGTATGTGCAGTACATTTTAATAGCCAACAATAGGCACTCTACCTTTTGACACTGAGTGAAGCAGCCGAACACGATTGAAGTGGATCATCACGAAAGAATTAGACTTGGCGAGTGTGTGTGTGTGATTTTAAGAGGCTGACTATATTTGTCATTCCAGGTCCATTGTTTCATATTAGGGTTAGTTTATTTTTTTATTTTTAGGAACTATATGTGTTGAGTATTATTCCATGCTTTTATTGAACACAACATACGGGCATTCACACTGCAGGCAAAAAAAATTATGAGAGTCGTTAGATTTAATAAATGTTTGACCCTCTCGGCTGCATTAACCTCTACCAAGCGTTTCTCGTAGTTGCAGATCAGACCTGTCACGATGAATTTTGGGCAATTCCTCCACACAAAACGTTTTTATTTTTTATTGACATCAATAGTCTTAGGATGTCTGCATGGAGTAAATTGCACTTTTGAGGTCATGCCACGGCACCCCAATCAGGTTGAGGTCACCACAGACACGCTTTACTTGTATTGATTCCATTCTATTGTTGATTTACTGTTCTTTGAATTTTTATCTTATGGAATCACCCATTCTCATAAGCGTCATTTGAAAAAAAAAGTTCTCCTGGAAATTGTCTTAAAACTTAAAATCCAAGAATCTTAATCATTAAAAGCAACTGATCCAGGCCCCCGAGGAAGCATGGCTGCCCCAAACCAAAATGTCCCAACCACATCTGCTGTGTTGCACCCCTTCAAACATACTGTTAGAGGTGTGTTCCTTCAAAACCAAAAAACCTTTTCCAACTATTCCCAAACCTTTATTCTGAATGTCTGTGGTAAATTCAGATGCTGGGATGTACAGATCATTTTGAAAATCACATCATATTTGAAAGACAACATGAACCCACACTTCAGAACTCTTGACCAACGGCTGCAGTACCGTTATCAGATGTTACACAGGCTCCTAGTGACACTCTCATGGCAAGTGATTTATGAACACTTGCTTTTGTGACAGTTACATCCGAAAGCAATGTTTTCACTGAAATTCTTTGAAGAGCTGCTGCAGCATGTAATTCAATCAGATTGTGCAGTCAATCTCAATTTTGCTGGCTCATATACCAAGCTGTTTGTGCCCTGTCTTTATATCAGGTAAGTCTGCAGCATGAGTCCAGTGCATCCCAAGAACGTTCACAAACCTTTCACATTGTTCCATTCCATATTTCATATAACTAGCATTATCCCATTGCACTATTCCTTGATTAGACAGACGGATGGCAAGATTTTCAGCTATGTTTGCTGCTGGAAGTTTTCTGCACTGACCCACCAACCTCATCCATTGCTTTTTGTGATGGTTGTTTAGGCCAGAAACACAGTGGAAAAAAATCATTGTGGGATAGTAAGGACTAAATGTGAATAAAATAAAGAGTGGACTTAATCATGAATTTGCTTATATACTTCATATTGTATATTTTCCTCTCCTTTCAAATAACATACTGTGGCTAATTCTAAATGGTCTCCAAAAAGGTGAATAATGGTTAACTACTTAGTGTTCACTGTACGCCCTCGTCCATCTATCCTCGCCTCTGTAATAAAACATTCTTCATAATTAGTGCGGCCGCCGCAGTATGATCAGGGCATTACAAGTCCTCTGCCAGAGCCCCTAAATGGACAGATTTCACCAGATGCCCGCTGGTGTGATCGGCATCATTATATTTTAATTAATCCATTCTTTTCACAGCAACACAGTAATTACAATCTATTTTATCACGCGACATGCTGACAAAGTGGGGGTAGAAGCAAAGAACATGAAGAAAGGAAAAGACGGAAAGCCTGAAAATGTTAAGGTGAATAAGATGAAGGGCAGAGAAAACAGCTCACAAGTACTATGACTGATTACCAATAAGTCACCACGTATATTTTATTGTAAAAGCATTGTAAAAGCGTTTATGCTACTCTTCACTCATTCAGAAGAAGACCCATTTGCTGCAGGCTGCCCCTGTAAATCAGAGCAGGTACAGACACTCAGACAACCAGTGGGTGTGATAATAACATTAGAGAATTACAATGTCACTCCTCCATGGACAAGATCACCTGTCTCAACTGTCATAAAGTAGATGTCTGCTTTCTTTTTTTTTTTTTTTTATGAGAGGACACTGCGTCTACTGAACAATTTTCAATTTGCTACTTTTGTGTTGCACTGTGGACACATATCCTTTGTAGAACCTCCAGGCAATTAAAGCAAGTAATGAATGAAGTAGTGACTAGTCAAACATACAATATATATATATATATATATATATATATATATATATATATATATATATATATATATATATATATATATATATATATATAATGATAAAAATGCAATTCCATAAACACAGCCCCATTGTCACTGCAGACATTTAAATTGCGATGTAAACCTCATGTACTTACAGCATGTGACATGTTAACAGTTAAATATTTATAGTCTATGTCTGTGATATGCACGAAGGAGACCCACTCACAGTCCTGCTTTGAGCTAAGTACTAATGTCAGCACTACTGCCGTGCTACTGTTGGACAGGTGTGATGCTGGACTATAAATAATGGAAAAATTCAAGGTGTCTCTTGACAGCAGTGCGAGCCTCAACTTTGTAATGGGAAATAACACTGCAAACAATTTTGATCACCATACTAAAACATTTGGTAACTAAACAAATCTGATGGTGGTGTTTGAACCAAAGGCTGCTGGATTATTATTATTTCTAACCAAACCAGTGCCTCAGCCAACCGCTAAAATGTACTAAAAAAATCAGGCATTTTTAAAATTACTTTTGTTAATACTATTAACTTAGATACCTCAATGTATATGGTAATTATCACAAGGGCAATTTGACAGTTATATGGTCATTCCATACCAACTGGACCAGATTTTGTAATCTTTCCCAGTTCGAGTCATGGATTTTTCTGGTTCATTTTTGGTGAAATCTACAAATAAATTTGGCAAATCATGCAAAAGTGTATCCTCCTAGCCCAAATAGTTTTCCTTCTATAGCAGTTTCAAATGTCAACCTTATTGGATATTTCTTTTCCAAGTTAAATCTTGAAATCATGCATCTCTATGACTTTTACTGAGTAGAAACATGTTTTTATTTTGCTATAGCCACATTTCAAACCCCCCCCCCCCCCCTACCTTCAAATGTTCTCACTTTTGTGAAACTTTAGTGACTGTGTCCATGCCATTTGGGTTCTGTAAGCATAAAATTGCGCAACACTTTCAATATGGGTCCAGACCTAAAATTTAGAGACACAAATTTTAAACTATATATTAAAAAATTAACAATGTTATATTTTTGCTTCAACTTTTTTTATTGCAAAGAGTATGAGGCTCTTAGACATCCACTGAAACAAGATTGTCAGATTTTGAACATCTCCAATGTCAACAAAGGACTTTAAGGCAAAAAAAAAAAAAGAGAAACAGAATATATCAAAGAAATTCCTTTGGCCTTTGTTCAGAGGTGGCAGAAAATCAGAGGCATCACTTCATATTAACACCCTGTGATATTCCGAGAAGAAACCAGCAGAGAGGTCCCCAAACACTATGACCGTCTATAAAAGGAAATAAAGGGTCATTTTATGAGAAACTCTGCACATTCTATTGGATGAAGAATGTACTACATTAGTGCAGAGATTCATTGATACATAAAATACTGCAATTATACTGTCATACATTTACAGCAGGTTCTGTGGATATAAAACAACCGGTTTGCTGTTTTAATAATGGTGTCACGAAAACTGGGAATTCAACAAAGAATATTGGAGACTTTAACGAAGGAGTCCGGCTAGAGTTCTCTAATCCCAGACAGGGGAATTCTAATAGAGCAGACCCAAGTGTCATGTCAAGCAATATACTAATGGAATCCAATTAAGACCTTTAAACTGCGCAGAGAGCTGGAGGATATTAGCTCAGTTTTGTATAACAAAAGACCAAAGGGCTGTCATTGTGAGCTTTTTCTGAATATGAAAAGCTAAAAAGCATGAAGAAGAAAATTGGGTTTTTCGGCTTTATTCACTTACTATTGTTCCCACCCAAAATACATGAATTGACGACTGTATATGAAAATCACTTTGCCGCCCATTCTGAAACACGTTTCAGAAGAAGCCACCATCAGGCTCAACATCCATACGTATGGAAGGAATGGTGGGGACCGGAAACAAGGATATTAATGATATATTCCTTTTGAGTTATCGACACACTCATCCCAGATGGTGTATTTTAACGTTCTGATATAGAAAGCTTCTTCATCGTGATACTGATAAGGATGAACATCAGGATATATCTGACACTAAAAAACAACCTGCATGGGAAAAATTAAGCAGACCAAAAGCAAGGACTAGCTTGATTTGTTGGGGTGAATGAAGATAATTACTTTAAGATACGGTTTCAAAGGCATTAGTATGTGAGCAATAAGGAAATAGGCTTTATATATTTGGACTGTTGCTGTCCAGAATGTACGTGTGAGAACTACATCACACATTAAGAAGAGGAGTGTGATTCTATTTTGTGCGCCACGGACCCCCAACCTCCATCATCAGAACAGGCACCTGCATCACCCCTCTAGTGGAATCACAGCAAGCCCA
Source organism: Syngnathus typhle (assembly GCF_033458585.1). Classification (NCBI taxonomy): domain Eukaryota; kingdom Metazoa; phylum Chordata; class Actinopteri; order Syngnathiformes; family Syngnathidae; genus Syngnathus; species Syngnathus typhle. The sequence continues at coordinate 8,879,383 of NC_083747.1, read as the reverse complement.
GTAGATCTGGCTAGTTTGCATAAAGCAAACAAAATTAAATTTGCTTTGCTAAATCAAAGTATGTACGATATTCCAAGCCACTCTCTCAGGGACAAATTACTTCAAACGAACTGCTTTGTATCATAACAGAATAAAAGAAAAAAATGTATCAACCCAATCAGCAGCTTTCCAAAACTCGACTCGGGAATTAATTATTGAACCCAAGGCTTTTCTCTCTTCAAGCAGTCTGCGACACTAATCTATTTATTTTGGAAACGCCATTTTGCTCTTAAAAAAAAAAAACAATTGGCTGTGAACTTAGTTCCTTGTTTTTATCTATTTTTCTCTCCTCGTTGCTGCACAGGGCCTGAAAGGTCGTGAATGGGTTAAGGTCACACAATTACTCGAAAGACCCTGAGCAGAAAATCATGCCGGTTAGGCAGAAATGATGTTCTTTAGATTAAATGTTCTAGGATAGTCCTTCAGATAGAAGAGACACTTTAGTTTCTCTTTGGCTATTTGTGTCAACAAAACAGAAGTCGATGTATTAACCAGACTCATCAAGAATTGTATTTGCAAAAAAACGTGTAAAAATGTCTTGCAGTTCATTTTGCGTATTCTGGGTAGAGTATATACAAATAAATAGATTTTGTACTCATTATGTGATTTATCAAACCTGAGATGAGTGTTGATCGCATATTTTGAGTCTTTAAATAGAGATCAGAAAAGCAAATGTAAATGATATCGCTATTGCCACATTGTCTAGGAATATTAGACCTTTTTGGGGCTAATTTGAAGCAAGTCATACAATTTAAACTCTGCATTTCTTTGCATTGACTTAATTTAAGCGCATCGAGAATTGCTTCTGGCTACTGCCAGACATGTTTTTTGGAAGGGCTTGCCTAAATTTTAATAAAAATCTAATACAAGGTGGGCCAATAAGTTCAATTGCCATGCACTCAAGGGAAGTTAAAACAATCAAAACATACACTTTTGTCCAATTGTCGGATTCCCCTAAATTGGAGTCTAATAATCTTTTTCTGTAACTCAGGAAAGAAAAAGTTTGCCTCTTCTACTAACTGACTAACTTCCAGTTCCTTTACTTCAAACTTCATTTTACTCTTGCTGTGCTCACAAATTTCCCAAGGTGAAAAGAATGTAGGCTGATGGGACAATATTTAATGACCCCTAAGCCCCAACTCACCGAATGGAAGAACCAGTCAGACTGCCCACCATGCAATGGCTGGACATTTACACCTACCTTATGGAAAAAAAGAGTTTATACTGAAGATAAATTGAAGGCCTACAAATCATTCTAAGCCTATAACTGCATCTTGTTTAAGATTTACAATATAACAACTTGGGCAACGACTTTTGTGTTATGCAGTCACAAATGCAAAGTCAACGACAGGAACAGAAGACAAAGCAAGGGTGATTATCGAATTAAACATTTCATGGTAGCACATCTCATGTTAAATCTTACTTAATGTTTAGTGTCAAAGACTGCACCTCTCATGTGCTGAATTTAAAGTGAAAGGGAGAAGTTGCTTTCATCAAAAAATATTAGCTGTGTTCGCGCCCACAAGGGTGCAGGCTATCCATTTCGAACTGTGTGCATCTGGGAGAATACCAAAAGAAAGGAAACTCCACCCAGGACCATAGCTAGATCATACATTGCGCTACACTTGCGCTGGGCACCAAGATGAAGCCCATGAAGTCAGTATTTCATACAGCATCAACGACTTGACCAAACATTTTGAAACTATTTTGTGATCCATCATAAATGCATGTTCTGAGTTTTATAAAAGGAAAGAAAAATGGAAGAGAATGTATAGTCCTGTATAAAAAGCATTTCAAAATTCCCATAGCTATTTAAAGGTGTGAAAATGAGAGGGTATGTGCAGTGTTGCTCTGTACACGTCACACCATGACTGGGCAGAAGCTGACGAGAGCCTGCAGGGACAGATAGTGCAGCAACGTATGAGCCTCATTCAAAGCATTGCAGACGCCATCCCTTTGCCAAGGCTCACAAAGCAGCACAGCAGCCATCACAGTGAGCACACAACTGTTTACAAATCCCACTTAATAGGATCAGGCCTCATTGACTGGGTCGCCTCAATGTGTCTGATGTAATCTATTAGCTGCATGATAGTCAGTGTCCCCGTCCAATCGATAACCCCGGGCCTACGTATTGTTCCACTGTGGACCGTTACTCCTCTTAAGTACTGCTTAGAATGCAGGCTGCAACTATAAAGTGCATGTACCTATGTGTGTGTCCATGTTTGTTAGTGTGTATGTATGTGTGTGTGTGTGTGTGTGTGTGCGCGTGCATGCGAGTGTCTGTATAGTATGTGTGTGGTTCTGTGCCATCTATTAATCTGCTCATGTCATGAATGTGCCTGTTTTGTGCAGTGCCACAATGCTAAAATATTAAACATTTACATGAAATTGATACATAGGGAGATGCTAATGACATAATTTAATTCAGATATACACGTGGGTATTGCCTGCATCTGTTAAGTAATTATGCTAATTAGTTTATCATCCATGCACCCATACCCAGGTATAGCGCATACAGTACAGTGTTTAATTGTGAGGCTTTACGGTTGGAAGGTGTGTCCTCAAGTGTATGCTTATGCATGTACATGCTTGCATGTGTGTGTGTGTTCGTCACGGTGTGTCTGTAGACAGTGTAACTAGGTTTCCAATTAGGTTGAACCACAGGCCAGATCAATGCTAGTCCGCTGTGCGCTGGAATGAGCAGCCCTGGGCCCTCTGAGCATGCCCACGAATAATTTATCACTCACACTAGCATTGTGCAAAAAAAGAGAACGAAGACATGGAGGAGAAGGAGGGGGGGGGATACATGCAGTGGAAGGACAAAGTGTTCAGCCCAAGGGAGGGATTGCCAAACCACTGCCAATCGTGGGGATGGAAAGATGGAGGGATAAAGAAAGGCAAAGATCAGGAGTCAGAGAAAAACTATGTCAGCTCCCAAACATTAAGAAGCTTCACCGTCAGCAGTCTCCCAGTGCACAATAAAATTTGTATTAGCCCAATAAAGCATTACCTACAATTAAATTTGCTTGCAATGTGTGCGCAATATACTACAGTATGTTTGAAATACTTTATGAACCCAGTTGTAATTCCATTTACAAAATTTTCAAATCACTATTGGATGTTGCCTAGAGAGTGACATCAGGAACATGGTTGGTCAGTCTTGTTTTGGAAAGAAAATCATCATTTAAAAACTGTACTTCATGTTTACTTGAATGTGATTGGCTGACTTAACAGCCTCATACCCGGTAGAGTTGTTTATTTTACTCGCCCTTTTAAAAGATTTTTTTTTTTTATTTAATCGTCAGTATAGGTTACCGGTGGAAAAAGATTTGAAATTATTCCTTTTGGTCCGGTTGGATAGGTGTGCAGTCATCGGACGGCCAAATTGATCAAGCCATTGGTTAGACTTGTTCAGATACCGTAGGAGAAAACTCACTCTGCTCACAGTCCCGCCAAAATAAATTCACTTAGGATGCACTTAAGAGAGAGCAGCACATTAAGAAAAGATTACAGGCATTTTACAAGTCCGTGGCTCACTGCTATGAGATTAATCAAGATGAGGCGAGGACGGAGACAGAGGGAAGATCATACACCGGAGGCAAGGGACAATGTACACTTTGGTGTCTTGGAGGCATTCTTAACATATAAATGTGTACAGAATAAATGTTTCAAATTCATATAAGTGAAGTGGTTAAATGGTGTCTATTCCTAACATTACCTAAAGAACTCATTTATTTATTCTTCTTCCGAACTGCTTATCCTCACGAAGGTGACGGCTACGTTGGAGGCTAACCCAGCAGTCTTTGAGCGGTAGGCGGGTACACTGATCGCCAGCCAATTACAGGGACCATATAGATGAACCATCATTCACACTCCCAATCACACCTACAGACAAATCGGAGCAATCACTTGGCCTACCATGCATGTTTTAGGACTGTGGGAGGAAACTGGAGCATCCATACGAAACCCACGCAGGCACGGGGAGATCATGCAAACTACTTAAAGGACAGTATTCATTTGAATTCTTCACTTCACTGTATATTTTGATGTATCCTTATCAGCCTGCCCACTCAGATATTCATTTTATTTATTTATTATTTATATATAAACTTCAATTAACAGGCAAACCCCTCATCCACTGTTCCACCTATGACAAGCGCTCCAAATAAAATTAAATGATTAGTGCTAACAGATGAGCCACTGTCATAAAGTATAGTAAATAGTAAATGCCGACCACAAAATCAATATAATAACAATTTGAAACAGTATTATGATTGCATGAATGGATCCTCTTGTTCAAAAAGACAGGACGCTATATTTGAGTCCAGCACAATTTCCACAAGCCCAGCGCAAAATGCTCGCTGTGCGCATGGGTGGTGCTTTCTTTCTTTTGGCCTTTTTTTGTAGACGGCAAAGTTATAGAAATGAAAGTGGATCTGTTCATTCAGAGCAGGAGAGATGCACGTTCCACAACCATAACAGACTTGCTTGTGCAGGTGATGAGCATTGGCAAAGTACAGTTATGAACTGCAATTTCTCCACTTGCAGATGACGTAAAGACTCCCTTTAACCCCGATATATAGTGTATACATGTTACATAAAATAGTATGAAAACAAGAAGTAAAGGTGAAAAAGAAAACCTTACTTCAAATTTAACAATGGACCAAAGTAAAAAAAAAAGAATCGCCTGCCAGTAAATTGAGATGCTTACAATTTTATTGATCCACTAACGAAAGATAAAACCCACTCAAATAAATGTGTGTGTTTGTGTCAAAATGTTAGTGATGGAAGAAGAAAGACAGAGGAAACCAACATAGCGATAGCGCGAAACTCAAGCTCCTTAAAGACGTGAGCAGAATGTTGTGGAAGCAAGCCAGTGAGGTGATATATAGTTAAGTCAGTAGCAGAGGTCACAACCAAGCCTTTAACAGTAATGTCCTGGGAGTTGCTTCGCCCAGGGGACCAGCGCTCCATTTTACAGCCAAGCGACTGAGACTGAGACGTTGTGCCATGACAGCTGGAGCATTAAAGCTGCCCTCTAGTACCATCCATAACATGAAGGAGGTGTGGACGCCACTGATACCGCCACAAAACACCAAGCCCGAGGCCACGCGACAGCTGGCGAGTTAAGAGGCATGAGGAAAAAATGGGCTTGGAAAATTGCTGAAAGAAGCAGAGGAGACAAAAGAGGGAATGGATGAATAGTCTGTTTTTATGGCTTGTGCAGACAGCATGAGGCACATGCATGTTGTCACATGTAGATAATACAAACAATGCAAATATTAGATATATTAAGTATTTTATGTTGATAATTTACTCCGAAAGGAGAATAATGCTTGTCATTAATGTGCGTTTCTTAAACCAACCACCAACAAATGTTTAGCCCTCACTTCGCAAAATACGTAATGTCTGCAGCTGAACTGTGCGCTGCTCAAATCCTGTAACTCATGCACAAGAATACACAAAATAAACAGTGCATATAACCAGCGTGAAATAATTCATCATTCTATTTTATTAGACATTTTTTACTAATAAAAAGGACACCACACTTGGCAACACACCTTACTTGGTCACAGAATGCTTAATTACTTAAAATAATTTAGCATCTAATTTGCAATGAACGAATTGAATTTTGAAAGTAAGTTATAGTAGAAGATCGCGAGAGCTACCTTGTGGAAATAATGGAACGTCATTAGAACATAGTCAATACCTTCAATATGAACAACGTGGAACTCGTTTAAAGAACTCGTTATTGCATTGACATTCTGCCAGTTTATTAGTAACTACTGTTTTTGAAGCTGATGGATTTTAAAGGTAGAAAGAGCTTAGTGGATTCCAGTATAATGAATTGGACACTAGTTATTACAAATATCATGTATTATTGTAGAAGCAATTGCTGTTTATGATTAGATCAACACAATTAACACAGTAGGTGTTTTAGAATTTTTTAATCGTTTCTAAATCTATGCATTGCAAAAAGGTCCATGGATTTACATGGCGTGCGTACATTTGTATCCCCCTGAGCGGTATTTTGGCAACTGGTGAATGAGTAGGACTCACAGCTGGTCAATCATGTCCTCAACATCATACGTGGCTGCCAGTTTGGTAAATTTCCACTGAGAAAACATGCAGGGCCAACAAATCAATCTTCATTTGTTCTGGTGGGTGTGGCACCGTCTTTACCTCATTTGGTGTTAATGTACACTCATTTTGTGGAAGCATCTAAAAGTATTACATATATATTCATACTAGTCAACTTTTCCGGTTCCGGCAGGGGACCCCCAAAATTCAATCTTATCCCCAATGTAATTTCCGATTAGTCATTTATCCTGCTAATCTCCTGATTTTACAGTGAAGTAAACAGTGTCCGTTGTGGAGGGTGTGACGCGACATGGCTCGACTTGACTGCTCGCTCTGAGTCCCTGTCAGAAGTAGTCCAACGTACAGGTAGACAGAGCCTACAAAATGTTTGCGACGGGGCTTCAGAGATCAGAAAATGACTCTTCACAAAGAATACGTTTTGAAGATGTTCTGATCCAGTATTGATACAAAAGGTTTTCGTATAGTATTGTGTCATCTTTTCTTGCCACTTCCCCAATTTCATCCATTCTTTTCACATCACTTGTGCATCGTTCACTTGTCTGGTTTCTCCTCCACGTCCCCTCCTGTTCCCCATCTCCACTACGGCTCCTGTGGTCTCAGTAGGAGACAAACGAATGAGGGCCCCGGGAGGGCAGCGCCTGCTCTGCCACACATCGCTTACTCGCTCCCTCTCAATCATGCATACTCGCGCAACCGGCTTGTCTTTGTCCCACGCAGGCACTACCTATGGGTTGTCATGGTAACCTGCAGTTGGATTTGCTGCTAAGAACTGATTGTGTTGAGCTTAGGCAGGATGGCGCCCCAGGTGCGTGAAGCCTCATTGGAGCTTGCCATGCCGTGTCATGCTGTTCATGCCACGCCAGGTTAGACAGAGATGTCCTCTGCATAACTGCCATATTTTTCCCTTACAAACCATTTTTGTCCCCTCATTCTACACTGCTCCAAAAAATATTTTTTTCTGCTTAGAAAAATGTTGGTTTTTTTTTCTTTAACTACCTTATTAATCCCTTTTAAAATCAATATTTAATATTTATTTGCAAAATGGAGTCAATCCGTTTCACTTGACTTTGCAGGGCCAGACAGATCATGTATTTAATGTAGACAAGCATGTAGGCAATACATGTTGCGACTTTTTTTTCTTATTCCTGTCGGTGCAGTGTTCTTCTACTATATCACGGTTCAAAAGAGTTGTCAGACTTAACTCAACAAAAATGATGCTCCCCGGTGTTATATGTGTGTCAATCACCTTGTGTGTGGTTGCAGCTCACTGACTGGTTTTTTTTTAGTATAGTCTAGTATTGCATTTGATCGCATAACTTGCCGTGTGGCAGGCCTTAACACAGCCACTAAAAAAACTGCTGTTGATTGAAAAGAAAAAAAAAAAAAACATTAATGAGCTTAACTGTGACTTAAGTTGCTTTACAAAAAATTTCCCTTTCACTAGCAATGACACAATGTGTAATTTTATTCATGTCCAAGCTCGCAGACGTAGTTTTTAAATTTCTATTATTTTGCTTGTTTATTTTCTTCAGCATTGTTTCAATAAAAATACGGTGGATGATCTTACTGCGTTTTGGCTCTGCTTTGGGGTTCGACATTCTGTGCACTTGATAAAGACATTTGGGGTTCTGAAACAAATTAATCTTCATTTCAATGGGAAAACTTAATTTGACACACAAAAAAATGGTGCAAGTATGAGCTTGGTAACACTACTGGTCTTCACGGTAACCGATTTCTACAGTATTTTTCAGTTTGAGCATCAAAAGGGTTTCTGGTGCATGCAATATATTCAGCCGCGAGGGTTTCGCGACGCACGATATGAAATAGTCCACCATGGAGATCCTGACATGTAATGTTAATCTTTGCAGTTCGTAGAAAATTACTGTGGGTCATTAACTAAATTAGCATTTTTAGTCAAATGATGTGAAGGTCAAACAAAAGCTTAATGTAAACAAAACTGAAGTTTAATGAGAGACTAAAAGGGAACCAGTGTTACAAAGGCATTTGTCTAGCCATAAACATATTCCTTCTCAGTCCAAGTTCTGAGTATAAAAAGTAGAAATCCACATCCCACAGTTTAGACGAAGAACTGTAGGTGGTGGAGCCAATGCAAAACCTTTTGTGAATACAAATGCTTTGAACCTGGCTGACCCAGTCTCGATTGTGCTCGTGCGAATGTGTTGGTGCTCCACTTGTGTAGAAGCATTCAGTGGAAGCAGCTGCACACTGTCTCTTTGCTCCCACAGCATTCACACTGGTCCTCGGGGTCAAACGCACACGCAAATCAGACACAGGGATGTGTCGGAGGCTAGTCTAAGCTGGTGGTGAGTCATTGCTTTGCTGCTTCTCAGAAAATGAGCATCACTTTAGAGAAGAGGCCCTAACTCCACCTCCACCTTTGTCCCCCCATTCCAGTATGGCTCTCCCTATCTACATCAGTGTACAAAAAGACTGGGCAAAAGCCAACAGAGTACTGCTGTGACTAAAGGGAAAGAGCCAAATAAATGAGAACGGCATGGACGACTGGTACCATTTCAATATGAAAGCTCTACATGGATAATTTGTGTTCTTGAGTGTGAACATAAAAAATGTGTGTATGCATGAGTGAGAGAGAGAGACTGTGGCGTGTATGTAGCCTTGAGAATTCTTTGCCCTGCTAATCAGCTCTGTAGCGCTGTTTTAGAAGTGCTGGAGTGGACACTTGTAATTAGCTGTCTTTGTCCTGTGTGGGAGGGATGGAAAGCCTTGAACGAGGGGAAGAAAAAGGAAAGGGAACGAAAGTGAGAAGGCAGAGGAAACATGTTGGAGGAGGAGAGGAATGGGGAAGGTGAGGAAGGAAAGCAGAGGAGAGGAAGAAAGGGGACGGGTGGGCAAGGCGAGAAGGGAGTGAGCGGGAGGTAAGGGGAAAGAGTACAGTTTGACTTCCAAATTGGCACATTAGTATTCAGGCTACAGTCGTTCACACACTCCGCTGCCGCCGGCACCAGCACCACCACCACTCTGACCACGCTCCGTTGCCCTGTCTGCCCAGCGGCCAGCTCTCCTCCTGCTGAGGACCCAAACACAGAGTGGCATGCGGCAGAGGCAAATACTTGTGTTAAAAGAGAACAATATTTCTGCATGCACATATGACTAGCATTAAATAACATTGTAAGCATTTACATTATTATGGACCCATATGCAGATGGTTGGGGAAGCTAAATTGGTTGCAGTCGACAAAGCAAAAAAAAAAAAAGAAAAAAACACTACTATGTGATGTTGACTGCATGCTTAAGCACCAGTGAGACAAATTAGTGAATCATGACTGAAACCACAAAGCAATGTTGCATTGCAGTTGTACAATGGGAAAGCCATACCTTGATTTGTTTCACATATTTTCAGGAGCACACAGTCATATATTGTTAGATCCGATATAGAATGGTAAGAAATATATATTCAGTAGCGTTTATACAGACATACAATTCTAAGATAATTTAGATACTGTCATCTTTTTTAAAAACGTTTGTTTCCCCAGTCTCCCTTAACATTTGCAATCATGTATTCGCTGTGAAAGAAAATCAAGATGCAGTGTTGTCGGCTGCAATCTAACTGTCAAGTTGTTTGTTATAAACCGTCAAGTTGTTGGTTATTAACTCCCAAGTTGTCCTGATTTGTCCCAGTTCTTTACTCCAACTTGAAAAGGGCCTTGGTCCTTAGAATGCAAGAACAACTCGGATCTTTTTTATTTTGTAGTTTATTGCACAAATAATAAGAGGGTGATTAGTCAGGTTGATAACCTTGAACAAAGAAATCATTGCATTATTTTAAATTCAATGATTTTGGAGTTTGCATGGTGCCCTCATGGGGTTTCTCCGGGCACTCCAGTTTCAGTAGCTGCGTGCATGTACATGTCTCTATATTTCATCTCTATATGTGCCCTGCAACTGGCTGGCCACCAGTTGAGTGTGTAGTTCGCCTTTTCCCCAATGTCAGCTTGGATAGGTTCCAGCGACCCCCACGACCCTGAACAGGACAAGCGGTGTTGAAAATGGATGGATGGGGAAAAAATGAGTAGGTAGTGTGTATGCTTGCGCATGCTGCGAGTTTGTTTGTGTGTGCGTGCATGAGTACAGTAGGAGAAGATACTAAAGGAAGCCAAATAATGTGCATAAAGTAAGGAACAGTGGAACCTCAAGTTACGAGCCAAAATGATTCCATGAACCTGTTTGTAACCTGAAATGATCATAAGTCAGAGTAATATTTTTTTATTGAAATGAATGGAAATGTAAACAAACCATTGCACCTCAAAAAATACTTTATGATGAAAAATCTTCACTTTTATTATTATTATTGCTATTATGTTGACTCCTTTTCTCATTCATTGGTTGATTTTTCTGAAATAAAATCAACAAAAAGGAGGACATCACACTGTCAAGATTAATTCACTCCAAATTACACACATAATATGCACAATTTAATTTGAGTGCCCCCAAACGGCTGTTTGTCATGCGCTTAAAATATTTGTCAATGAGTTGTAGGGGGGTTGCTGACGGCAAATTTGGATGAGGAGAACCAACGATGACGAGCTTCTTGTATAATAAATGACAGATACAGTACCTCATTTAGTGTATAATGCATGGTTTCCTTTGGTGTCCTCTCCCACTGCTTTGTTCGTGTTGCTTTTATTACATTTACATAAAGAACTGTTGGAAAAAAACGCAAGTGAAAATCTATTCATCCCCTGGCGTGGATTAAGCAATGTGCACATTAATGTCCAACCCAGCAATACCCCTGCTCCACATACTAATTGTCAACTGATAAATCAGGTTATCTGTGACAATTTCTACACTCCGTGAAGAGTGTAAATTAGAACATTATTAACTATATGTTGTCTTCTGCCTTGTCGGAGAATGTCGGGAAGAAGAGAAAGGGAGCCGACAGCAGGGATGAAAGCGAGAGAGGGAGGATGGTGAGACAATGAAGGAATACAAACAGAGTAACTGAATGACAGCTTGATATGAAGCGGCAATGGTGTGGTTGTTTAAATGCTCTCAGGTGAAATATCCAGAATGGACAAAAAATTACTCAACGCAACTAAAATTTGGGAGAAAATGTGATTCAAAAGTTGCTTGGAGTTTGGGAGGTTCACGTAGACCTCGTGCAAGATTTCAACATTACCCTTGGTATTAATAAGCATATAAGTTTAATTTAATTCATTTAATTTTCAGTTTTGAATTTTTGCAGGGTGTATTTAGTATGTCACACATCTACATATGTTGTGATTGCTCAGTAGAATATAATTAAAATAGACTCAAAACCTATGCAAAACCAGGATGACTAAAATTATTAGATTTTTGTTTTATATATAGTCATGATGTAAATTATCCATAATGCTGGGATATGAATAATGTTGGGCTTGACTGTACTTTGTTTATACATAATTTAACTTTACACTCTTAAAACAGTTATCCAGTTATTTGTTCAAAACTTTGTGAAATACAAACAAATCAGCTAGTTTCCCCTGTGCCACAGATTATGTAACAATAAACTTTAATACAATAAGCAGTCACACATCACACTGAAACAATTCATTATATGACATAATCTAATGGCATTTTATTCACTTCAGCAGTTCAACTTCCAAGCTATACCTGCACCACCAGCACTACAACAATACCAGCAGAACATACACACACATATCGTGGTTAAAAAAAAAAAGAAAAAGAAAAAGACACACTGGCCTGTGTACATCATGACGCCTCTGTTGAATACCACAGTTGCACAGGTCTTTCAATTAAAAGAAGTATTCATGTGTGTGTGTGCGCATGCGTGTAGCTGTGTGTGTTTTATTCTGGGGGCGGAGCAGCTGGCAGGAGGTGCTCGGGGCAGAAACCATCTGCAGGTGGCAACAGCACATCATGCCCGTGTACAAACACACACACGCACATACGCAGACAGACACATATTTACACATGCTAACACACACACACACACACCCTCGTACACATAACTACAACTTGGCAGATTGTACCTTTGAGTACTGACACACAAAAAAGTGCAAAATTATATTCAGTCTCCTCCAAAAGTAATGAAATAGCAAGGTTAACGCCTTTGTTTTTGTTGTATAGTGACATTTTGGTTTCTGATTAAAAGCTATCAGACAAAAGTTCACTAATCCATCTTTTATTTCAAGATGTCTTTAACAACTCAGGACAGAACACCTTTTATTCAAAACCACCCACTTTTCAAAAGCAAAAATATTGGAACTGACGTTTCCACTTGATGAATTTTGTTGTCACCATCATGAGTTACATTATCAATAAAGACTTTGAAAGTAGAAATATATGCGCCGTATCATGCAAACATTGCACTCATTAGAAAAAAGGATTGGCACGGCATTAATGAATTTTGCAAATAGATACAAAGATCAGTCTCAAACGTTTTGAAACAACGCTTTCTGGACTGACGAGACAAAGATGACTCTACCCAAGTGAACCAATAAAGCCTGCATTTCATCTCCTGAAGTGGAGACTGAAAAGGAGAAACCTCCTTAAACAAAAGAACTGACTGAAAGAGTCCAGATTATTGTTTATTATTTACTGTTACTGTCACTGATGTATAATCCAACTGTTGTGTTACCCTGAAAGTGAAGTGAGAAGTGATGAATACAGAATCTTTACTCATAAAGGGTATGACTTTGATGGACATGATGGCGAATGTTTTGCATGAGTGTTCCATCACTTCAGAACATAAAATAACAGAGAGATGATCCTCCTTATGCAGCAGTAGCATGTGCCAGGCTAATACTCAGATGGCTATTGGTCGCCACGCGCAGGTCTGTGACTTGCAAATAATGGAGGCCTACAGATTAACTGTGTGTCTGTGTGTGTGTGTGTGTTTGTGTGTGTTGTACTTGTGAGAGAGAGAGAAAGAGAGAGAGAAAGAGAGAGAGAAAAAGAGAGAGAAAGAGAAAGAGAGAAAGAGAGAGAAAGAGAGAGAAAGAGAGAGAAAGAGAGAGAAAGAGAAAGAGAAAGAGAAAGAGAAAGAGAAAGAGAAAGAGAAAGAGAAAGAGAAAGAGAAAGAGAAAGAGAAAGAGAAATGTGGTAGAACATGAGATTTACACATCTTTATTAATCAATATTTCTGCTCCTTGGGCGGCTTTATACGGTATTGATCTGAATCTAGAGTCGAGGGTATACTCGTTTGACCCTTGACCACAATAAAACCATAATTTGACGATAGAAATCTATCAGCGTTACAGGACTGCACTAACTTGATGAACAGCTGTTGAACTGTATGTGTATATTTATTTATTTATTTATATATTTATTTATAGGCAGTTCAGATTATGCGTTTTTTTTCATTTCCTTGACGTCATCCCACTAAGGTTTCAGAGGAGACGTCACTCGCATTAGTGGATTCCTTAGAGGAAATTACAAAAGCTATTGAAGACAAAAAAAGATGCGTTTGGCCGAGTATTTATGAAACTTAAAAAAACATCCAACATAATAACTACAACTTCTTAAGTGAACAAATAGAGTGGTAAGAGATTATAGTGAAGTAATTTCATTGGATGATAAGAGACAAGAAATAATTTGTGACATTGGGAGGATATTCACGCTAATGGTTGGACATTACATGTGTTGGTGTAATGATGATGTTCATAGTATTGGATCTAATACAAAGTGGTGTACACATCCAATATCAACATAATACATAGATTCCAAGAGGCTTTAATATCAATTCAAGCCTTGAAGAAGAAAGTCTAGAAAATTTAGGATTAGCACCTTTATTTGGGATGCAGCAAAGCGTTGTCATCATCAAAGTATGTTGCAAAGGTAATGATGATGAAGCTTGAAAACTGAAACCATTCTAATATACATGTATTTCCAGTCAAATTTCAAGGGTTGAATTGTAACAAAACTGTCCAAGAAACAATGGAAAGTCGCAATCCCCTGAACATTAAACTGTAAAACAGCCCCAGATGTTATTTTTCCTGGAAAATCAGCAATTGAGTCACATGGCGATCATCAGATTGAAATATGACTGGAATGGGAATAAAATAGGTTGTCTTGCTGCTGTAATAATCTAACCAGCACAGTTAGACTGAAGAACTAGCCATGCTATTATTAATTTAAGAATCATTCCTTAGATCATCATCACAAGAACACATTTGTGTGTGTGCGTGCATGTGCGTGCATGTATATGATTGCCTGCTTGTGTGTGCACTATACATTCATGTGTGAAAGCATGCTCTAGTTCCAACTCAATTTTGGCATTAATGACAAACTGATACCAATTCAAGTTCAGGGATCAGATACTCGCTCTGTTAAATAATGTAGCAGGTAGCACCAATTGATGTCCCATTTGAACAGCAGAGAGAAATGTTGGAGGATTAATATATATAGTAGGTGCTCTAAGTATGTCAACAACTGCTGTTAAATACTCTGGGGCAAAGAAAAGGATGATTGCCAAACATACATACAGTATTCGTGTGTGTGTGTGTATACCTACGTGCGTGTGTGCATGTGCTCGTGCGTTTGTGTGTGTCTGTGTGCGGGTGCGTGTGTGTATTAAAATCTGTGCTTGAGTGCACGGCCAGCATGTCTATGTTTATGTTTGTGACTGTTCAGGCAATGTGTGTCACTCATCAATAATGTACGACCCTCAGTTATGCCCTCTTCAAAGCGGTGACGCTCTAGTGTTCCACATAATTAACTCTTTGAAACACACATATGCACGTGCACACACGCGCGCACACACACACACACACACACACACACACACACACACTATCCTATATATAATACACGCATTGAAAATAAATGTATAATCCGTCCCTCCCTCCTTCCCTCCCTCCCTCCATCCCTCCATCCATTATCCGTGCCGCTTGTCCCCATGGGGGTCGCGGGGGCGCTGGAGCCTATCCCAGCAGTCATGGGGCAGTAGGTGGGGGACAACCTGAACCGGTTGCCAGACGATCACAGGGCACGCATAAAGAAATAACCATTCGCACTCTTCAATCGGTGTTCAATCGGTGTACCATGCATGTTGGAGGAATTGTCAATTTGTAATTTTTTAATATCAAAATGAGGAAAACAAAAACTTTAGAAAAATAAAATATACCATTTAATTATAATTGAAAAAAATAACCAATAATTCCTTTTTTAGGCCATGAACAAATTGCAACCACAATATATATTTAAATGCTGATGATGATGATCATCATTTCAGGTCAGGAAGCTATAAACCCCATTTCCAAAAAATGGTTCGCCATTAAAAAACAAACAAAAAAATAACCTGGTAGTTACCGTCATGGCATGTAAGTCTCAGTGTCGCAATGAAACCATTAATGAGGAAAAATACACTGTCATGTTTTCAATAGCACATTAATTGGCATTCGTTTTTGTCTTTTATCATTATTAATTGAAAAAAGTAAACCACAAAGATCTCCAGTGCTCATGACACTTACATTTGCATTTAAAATTGAACAAGTAGAAGGGTAACATTAACATGGAACGCAAACTCTGATACACACACACACACACACGCACGCACGCACGCACACCCACTTTTGCGCACAAAATCGAGTGATGTTGGTGCCAGCTTGGAGTGATGGTAATATCAGACACTGGAGGAGCTGCTAATGAACAGAGCAAATGGGAAGAAAGGCTCAAGCTCAATCCACTAATTGCCTTAAAAGCTTTTTGTACAATTTACCCTGTCAACAGAGATGGAGGCTGCAGTGTGTTTCTGTAGGTGGGTAAGTGAGGAGCGGGGGGGAACACCAGAAAACATAAGAAAGTGAAAACTGAATGTTTATTATTCATACAACCAACTCAAAGACTGTCCCACACTTTGCCAGGGCATTTAGGTGAAGCAAGGTATCTTTGTTCATTATTATTATGATTATTATCGGTGGCGCACTGGGTAGCACGTCCGCCTCACAGTTAGGAGGGTGCGGGTTCGATTCCACCTCCGGCCCTCCCTGTGTGGAGTTTGCATGTTCTCCCCGGGCCCGCGTGGGTTTTCTCCGGGCACTCCGGTTTCCTCCCACAACCCTAAAACATGCTTGGTAGGCCGATTGAGCACTCCAAATTGTCCCTAGGTGTGAGTGCGAGTGCGTATGGTTGTTTGTCTCTGTGTGCCCTGCGATTGGCTGGCAACCGGTTCAGGGTGTCCCCCGCCTACTGCCCGATGACGGCTGGGATAGGCTCCAGTACGCCCGCGACCCCCGTGGGGACTAAGCGGTACAGAAAATGGATGGATGGATTACTATCATTATTGTTATATTTTATTTGTAAAAGTAGGGCTAATCTGTTCTGTCCTATGTTTTATTTATTTTTCTGTAAATGGTATATTGATATGCCATATGGTATATGACATGTGACCAGAATGGACGTATTTTGCCCGACCATCAGTGCAGCACTAAATTATCTGCGAGGGTTGCTATGGTAATAAGAAAGTATCATACCAAATACAAACTTGGAATTCTGAGCGGTTAAAGAAGATTTAAACACATCATCCTGTCTGTGTAGGACCAAGCAATGCACACACTTTTGATAACATTTTTAGAGTGTTCTCAAAGCAGTCATCAGCATGCAGAGCAAAATTGCCGACTCACAAAATAGCTACATGAATAAAGTCTACTGGTCGTTCTTGTCTTTCAGAGTATATTTTTCCATGTTTTAAGTCCCAGTCAGCTTCAGAATAAAGTACTTTCTTTTTTTGACAGATATTCATTCATTGGTTTTGGATTTTAAATGTACTTTTAATCATGTACACGGAGCAGTTAGAACCGAATTATGTAAGTCAGTATGATGGCCAGCCAGAAACCAATGTTAGCAAACCTGAATTCTGAAATCTGAATTTACAGTACAGTAAGATAGAAAATTAAAATTGCAGCAGCAATCGTTATCATCAATCTGCGCGAGCCAGATGTGATGCAGGCTTCATGGTGGGAAGGTGCATTTCTCAGTGAGTGCTGGAATCCAGCACCCCACCGTGTTGCTATATCTTAAAAGGATCTAACGCGCATGTCAAACCTTTAGCAAAAGTCCATCTGTGTAGAAATGTGCACTTCAAACTCAAAGTACTTCTCAAAATGAGACAATAGTTTTACTATTTGTTTACTAGTCTGTACAATGTATCCTGATCCTCCATATTCCATCCATCCATCCATATTCTATTTCAAAATACTCTTATTGTGATAGTCAATATCTATTTTTTGTCTTTTCCAGGTGACTCAGCTGAGTAGTCAAGTGGCACTCACTCTATTGACCAGCCATTGTGCTGGGCATTTCCAAACATTGATCAGTGAATGAGGCCCATTGAGTGTGTAAGAGTGAGTGGAAGGAGGGACAGATGTCCTTGCAGGGACTGTGTGGAGGCCTTTCGGTCTCAGATTCATCCCTAGAGTCAAAGCTGTGTCAATATAGACAGTGTGCAGAGACAGAGGTGGGCCTGGGTCAACCCCAAAGCCAAAGCCTGAAGATGACCAGCAGACGTGTGCATACACACGCTTCACAAGTTGGCATGCCAATAACCGCAGCACCTTATTGAGCTGCCCGGGTCCAAGTTCTGACAAGATCTATAATTTACCCTTGGGTCCCTACTGCGGTATATCCTCGTCAGCTAACAAGGCTAAATGTGAGGGCAGTGGCTTCAATAGTGAGACAGGATCGCTGTGCTATGTTTCCCCAAGGACAGTATCCAACTTTTTGATTTTGGCAAGACTTGCTCTAATTTGGATTGGCTTGGTTTCAGTTAAGGTTCCAGTTATGACACGGTTTAACCACCTCCATTAACCTACCTGCATTAGGAATTCGAATCGTACGTGGAAGTTCAAGACTCAAGACTCGACTTGCGACAACTTGACAGTCTTGATTGCTGATCATACTATATGTCCAATCTGTATAAAATATACATAAAATATAACATTGAGAATAGTATACAGTATACTTCCTGGGGAGAGTAAGTATACTGGTCCGTCAGTCTCCAACGTTTGTCAAATGTTATTACTTTTGGCTCTAAATGATACATGTATGATGTAAGCAAAATATTCTCATAAAAACAATAATCTAACTAAACTACCAGTAGGGCATCAACAGCATATTGGTGACAAAGCTAAACTTCATGAAGGAAACTATTCTGTTAAAGTAGGAGATAGACTCAAAGGGAAGGATGAGCAGGAAATATGCATTTAGGTAACTCCAGGCAGATACATAGATGCAAAGCAGCATGCTTCCAACAGAAGCAAATATGTCTCGTACATCTCTTTGGGAACCATCTCAGTGCATTGCCAGAGTTGAATCTCAGCAGGGGAGAGTATCATTCCCAGCGTCACTTTCTAGTAGGAGATACCTCATTGTTAGCAAATTCTCTAGGGATGTGGCACTTTGTACCATGGCTGCATTGACGGAGCTGGCATGTTTTGAGTGCTAGACTCACTGGGTGTTATGGGTTGTGTGACTTGTGCTGTTGAAAACACACACCTTCATACCTACTCATGCACTGTCTCACATGGGTACACAAGCCAACACACTCATACAAAAGGAGTCAAAATCCCATTGCTCACTCCGCAACGCAATGGGCGAATGAAAATCACATTCGATGAAGACAACCCGAAACAATATAATTCATCAGCAAACTCCCCGGTTCACTACTGCTCCATACAGTACATGTTAAGATATTTTCTTATCCTAGTCACACAGCAGGTACAACGTCTTCTGCTCTGAAAAGTTGTTGCTGCAGTTAAACTTTCACCACCGTCATGTCATGGAAACCTTCTCTGCACACACACTATCCTTTCCTCCTGCGATCAATGGTCTCATCCAGCTTGGACTTACATCAAAGTCCCTACTTCCCCCCATGCTTCTTGCTGAAGGTTAGCTGATCCACAGGTAACCTTTTTCCTCTTTCATTCCTCATCTTCTTCCCCTCTCTCCTTCTGTTTCTGCGCTCTCTCAGAACCAGTGAGCATCAAAGACTGCTGGGCCTCACGCCAGGGGCTCCACACTATGCAACCTGCCCCAGACTCCCCGCCAGTATCAATCCCCCATCACTAAGCCACTGCACCTCCAAGAACCTCCCTCCCTCCCCCCCAAAAAAATCATGTGGAGCACACACCCATCGTGATATCCGCCTCCCACCGGGCCACAGATCTGCAGTGTCTACCCCATGCTGGTTGCACATACTGTAAACAACAAGCTGTCAACAGGGCTACAGCGTACTGATGTGACCTATGGAACAGCAGACTGGCTGTGGAGTGGGGCTCCATGCTCAGCAGGTGGGACAGGGGGCTTGGTGGTTTGGGGCCAGTCAGTCAGTACTGCTGTTTGTGGGGTGCACGGCTACCTTAGTTTCGGCAGAAGGGTTAACTTGCCTGTCGCAGAGTTGTGTGTCTACCAAACCTATTGCAATAATAATTTAATTGAAATATATATATATTTTTTTTAACTTTGCAACATGTATTTTAATCTGGAAAAATATTGTTCCATAATTTGATGAAAAAAATATACAGTATTAAAACAAATACAACAAATTGGATTTAAAAATGTATTCAAAAGTATGACTAAAAAAATCTATTGTCATTGTCAAGTTGTCCTGATCTTCCTGAGTTCTTTGCCCCAACTTAAAAAAGGGCCTTAGAAGGCAAGAACTACTCGGATCTTCCTCTTTTTTTTTTCTTTTTGCAGTTTATTGCACAATTAATCAGAAGCTGATTAGGCAGGTTGAAAACATTGCTTTAAGTTCAACTAGACCGGTAAGTGCATACATGTACTTACCGGAATCCAGCAAACTACAAATCAATTGAGCCACTCAAAGTTAAGATAAACGCAGTTTGTACCTCAAACTAAACATTTCAAACAAACCAAACATTTCAAACAAACCAAACATCTTCAAACAAATTAAGCATTCAAGTCTATTTCCTACCAGTTGCGTGTGATCAGGAACAGAGGAGTCTCTTTGTTTTGTTTTTTTCTTTGCTTTCTCTGTTTAGGTTTTCTTTCTTCCACTAAGAGGCTTTGCCTCTTTTGTTTGCCATCTTTTATACTAATCTGTAGGCAATATGGCCATGCCTGGCATCTGACAGGAAAATTGATGAACAGTGATTTGGCTGTTTTTTTTTTTCTGCCCTCTGCAGGTCTGGAGGGAGATCTCGTGGATATTTTGTTTGAATGATCTCTGCTTCTGTTAGTTGACGTGACAGTCATATTGCATCAATCAAATGGTCAATGTGCTGCTCTTTCTGGTGTTCCCACATTGGTTACCTGGGGCTGTATAAGACAGACAGACAGACAGATCATCAGTGACGCAATAATAAATAGTCATTCTGCCCAGAGGAAAAACATATGATTGAGAGTAATGTTGTCTATGTTGTTGCAGTGTTTCTGCTAAATCAGTTGCTTATAAATTCCTGAAAATGTTCCGTTATAATTGTTTTTCACTGACCCTTGAGGTACTACTGTATTTTTATTTTTACCAGCAACCTGAAAAATAATTGAAGACATTCAGTGCTTTACATTATATAAAATACTAAATATAACTGAGCATATCATAAAAACATCAGGTGAACTCATTCATAATATGACCGAGATAAAACAGCACTACTGGATTCTTCTTTTTCTGACATTTACCTAGATTTATCTGATATTCGTTTTGTCTCTACCTTGTCGTTTGACATGACTTCTCCTACTGCACACAATTGCTGCTGTCTCCCTCCCTGACAATTGTCTATGTGCTATTATTACTGTCATCTCTCTACCTTCTCTCGCCTCATCTCCCCATCCCCACACCTACTCAACGTCTCCTCTCAACTCACACTCCGATTTGTAGCTCTTAATATTGTATCTGTCTACCAGAAGGACAGGAGCAGTGGAAATGACATGTTTCTGCAGATAATCCCCCCCCTCACACACACACACACGCACGCGCACACACACACACACCCACACACTTTCAAGACACTCATACTACGTCAAGCTCATAGTGTAATTATCTGGGAGCCGAGCAGTCAGTTACATAGATGAGTGCTGCGCATATCAGAGCTGGGATGTTATACTGACCCAAATGGCCAGGCTGACAAAACACATATTTGAACTTCGAAACAGGGAAAATGAACATGCTCCATTGTACAAAATGAAGGCGATAATTATTTTAATTATTACCATGGATTTCAGCATGTGGGCGTGACACAAGTGAATTTAAGGCAAACACCAAGCTTGTGGCAATTACATACTAGGCAAACTATGTTCCTATGTTAGAGAAGCTGAATAAGCTAAGTACTAAAACCCCATAATAATATGATTAGAATTTTCCATTTTATGCTGTTTTGCAAAATCAAGAAAATGTTGAAGTACCTGTTCAAGTTAATCTTTAGTTTTAGGTTTTTGTCTGAGATCTGTGAGAAATTTGAGAGGTGGTTTAAGCCTGATTTGGTCACATGCTTAGATGTGGGATAACACAGAATCTCTACATATCTTCATGACTGGGGTACATCTAGTATTGCGTGTAGTGTATCTCAGAGTGGATACAGCACAGGCCGGCAGATCTGCGAGATCTGCGTTGCTGTCCAGTGGTACCAGCCGACTTCAATTATGGTCAAATACTGACCCTTTTATTCCCTTTAAATGCGGCGCGGTAGTGGAACATTAAAGTCCCGACATTAGCGTTGAGGTCATTTGCAGTCATAATTATCCTGCTCCACATGCTTTATTGAAACACATTGTCCCTAAAAGGAGCAAATACAAAGTGTGATCAGGAGTCACAATAATGCATATGTATTTTGTTTTAGTTGATGAGCAAGACAATACAGTACAATCACTCCTCTCATGAGGAGAAGGCTCAATTACTTTCAGTATTGACTTATCTTTTCAATTCAGTTCAGTTGTACTCTCCTTGAACTTGATCTGATGGGTAAACTGTGACCGAAGATGCAACATAACCAGATTGTCCTCTCCTGTAAAGAACCAACAAAATAAACAATAACATTTTCCAAACTTCAGACAAATACAATCACCACCTGTCACAGACTGAGCTGACTAGATGTTGGCAGCTACGGTCAAACTACTAACTTGTCAACAATGGGAGCTCAATGAAGATACGAGATGTTTAACTTTCACTGGCCTCATTTTTGGTTTGATCTTTCCGACATCCAAACATTGATCTTGTGAAACAGTTGTGGTGGGATTATGTCATCTGGACAGCAATGTACAATGGGACCTTCAAAGTTAGTAGTTTGGAATCCAAACACAAGTCATCATCCAAATTTCTAGTGAAGCCAGTTTGTTTGCGTCTTTTGCATAACTTTGTCATTCTATGTTTTTTAGATTGCCATAATGGCAGTGAAATCATTTTTTGTTGTCGTAAGGCAGTTTAGGATGTTGAAATGCTTCATCCAATATAGTTAATCAGGATTTAAAATAGCTTTTTTATGCAAGTGAGTGTACTTCAATTGATTCCAATTAAACAATGTCTAAGAAAATATCTACTAACAAGCTCGAACGACCAGCATCACAGATTGTAACTGAGGTTCCACCATATGTGAGAAATCAGTCTCACAGGTGAAAATTATTTTCATTGGTTCTACCACTCTACATGTTACCACCTTTTAATGACTGCACTGGTTGTGTGCCTCTGAGCGCACGCAGTCAGGTTCAATATTGCGCCAACACATCCCAGTAAGAAAAAGAAAGTGAAGCAGACATAATGACCCAGTGAGAAAAGCAGCAGCGCAGCGAGTGCTTCAGCGCCAGGCAGAGGGTACAGAACCCTGCATGAATATCAAAAAGCTTTGTCACTTTGACCTTGAGATAAATATTTAAAATCCAGCTCCAGTCTATTCACCCATACACATCAAGTACACACTGATCATGGTGTGCCCTGAGGCCATGGGTGAACTGAAGTCTTCCTCATTAACTGCCTGTTGTGATCCATGTACAGATAATTACTGCTTATACTCAAAGTACAGATATCTTATATACACGTATGTATAGGTAATACAATAATCAATACTCGTACTGGATGGATGGATGGATGGATGGATGGATGGATGGATGGATGGATGGATGGATGGATGGTTGGATGGATGGATGGATGGATGGATGGATGGATGGATGGATGGATGGATGGATGGATGGATGGATGGATGGACGGACGGACGGACGGATCGATCAATCAATTATTTCCTTTTGCACATTTAGTACTTGCGTTACCCTTAACTTGACACTGTTTGTTTCTTATTTTGTGAATAAACAGTTTCTTTTAACACTTTACTCTGGTTTTATCTCCTCCTCTTTTGTTGCGGCCAACAGCCAGTCATAGGAGTATGTATAATATACACACACTTGTATAATAGCATACCTTCTATTAAAAAGAAACGTCAATGTGTAAAAAGCACAGACTAGGAAAGTTGGTGGAAGACTGACACCGAACATGTCCCTTTTCCTTATCCAGCTTTCTACTAGTTTAAGGCTTGTTCTCTTTCTCTGTTGTAGCATATGTCTCAGAATCTCATCTTGTTCCTCCTTTGTGTTCGTTACGCTTTCTCAACATCTGCACTCTCGCTTTACATGCCGATATCCTTCATCTCCTAGGAATATCTATGAACACATCCTTCCTTCTCTCCCTATATTTATCTCATCTCTAGCTGACTCTCACCCTCCCTCCCTCCCTCCCTCCTTCCATGCATTCCCTCTCTCCCACTCTCAGTGGACTAAAGTCCCACTCGGTGAAAATTAGGAAGGAGGAATGAGCTTGGAATGGTAAATTGTTTATTTTTGACAACTCTGTGCGGCATTAAACACCACCCCCATTCCCAATGAAACCACATGATGGTAGTGAAGTCAAAGAATGGAAAAAAACAAACAAACAACCAAAACAACTCATATTAATCACTGTAATTGTGTGGGTGCTTTGGGTACCCAAGCGGCCGGGTGCCGATGAGGGATGGTGCTGCTCACAGGCCTCCCTCGCCTTCATGAATCACAGCTCGAGTTTCTCGCCGGCCGCCACGGAACAAAAGATGGAGATGAAAAATGCAGCAATTAAGTGATTTGATTTCTGCTCTACCCTTCTGTATATCTCTCTCCCAGCGTCTTTTCCGGCCACACACACACTCAGGCCCACACACACATGCACGCACACACAAAACAAAAATTAAAACACATACCCTATTCATAATAGGTGAAAACATAGACATCTAAAACTTAATAACGCTCCTTAATAGACACACAGATAAATGTACATGAACACGTCAGCTATACTGTAAGCTGTGCCAAGATGTGAAAGCTGATGAATTGTATTTATTGATGGAAATAGTTTAGGCTGCTTATTGGTTTATGATAAAGGCTCCATTTGGAAATTATTGAAAGCGTGTGTGTTGCCTCTCCAAACACACACACACACAGTCTCAGAGTGGTTTTGGTGTGTCGTATTAAGGGTTGGGGGGAAAAAAATTGTAAGTAAATGAGGTAATAAGTTGACAAATTCTTCCATAATGTCTGTCACACACAAATATTCAGTAGGCCTATCACAATTTGCTTCCTACAAGCTGCAGGGTCAAACAACTTTAAACTATGAGAGATGTCGACATTTAATGCATGTGTCTTGCATTTGGGATGCGGCTGAAAAGGACAGGGCTAAGCATTTGCAATTAGAAGCACGTGTAAGTGGTTAGCAGCAAAGAGCCCCGTGTGTGTATGTGTGTGTGTGCGTGTGTGTGTGTGTGTGTGTGTTTGCATGTTTGCGTGGATGTGAGTGCATAGCCAGCCTCGGCATCAGGCCATGATGGACTGCTTCACAGATCCAAACACCCGTTCAGCAAGCTGCATGCTCATTAATCCTGCCAAACTCCACTTGTTACATGCACGCACAGGAAATCACGAGGCAAGGTAAACCAACAACTGCTGCGATCCATCACTGCGTGCCAGCAAAGACAAGTACACACTAATACGGGCACACCAACATTTGGTGGTTTAGTTTCAATATCCACAGATTGTTATCTTCTGTTCTCCATATTCCAATAATAAACCTCCACATGCTTACAGTCAATGTTGATAAATCCAGACTTTAACTTTTGTTAGTTGTGTTGAATATTTCATTCGATTCGCTAGGAACAAGATGGACCACAACAATGGAGGTAAGACGTACAGGCAATGGGCCTTATGCATGTTACACTGTGACCTCATGCATTGTGAGTAACACAGTTTTCCCTTGTCTGGTTTAGGGAAGTAGGACTGCTGTGTCAATCAGTCAATCTGTATCTTTATCTAACCAGAATATAAAACTTTTTGAGACACATGTCTGTTGGGTGATGGACACCAGCTGTAGCACGGTCAGACACTAATATTAGATTTATATTATAGTTATTCATACTTGTATCCGTGATTGGCTGGCGACCTGTTCAGCATGCCTCATGGGGATAAGTGTTATAGAAAAATCACAACCTAGTGTGTCAGGTACATATCTTTTTTTGTTGTTGTTGAAGTTTGTGTCAAATGCAAATTTAGCACCATACCCTATTCGTGGAGAGAAATACTGCCACAAAGCTTGGGAACAAATCAATAACGCCTGACCTCAGTTTGACCTTATGTTGATCGGAGAAGTTATGGGATCACACTGGACTTGATATAAGCTTATTTGATGTGTCGTATCACAACAACAGCGCACTCCACGTTCCCATTTTCATTGTGTCGATTGTTTGTTTTTCTGTTAAATGTTTGTGAACACAGACATAATAACTATACGAATGAAAAATGCTGTATGAAGCCAGTAACACAGTCCATTGGTTAGGTGCAGCGTTGAAGGAAATTTTTCATAACATAATGCGTTTGCCTGGATGGGGAAAACGGAAGCTATCAGACAAATGACGTATCGTTTGACTGAGAGGCTACAATACTATTCACACCAATGTAGCTTTAGGAGAGCAGGATTCCCCAGTTAATCTAACATCTTTGTTATGACTCTTGTATTAACATTGAGTCCTAAATGTGGCAACCCTTCAGGAGGATTGATGAGAACAGGTCCCTGGCAACTATTCTCACATGCTAATAATCTCTGGTAAGGCCTAAAACCAAAACAACAGCTGCAAAAAACAAAGCGGACACTCATAAACAAAGCCACCTCTAAAATCCCTCTCACTTCATGGACATAGACTGCATAATATACAGTAAAACATTTTGTCAAAGTGATCTAATAGTAGCTCTGGGTCTGCATTGAAAGGTATCTTGGTATTTACAAATCTATTTACCATGGCAGTTCTGAACACGCTTTCCAAAACTATGTCTTAGTCAATTGTTCACCCAGATATTTATTAATTTGCATATTTACTCATCCTTGGTGGCATAGCTGCTGTGCATGAAACTCTGAGTTCAAGGTTGTGCTGAAGGACACATGAAAACAACTGCTCAGGGAACAAAACACCAAAGCCAAAGATTTGAATCCAGGTAAATTTCACCACCTCTGAAACCACAGTCATACTAATAAGGATGGCATTTAAACAATAATTAACACAAGCACAATGCACCGGTAGACAAACATCAGCAAAGATACACACAACTGCATATAAAACGTCCATAAACAAGTAGCGCAGAGTGTTGGCGCCGAGACTGAAGTCATCATGGACCAGTAAAGCATTAGCCTCTGTGTGACTCCAGCCACTCCAGAAATAGCCCCTGTAATATATGCTTACTGCCATAGTCTCTTTTGCACAATAGTGCCCTTAATAACACACTCCATTTCTGTTGGCATAAATAAGGGCTCCATTTCCATCTTATTTAATGCAAATGAGAGAGCCAGCACCCAAACAGGTAGTGGGAGTAGTGTGTGGAAGTGGAGTGAGTGTGGAAGTGTGTAGTCACTGAGTGTAGAGCCATGATTGGGGACGAGCAAATTCAAATGAGCATTGTAGAGACCCAACAATGTGCCGTTGACTCCCCCGCCGGCCTGCCATCGGTGTGACAGACAGCGTCACTTAGGGGCTATGCCGCCTGCACAGTGTGCCATTACAAGGGCCAACGCAAAACCAATATTTATCCAAGCAAATGGTTCTCATGAGAGGGATGATGATTGCAGACGCAAGAGTTACCCTCCAGTAGAAGGCGCTGGTGCAGCCAACAGATGTGGTTCATTAGTTCCCTCACATTGTCATTGATCTGTCTGGTGCTATTCTTTTAGAAGGAAGGAATCTACTGACAAATGTGTGTCACCCGGAGAAAAATATCCAGAGAGGATGCACTCGTATTCTTCACACTGGTAATACTCTGGCAACATTTTGTTCAGAGCACAGACATGCAGAAGCACAAATTGAAAGCTTTCCCAGTCAATTAGAATAGCCGGTTACGGTTCAAAAGCACAAAGTGGAGCCGCAATTAGTACTTGGGTGTTGTTCATCAAAGACACCTTGACTGTGTTTGTTCATAAGCTTGCTACATGGACAATGAGTAAAGAGAAATACCAGATTTCGAGAATATATTTTTCTGGCCCAAAGGCTACATACTCTTAAAACTCATTCAGGGATGTATTTTTCTTGAAAGATCAAGAATCCGGGGTATTTGTTTTTATGGGTTTGTTTTTCACACAGGAGGGCAAAAAAGAGTCTGAAAATGACTGTCAATTTGTGATATTAATGAATGTTACTTTTTATTGTCTTCAGAGCCCCATTAATAATAAAAAATCTGTCCAAATACATCTCTGGAAAAACAAAGTGTTACTTACATGTATGTTTGACTGCAGTAATTTGACAACATAGCTGTACATAGGTGGCATTGCATAATTATGCAGTTTAGTCTAAATAATGTTTTTTAACACATACAGTATATGAAATTTCTACAAGATGACAACAATCCTGGTTACATCATAGCTGCCAACAGTAGGCACTGCATGGGCACCCTCTTCCAACTATTGCAGACATTGTTGAACTATACTATAATTGAGCTTTCCTTCAAATAGTCGGAAAGCCGTTGTCGTTGTGACGGTGCTTTCCTTGGGAGAAAGTTTTCATTTTATTTTTCCCACATGCATGCTCATACAACAGATGTGCTTCAACCAACGCATTCAAACTATATGTCTCTCAAATTGCATGTAGATCAGCCACTCAAAGTAACTAATTATTGCATGCCACAAAGTGTGCCAATAACAACAGTGGCAGATGGTGAAGTGAAAGCAAAGACCAGAAGAGGTGGAGAGGAGAAAAGGTTTACAAGGTGGATGATGGTCAGATAAAACAGCCTCATGCACACTTGCTTCAAGGAAAGGTTAATGTCTCTCGCTCTCGTTTTCTGCTCCCCACCCCTCCCACTCTGCCGTCACTTTACCATCTGAGGCCTGCGTGACTTACAGCAGGTCCAGACTGCATTAGATTAAATCATAAATTACCCACCAACCCCCATATCTGCATGCCCCCCATCGTACTTGATCCTCGCTGGTCCTTTCGCTATCACAATCGGGCTTTCTTCTCTCTTCCATTCCACGTGTATTCTTTCCCACTCCTCCACTATTATTTTCCTCCAACTGTAATCATTATTCTCTTGTGTTCACCCCCTTATTTTTCTCCAACACCTCACTCTACAATGTAGCGTGGCTACAGTGTTTTTGGCAGCAGTGCACTATTAGCCTCAACGTACATATTTTTAGGGTGTGTGTGTATGTGTGTGTGTGTTCATATGATGCAGTGTGAATGAAGCTCACGTGTTAATCTGTCCCCGCATTTAAATAGAAAACATCTGTGATAGCATGGGGGGGAAGAAGACATAGTGAATTGGCGGATGTTTCATCAACTGTTTTCAGGCATAATTTAATCTTTTGTTGAAAGCAAGGCTAGCAATCTTAAAGAAAAAACTAATTGCATTGTTAATTGCAGTCTGTTTCCCCCTCGCTCCAAAAGTGTGCTTTTCTGCCGGGTCTCCGATCTTCGCCATGATTATACAAGATATATGTGTGGTACAGCCATTCCTATGACTCAAACACATTGAGGTTGACTGAGAATCATATCCAGCTGAACTTGAAAGTGTTGATATGTTGCATTGGCATTTTCACCATACATTCTGCTATGGTTGGTTGAATCCAAGTAGGGGACATTTATGTGAATGATATGTTATTATTGTTTGTCGACTTACAGACACATGACTGTGTTCTGGGCTTAACCGAGCATTTGGAGGATAAAAAACAAGCTAGTGAACGAAAGAAATAATAAAATACCATTCCTCCTTCACTCCCCTTCAACCCCCACACCCTTCGCTCCACTGCTCCACTGGAGAGAAAAGGGAAATAAAATTGAGTGACCCTGCAGCTCTTTTTTCCCCCCACTGCTCTCTTCATCCTCCCCCTTACAGTGTGAAATCAAATTTCCATGAAGCTCCCAAATCTGTTGCACAGCGAGGTGATTTATCAGGGATGCAAAGAGCATGCAGAAACAATCTTTATTACATCCATTTCCTGCTTGTCAGTCGGGATCATGTTGGCTGTTCATTAAAGGCACGGCGCAGGTGAGGAGAATGCATCCCGATGCCTTGATAGATTGTCTGCTCCCCTGTGGTGACAGCAGCTGGATGGATTGAACAGCGGGGGGCGAAGAGGGAGGGGAGAAAAGCGCTGACTCTGTCGCTCCCCCTGTCAGACACACTTTTAGATGGCCGGCCAGTGTCATCTCTACCAAGCAGCCCGCACCAAACATACATGTGCATGCAGGCTTATGGCAATCATTGGACTGCAGCCAGGAGTAAGTCTGCATGGATGCGCACATGCCATGAGCACACAAACACACATATTTAGAGAAACTGATATAAGTATGTATGTAAAATCTTTGCAATCATAGCCAGATAAAAGGCTTAATTGAAATGAAATGTATACATATTTGTTCTAAAATCCATCGATTGATCCGATATCTATCTATCTATCTATCTATCTATCTATCTATCTATCTATCTATCTATCTATCTATCTATCTATCTATCTATCTATCTATCTATCTATCTATCTATCTATCTATCTATCTATCTATCTATCTATCTATCTATCTATCTATCTATCTATCTATCTATCTATCTATCTATCTATCTATCTATCTATCTATCTATCTATCTATCTATCTATCTATCTATCTATCTATCTATCTATCTATCTATCTATCTATCTATATCTGTATCTATATATATTAATGTGAAAATATGATGGGCTTTCTTGACCTCAATTAAATGTCACGACTTTGCATCACGGTTGTTGTCAAGCATCTACTTCCATTCATTAAGACCGCTCTTGATTTTAGATTTTGATCACAATACATCTACAAAATGTATTATCTTAAAGTGACTTTGCAGAATTATTTGATTTCTCATCCTCATTCTTGTGTCTCAATCCAATCTTGACCTGTTAATCAGGTACACTGAATAACAGATGGATATGATGTTGACCCCATGGCTGATGGAATGTAAATCCAGCTGCATTCAGCTCTGGCACCTAGTAGGGCTTCCCCCCAACATGCCCCTATCTTTTGTATGAAGCGGAGCCACTGTGCATCGACAATTTTTAACAAGAATCAACGGGTAAAGACTTCTTTTTTATTTGCGACTCCAAATCAGACCATAGAAATTAATAACACAAGTTCAAAGAATTAATAGTTGTCCTTGTCATTTTAAAAATGTACATATTCAGCAATATTTTAATTCATAATTTTATTTTATTTATTTATTTTCTGCCTTATTCATGAGAATGTTATGTGTGGTGAGTGCGCCTCTATTGGCGAGCTGCCACTGCTGGCTTCTTTGCTGCCAAATAGCAAAAATCAGAAAGACCTTGAAGATGCCTGCTGTTAGGGTTTTTGACCATCCACAAACATTTGTCATGAAGGTTTGGATTCCCATATGAAATAAAAACATCTTTGAATGAAAACCTACCGATCTGCAAACATCCAAGAAGCCAGGAAAGCTTGATTAGCATACTGGTGAATTACCTGACACCATTTAGTGTCTACATTTTATTAGAGAACACTCGCAATTGGATGAAGACACTTGAGAGAGAAATTTATTTCTCTTTAATTTCTTACTGTTTACTTAACAGGACTTTTTGTATATATCCAACGCATAGTTGGTAACATGTAATAATTACTGTAATTTCCGGACTATAGGCCGCAACCTTTTGCACAAGCTTTGAATTGTGTGGTTTATAGTTCAGTGCTGCTTGACTATGGATTTTTCATGATTTTTATTTTTTTATTTTGAAAAAATATTTGTTTGGTAATTCAGGTAATAAAAAATGTGGACATTTTATTTAAAACACCTACGATTTATAGTCTGGTGCGGTTTATAGATGAACAAAATTGAAGAAAATAATTTTCCGCGAATTTTAGCTAATGCAGCTTATATTCAGGTATAGATTGTGATGTTCTTATAATTCGGAAATTACAGTACGAAAAAATAAAATATGTAACATTTTAGGCAGCTCGTCTTTTGTACTTAAATTGCAAAAATTACTGCCTATCCCACAATTATTTAAATTGACCCACAATGTTGTGTTTTTTTTTTTTTTTTTTTCCTTTGAAGGACACAGACCAGCAAGCATTAAAGCCGAGATGGATGCATGAATGTACTGTCGCTCATTAAGTGAATGAGCTGGAAAAGCACAGCACAAAAGGCTATTTCTCATAGGGGTGGTGTGAGAAAACATAATCAGCCATAAAGTGGTTTATAACTCCTCTTACATTAAAAGATAAATATGTCAACAAAACCGGTTCTGCATCTACAGTATTGTGCTTCCTTTATTTCCACAGAGGCCTGCCTTCACATTGCTTACTTTCTTAGCCAGTAATTATTATGATGGAAAAAAATGCCACGGGGTGTCGTAAAAACAAGCTGAACTGAAGGTTATTCAAATTTCTGCTCCAAAACATTCATGCATTATAGACATCAGTTCCTTTAATTATCAATCACACTTCTCACTCTTCTTGGTGTAAACATTCATTCTTCAACTCTTCTCCATCCATTCATCAATCATTTCCCCCTGTTGTAGAAGTCAAATGTTTGTCCCCTATTTGACTGCCTACTGCTGACATGTGATGACAGTGACTTGAGTGGCGATCAATATAAGTCCTCTGCTATCCGGCCCAAGGTGGAATGGTGTAGGGAAGTGAGAGGTGGTCTTGTCTGTGTTTTGGATTGGATGATACCGTTGACTGCACGGACATCTTGGCACTGGGGTGGATAGAACTTTTACCACCTCACAAATCCTTTTGATTGATGCCCTATTTTTTTTATTATACATTGCTTAC
The DNA here is from genome assembly GCF_033458585.1 of Syngnathus typhle. Lineage (NCBI taxonomy): Eukaryota > Metazoa > Chordata > Actinopteri > Syngnathiformes > Syngnathidae > Syngnathus > Syngnathus typhle. The sequence continues at coordinate 8,847,000 of NC_083747.1, read as the reverse complement.
AGTTTGTCCACCTGACTGCTTAAAACCAGTGAGAGCACAAACAAATAAGGGAAAAGTGAGGGATAGGATAGCACGGAAGCCATTAGTAAATTCTCATTCCATTCTACCAATAGACTCCTGCCTCATCACAACATTGTAATGCTTTTGAGGGACAAAAAATGTCTCTGAAGAAGAGCGCTACTGAGTAAAGAACTAATACTGTAATTGGAGAGAAGAAAAACTCCCACACGTTCCAGAGAGGATTACGCACCCTGGGATACATAATCACTTGTCGATCTCTTCCATAAACTGCAGCTCCATTACAGCCAAAGCAGTATGGTTCTGCTTCTTAGGAAAATTAAATTAACTAATTATTATTGTCTGTAAATTGTAAATGCATGGATACATAACCCTCATCCTACAGCCAATCCCTCGAGGGTTTCTAATGTTTGTTTTTGTTGTTGGAGTCCCATCTTTTAAGAGTTATCTAATGCTCTGTACAATAACTGTCACACCTTGTAATCACATTTTAGATGTCTACACATTTGTAATCTTCCCGAGTCTTTTTTTTTTTTTCTGCTGTTATGTGACTGTATCAGAGTAAATGTGCTTTGCTCATAATCATAAAGGCTTCAGATACTCAAAAAGTAATAAGTAGAGCATCTGGCTTGACTATAAGCCCCATGACCTCAAACGTAATGTTAACGATACAAGTCCAGAAAGAGTACATCTTTGGCTATGTTGCATATAAATATGAATTGCAACAGAGATTTTGCATTTGTCACATATACATAGTAGGTACTGGATCTGGATAAACATTATGTCATCCAGTGGCAACCACAAAGTGGAAAGAAGGGGGCCGTGGACTAGTGACTGCATTGGCACTATCCAGGAGGAAACAAAAGGCATCCAACAATACTGTAGATCAAGATGATAGCCCCGGGAACGGCTTGCTTCAGGAATGCCTCGGGCAATAGAAGCCCAGTCATGAGAAAGAGCCAGATGGACTGACATTACATGTTCTAATGATGGGTGCCACGGATGGCACTACACCGGAGCTATCTAGAGTGAAGTTATAGTATAGTTAAGCCCCTCCAGCATTTTATTTGATATCTAAAATTAGAAATGATTTTCTGAGCCCACCGCCCCACCCCTATTTTTAGAGAAAAAAAATCTAGTATCCATCCCTGATGAGTGCTTTCCTTGCTTATCACACGTCACTCTTTCTGAAATGTTTGTTTCTGAACACTTGGATTCACATTGCAACATAAATTCACTGTATACTGCTACACTTGGTATAGCACATGACATTTTCTGAGTCCACTTCAGTGCACACATTGCTGAATCAGAGGCATCTCGCAAGAGCGCATAAATGCACACATATCAAAACAAAGCACACCAACTGCAGTTCTATCAGCACTTCAGAATAGTGAGACTTCAATTAGTTCTTGATGAATGAGCCCATAAGATGACACTTTCTCATTTCCCTGGTTGCCAGATATTCCAACAATCAGACTGAAATGAATTCTCATTGTGCCGTGACTGACTCGAAGATGAGCAGTGTGTTGATGGTGTTGGGGACGGAGGGGGCACACAGAAATACATTCACTCCCGCTTTTCAGGGCTTAGGTTTCTGCTTAGGGCAGCATTGTCACGCTAAACATACTTTCATCAAACTCACTGGTGACAAACAAACAGCCTATTACTAAGTAGTCTGCAAGTACAAGTTTCTGCATTAGCTCTGAAGATTTTTTATTTAAGTTTTATTATTATAAGATTGTGAATGCTCTCTGTTTTCTGAACACATTTGCAGGACAATGATTGTTTACATACGTATATTCACTAACCCTGACAAGTGGTATGGATGGATGGATGGATGGATGGATGGATGGATGGATGGATGGATGGATGGATGGTAGGAAGTAAAAAGCGGAAATGACATATATGTATTTGGATTACAATGTCCGTGCTTTGCCGTTGGAATCGTGTTATTTAAATGCACGTGTAACTGTCATGTAAACGAGTCATTCGGAATGTTTCCGAGATCAAACTTTTGACCTTAACTCAAAGATTGACTGCATGGAAATGTAGTAAATGACCAGCTTGCCAGGCTAAGGATGAACAACAATAGATTTTCTTTTTTCCAGTAATTTTTTGGGTATGTGTGTGAGGGGGGCTTGATTGTCAGCATACAAAGATCAAACATACAAGTGGCTGCAGAAAGACCAAACCCAGATAATAATCTGTCCAACATAAAATATCAGCAACAGCCCATACACTCTGAAACAAGCACCCTAGTGTTATATTCAAAAGGAATGTTTCAAGAGACTGTTGTTGTCGTGATGAAAAAAGAAGAAAAGAGAGGAAGAAATAGCACGATTGCAAAAGAGCAGCTCAGTAGGGGGTACAGTGTGTGAATATGGGCGCGTATGTGTGTGTTTCACAAGGTTACAACGAGGGAGCAGCGCTGCTTTGTATTGCGGCAGAATAAAGATGCATGAAAGCAGCTAGTTCGCGAGCGTCCGCCACAGATCCAGCCCTGGGGAATGTGAACACACATTCTACACACATTTGTAACCTTATACAGACTCAAGTTGGTTCTCGACACATAGTGAGGAAACTGAAGTCTCCCATGCAAGCATTTATATGCACAGTATGCACAGTAAATCAGAACAAACCACGACACAGTCGTCATCAACTGACGGCCCAGGAGCCGAATTCGGCCCGCCAAATCGTCCAAACAGCAACAACAGAGATGACGCACATATGTAAAGATGTGAAACACACAAACATTTACGACTGAACGACAAACAAAAACCACATCCAGGATGGGTAAAAGGATTGTCGCTGATGTCTAACTTAGTAAGTGCGATGCCATCACGCATAATATTATACAGTGTACCTCAATCAAGTAAAACTTATAAAAGTCACTTGACCATTTCTTTCTTTTGAGTAGCATGGCACTGCACTTTGGCCATGAGCTTAACATGACTTATTCTCTACTGAAAGAAATTAAGGAATGAGCCTTATAGTCTTTTGGGGGCAATATTTATTATTCTTGAGAAATTATACAATATGTTGTCCATCCATTTATCCACACATCCCTCCATCCACATCTGTCTATCTGTCTGTCCGCCTGTCTGAGCGACTGATTTGATTTATTGAAGTGACGCCACTCTATGTGAGGAAACAATATGTTCTAGAGGTAGTGCTGCTCGCGGTAAATATCAACATTGTGCTGAGGGTAAAACTTAACCCATTGTTGTAACACTGTTGTGAGTCTGTGTTTTGGCAAGGCTGATCAAACTGGGATTCTCTTGTGTCTTCCTCTCCAGTCACACATGAAAACCTGTCTGTCCGGCCTGTCAGAGAAACATCCCTCACTATGTGGACAAGATCAGAAAAGGAAAGTGGAGAATTCCCCAAAAAGCTTGGTAAATAGGCTTCTCTCTACAAGGACCACAGCAGGTTATTTAAGGTGATGGTCTGGTCACTATTAGTCTCTTCAAACTGCCTATCAGTCATCTCCTTTGGGACCCTACAACCACACAGAGCCGTCACGTGGCCGTGTGTGTGTGCACATGTTTTTATGTCCATGTCTTGAACTCTTGACAACAGAAACGAGGTCTGTGGTCTCTGGACAATGGTGAAACGCCTCCTGTGCTTCCACACTCCCTCCATTTTATCATATCATTAGCATTGTATTATCATATCATTATTTTTGGGACACACTAGTCTGTCACGATTGGGTGGTTTGGGGTTTTAGGCGTGCTGGTGTCGAGGCAGAACTTGATGGACCCATGCACAGGGAAGCAGGAGAGGCAAGAGCCTGAATAATAAAAATAAAAAAAAACAGTGTTTATTTACTAAAAGACAAAATAAAGGTATTGAGGTGACACAACTGACTAAATAGACAATGAAGCTCAACATGACACAGCACAGGACATGGGATATTGATTGAATAAATAAAAAAGAGAGACTGGATCCTCCGTCTATGATTGATTCTTGATGCAGATCAATTTGCTATGCTATTAAATACACAAGCTCGCATAATGTATAAAATAAACACATGTATGTAATGACTTCAAAACTGTTTCATTAAAGTGACTTGAGAATGTCATACTTGCTAAGGCAAAAGTCATTCAATATTGGTGGGGGTAAAATATGGCTTATGGCATTTATTGCGGTATGGCCCCCTCTGACCCCCACCCCAACCCCATCACCCCTACTTCTGCTAACCCATGTGTTTCTAATGTTAAATATTCTGAGAAGATTCTTGGTTCAAGGAATTGCGATGCTTTATATCTGACTTCTTGTGGCCAGGCCATTGAAATATTTTAAAACCCTGACTAGTGAAGTAACGATCTGAAGCCCATTCTGTAATTATACTTACCTTATAGTTCTCTTAGTGATTAGCACAGGAATTCATTGCTGTGGCTTCTAACCTCTGATTATGTTTACATTTTGTCTTTGTTGACTTCTGACACATTTTCTACATTCGCACAAATGTCAATTTTCAATCAACAGAGAACAAATGTATTTTTTCTTTAGGCTTGTATTGATTTGGGGGTTGTTCCACAAGGTGTGTTAATAGCAATTCCCAATTGGTATTTTTAATGGATGTGGCTCTTGTCCATATGCAAGGATACGCATAACAATTGTAGTCCAGTTCTCAAACCAGGACCTGAGGTTGATGCTTAGTGCTCTTCTTTTTCAATTATTATTACGAACCACACAACTCAGTGAATGATCTTATTGACTTACAGTATAAGGTACCGTGCAATCAGCTGATTTGAAATATAATTAATAAATAAAAATGATTCAAAATACATCTAGCCATTCTGCTTAATGTAGTTGTTGTAATTAGTGGGATTCACAGCCCCATCATTTGTGGCAAAGTTTCTCATGGGGCGCAAGCTTGCGGCTGACCTGAACTGAACTGAAAACGGAACAAATCAGTTCATTAAATGATTCAACTCTGCGTTCACACATAAGATTCACTCATTCAATAGAATAATTCACAATGCTACTACAGGTTGTCCAGGGTCACAACACTTCCCCCTCCACCCCGGCATGGTACCGTGCCTCCCTGCCCAGTATTAGAGGACTGCTGCATACTGACACCAATTTTGTCTCTTACTACGCTTAACCACAAGCATAAAATAGTAAACTATTAAATAGAGAGTTCATTGCGTCAAAGAATAGTCTCATGTTGTTTGTGACACAGTTTCATTGTCTGGGTAAAAATCAATGAAAGACACTCATCTAACTAACACTTCTCCATAACACAACAGAGACACACACATATTCTTGCCTAGGTTGATGCATGCACTTTGATCCGATAAGGGGTTGGAACTTTGGAAGAAGGGTGCAGTCGATCAAATAGACGAGATATGCACACACGCATGCACACACATGTACACACACACTTGCAGCAATTTAAGACCATTGTGCATGGTTTGATGCTAATGCATTCTTATGCCTAAATTACATGTGATGAGGTTAGCAATAAATGTCATTTGAGAGATAGCAACAGTCTTTTCCATACTTAAAGTGTTTTTGTGCCCACTCGACATCCTTCCACATTTATTTTTATCTCTTAGAAAATGCAGTCCAAAATACCTGGCGCTCTGCATTGCAACAGCCAGACCCCTAACAGGGAAACAGGATATGTGTACAGATACCCAAATGTAATCAAATGGAAATTTTTGATTTGCTGATTAGGGGTGGGGGGAATCAAATGTGAATGCACTTGATTATCTTGAATCTTTTAATTTTTTTCCCATTAATCAACCTGCCCGGGTGACAACCAGGGTGTGCCCTACCTCTTACCCAAAGTAGTCTGGGATAGACCGACTGATTTTTTCCGGTAAACTTTGCAGCAAAGTGGCAGTAGAGCCAATAGTCATTTAAATATTTGATAACAACGCTGACTGAGAATTTTAGTTTCACTGTTTACTGTTAAGTGCAACTTGCATTGTCGCAGCGACCAAATCAAGCAGTGGTAGACCTGTGATTTGATTGTGTGTGTGTGTGTGTGTGGGGGGGGGGGGGGGGGGTCTGTCTGTGTGTGTGCGTGCATGTACCTGCGTGCCTGTGTGTGTGTATTCTGTAAAAAGACCTCTAGTTGCTCTGGAGGAGCGACCAGGACACACTGATCAATACACATGATAGGAAGCTAATCGCTCTATGCCAAACCAAGGCCTGACGGCTACTAATAGCACAAACCCACTGGGGATTGTGTGCGTGTGTGCGTGTGTGTGTGCGTGCGTGTGTGTCTTAATGGCAGACAGAGACTGCTTAGGGAGTGTCCCTCAAGGTTAGACTCAGCGGGTGAGGGGCAATTGACCACACTGTCTATGACACTGACCCCTCCACTGTCAGCACATTCATCATCCAGCTGTGACATATAGACAGCATGGGTGCACCCACACACAAAAACAACAACGCCGACCCCCCCCCTCCTCCTCCTCTGCCACACACACCCAAACACGCAACACACATTCACACATACACAAACGTGCAAAACAATATTTTATTTGATCTAACCTTTATTTAACCAAGAAGGCCCTAATGAGTTATAATGACCGTTCTCACAGCGAATCCTGCCATGGGCACATAATTAGAAACATGAGAAAAAACAAACCTGTACACAAACTATTATATATTATATTATTAATATATTATATATTATACTGCAATTTACACATTCCACACAAAAGTGTGTGTATCCCTGTGTGTGTCGCTTCTCTGGAGAGGGTATGAGTGATTGAGCAAGGTCAGGAGGAAACAAAGAGAAATGTTTGCATGTGTGCATTGCATGCCCATGTCTCTCCATGAATGAGTGACTACGGAGTCTTGAAGGCAGCTGCAGCAGCGTGATAGGAGCCAAGTTGCAGAGATATCTGCGCTGACATTTTGGGCTTCGCTACCCACCCACTGCCTCCTGGGAAAGCGGTGGCGATGGCAGTGTCAGTGGCCACACGCCTACACCTTTTTTTCCTGCACCTCAACTGTCAATCACAACGCTGTCCTTTCTCATGGTCCTTTTGGCTTAGACCATAACTGCCATTTTGACATGTAGGAGAGAATGCACCTCATGATTCACCCTACCACTGCTGATCCATATCTGGACCCCAAATCACCTCCACCATCATTTGTTAGTTCATCCACAGCTGCCACACAGGGGGGGGGGGGGGGGGGGGGGAAGAGAAAGGTTTTGTGCATGTGTGAGTGTACAAAGAAGATGTAGAGCGAATGATAACCAAGATAGAAAAAAATAGAGAAATGAGAGTTCTTCAGCAGTGAGGAGAGAGAAAATGCATGAAGTGAAAGAGAGGAGAACGATAACGCTGAGATACACTCTGGCCCCTCCTCTCGCCTTCTTTCAGGGCACCTCTTGGCCTCCCCTTCCCTCCCCTTCTCTCTGCCCACCCCTTGGCCCTCTGGTGTTGCTCACTCCATTGTGTCAGCCTTCAGAAGTGCTCAGTTTGAGTGGCAGGCCGTCACAGATCAGTTCCCTGCTAAAGCGGCCCGGCAGGCCGGGGTGACGGGCCAGGAAAGGATCTAAGTGGGGTTTATCAGCGCTTCTTAACGCCTCTCCAGCTCTCTGACACAAAAGAGAGGGGGTATTAAACATCTAAAGCAAACCAAAAAGCGTGAAAGCTCCTTATAGGGCCGCGGGATTGGGGATGTGACTGGAGTCTTTAGAGAAATAGCAAAATGAGAGAAGAAAAGGGGGTGGGGGAAAAGCACACAAATACTGCAGTAAGGTAACATTGAAGGGAAAAATTTACGTTATTTGAGCCCTGTGTAGACATGAGAGTACATAGATGGAAAAGAGACACAAGAATGTTAAAGCGAGTGCATCTGAAAAGCTCCCTGGCTCACCACTTGATTTCATGCAACATTGAAATGTCGCACTAACTCAACATAACAAATACAACAAAGTAAATAGATCGGAGGGATGTTTTTCTTTCACTTAAATGGCTATGAACGTCAGGTAGTTCATGTCATGGTTCCATCACTGCACCCTTGGCTGACTGAGTGCCGTTTGCCAATAAGTTTAAATTACTACTCGATTTTAAATTGGAAAACTGACCAATCACTTTATTTGTGACATCTGCATAATTTGTGTGGATGTTTGCAGTTTTTTATTATTGCAGTACACGATGTTTTTCCTAAACATTTGATGTAGTAGGTATAAGAATGTAAGTGAACATCCATCGATAGATAGATATCGGATCGATCGATCTATCTATCTATCTATCTATCTATCTATCTATCTATCTATCTATCTATCTATCTATCTATCTATCTATCTATCTATCTATCTATCTATCTATCTATCTATCTATCTATCTATCTATCTATCTATCTATCTATCTATCTATCTATCTATCTATCTATCTATCTATCTATCTATCTGATGAAATGCGATTTGCAAATCTTTGGTCATTGAGAGCTAAGGGCGAGGGAGGTGCTCAGAACAGGCAGAAATGGCAAGGCTGTAATTAAAGCCTGCTGCGCCGGTGCACATAATTTTTGGCGAGTTTTCTATCTCACGAGACATTGAGGCAAGTACCTTACATGTTTGATCTTTTTTGCCTTGTGAGGTTAAAAAAAGGAAAAAGAAACTTTGTGTGTTTTGTGTTGTGTCCTCTGCCACTGTTGGAGCGTGTGGCATTGTGGGTAAAAAAAACACAATTGAATAGGAAGTGTCTGTGTTGATAGACTTGATAGTACTGTATGTTTGTGGCCATTTAGTGGACTCGCTTTCACGGATATTTGCGCGCAAAACCAAATTGCACGCAAAATCTTTCATAAATCAGGCTTGTCTTTGTTATTATGTATATAAATGTCAGTTTATTTGCTTTGCTATTCATTCAGTAGGCCTACTGAGTACGATGTATGTATTGCGGTCTCGTCTGTGAGTTATAATCGGGGGCCTATATGTTTTTATTGAGCTGTTTTCCACCATCTTGCTAATTATGTCATTAGCAGTGTGATTATTATGACAGCACGTTGTTGCCTTGCTGACTGCAGGCTAGATCAATCGGGATTACACGGTGGCAAAACCTCCGCCTCCTCTGAGAAATCACGGTGGACCTCGATTATGTGTTTGCTGTAGTGGGCTGTTGTATAGCTTGCTGCATATGAGCTGTGCAAAGCTTTGTCAGAGCTTTTTCATATTTTCTTAGGTTGACAGTGAGAAACAATTCCAAAAGGACTTTAACGCTTGACCTTTAAATAACTTAACTTGAGTTTGCTGACAGGTTGGACAACGTCAGGGTGGGCTTTTTTTTTTTTTTACGAATGTTAGCAATAAAAGTTTGATATGAATGTAAATGTTTGAAACCGTTAATAAAAACATTTACTTATTTTCTACAGTGATTCGACGACATACAGCATACACTATACATCACAGAGCTCAGAATTTGTCTGACTGCACCTCGATCAAATTGACCAAAATAGCATTACAGTTCCTGTGCCCATAAACGTGGGGCCAGTGGTATCGTAAAATTTAGTCGATGCTCAGCTTCCAGATTGTCACGTATGACGAGCTCATGTCACCACAAACGCCGACCATGTTGCAGAGATGAACCATATTCCCAAAGAAGCAACTTGCGATGAGCAAAAGAGAAAAGGCAATAAAGAAATGTTCTACCGGAAAGGACATTGATCTAAAACTTTTTTGTGCCTTTTCGAATCATTTGTTGTTCTGCATCCCTGAAAATGGCACTCTTCTGATTTAATGCATTTTGCATGCATGTTTGTGTGCTTGCACAGATGTATGTGTGTGTTGAGGAGAGGCCAGCGCTATGGTTGACCCTGGACAAAGGACAAGGCCAAAGCTTTGACCTTTTCCTCCCAATTTTCCTCTCACCCTGTGCTGTCATGGGATGTCTCAGAGGGTGACGGTTTCCAAGGTAACATAAGCCCTGCAAGTGGCTGTATTGTGCACTGCCAGAAGTAGAAGTAACTTAGTGGAAGATGGCAATAGGAGACAAAAGTAATTCACAGGAGGAGTAAATAACTTTCAGCTATTTGTCACATGACTCCATTTTTTTTCGTGTCTTGCTAATCAACACTAGACACTGATTAAAACAACAGCTGTCCAAATGAATTGTCATTTGCATATACATGCTGTGTAAAATCAGTACTAAAGTGATGGTGTGAGTTTATCTAAAGGTGGCCATGCAAATGTATCACAGTCATGTCTAAGTAACTAATGACACTGATTTGCTGGAGATACAAATCTATTTCCCGCTGTGTTACAGACAATCCCAATCAGGTCATTAAAAAAACACCTTTGGCTTGATTCTGTCTCCAGACTCCAACATGTGAGGGGAATCATATAATATGGCACTGGTTGTTTATTAGTACAGTTGAAATACAAATGCTTGCAGCAGCAGTTGTCAGTCATTTCTCTGTCAGGGCGCCCCCTGCTGTCTCTTATTAAAAATTGCTATGCAATTCAGGTAACCTTGTCCCCATACGAACAAATTTCCAACACTCAGTACGAAGGGATCCAACAAGCTTCTTGTCAGTGTTGGCATTTGCAGTACTATGTTTAAAATCGGATCACTCACTTCCCGATACAATAAAATATGTCACGGAGCAACAAAGCAACCAATGCGGTAAGATGGAGTGGGAAAGCAGTTTTTAACAAGATCAAGACATTTATAGAAATGTGGTTAATCATATTCACGCGTTTAACCATTTGCTCAACATAATTCCAGTGCATCCAGTTTTGTATGTGGGTTTTGTGTACCAAAATCACAAAGCACACAGGTTATTTAACCTCATCCTGGGCCTTTCATTTCCAAGCTTTATGAACTCAATCGTATTGACCGCCTGGGAGAGTTAGAGCTAACTAAGTGAAATCTACTCGGCTGCAATTGTGTGTAAGGTGCACGTTTTGTGTGTGTGCCTTACCGATTCTATCTTCCTCCACTTTCATTCGCTCTATTCTTTGTCCCCGAGGTGCATCAGTGCTGGGACTGCCGAGTAAATTGTCCCAAATTGAGTTCCTTTTTGCTGGCAGATACAGGCCACATCACGACCATTTAGAGAGAGACAGAAAGGGGGTGGGGGTGGGACGAAGAGAAAAAAACTCAAAGAACACATCACTTGCTGAATTTTCACACTAATTTCTCTCTTTTCCTTTCACTTCTGCCTAGGCTCTCTTTCTCTCCTTTGTAAATGTCCCTACTGCCTCTCTGTCTTCAAGGAGCACATTATTCTTCCACTGTATTTCTCCTGTTTTATGTGATTCTCTCGGTGTCTCCCTGTGTCTTTGTCTGCTATGAATAAATGGTTCCTTTGCTTGGCTTGACTTTTCCCCTTGTTGATTCTTAACTGTGGCGTGTCTTCCCCATTTATACATTTTCCCCCTTGATACTAGTTCATTTCTGCCAAACTATAAAGTAGTAATTCTGTTTCTAGTCAATGTCTATTGTCTTTCTTACCCGGGTTCCTATCCTAACTGTTTTACCGCTGGCATCCTGCCATGTATGGATCCAATGTGACAAAATACTCATGAGCACAGACCTCCTGTGAGCTGAAGCCTCGCTCCGACAATAATCACAAAGTAAGTTTTTTAATGCTGGCAGTCCAGCTGAGCCGAGTTGAGCACATCCGCCAGCCCTGATGCTGACACACTCCATTAAACTCTGCAGGGAGCCTGCAGGCTGCCTGGGTCCACGGGTGACGCACAGGAAGAAGATGGGGATAAAATACAAGTACAGCATGTTCCTGGGATGGGGGTGCACTGGGTTGAAGAGAGGAATGGCGATAGAGCACTAATTAGAGCGATACAAGTAGGAGTGGTTTTGATTTGAGTGGTTTTGGAGTTCAACTATGAAAGTTGATGCACACGCCGCTGTGCCTGCCTTGAATCATAACCCTCAGTCAGTCTTCACTCACAAAAAATAAAAGACTGACAGAAAAACGATTGGGTGTTGATTTGTACACAGCTGAAAGCTTGACTAAACAGTCAATCCTGCATAATAATAAGAATGTTGAAACTGTAAGAAAAAAAGGTGGATATAAGTGATGACTGATTGTAATGGACTCTGGACAGGCATATTTACAGAAAATGTAATGTGCAACCATTAAAGCCTCATACTTTACTGGAAATGATGAGACGTGAAACAAACACTTTTTAAATTTAATTTGGTTGCCAGTAGATGTTCTTCATATAAAACACAATACTTAAGCCAAATTGATTTAAGAAGGTGTGGAAAACTCTCCCATCTACCTTGAACTGTAACAGCTATCATGCTTGGTTACATGTTGTTGACTTGACACCTCAGAAATGCCAAAGTGCTGTACCCCGTTCACGCTGAGAGCTAAACAGGAAAATATTGGGTGAGATTGTACAATACTATACTAAATTATTTATATAGCGCATTTTACAACATCTGCAGCTATAACAATAGACATATAGGAATGATAAATTGAAACATAAATTAATAAACAGGAGCAATACAGTAAGTCAGTCAAAAGCCAAGGGGAAAAAATGGGTCTTCAAATAAGTTTTAAAAATGGACAAACTGCTTGTCTAACATTTAAGAGGAGGTCATTCCAGAGGGAAGGACTGGCAACAAAAAAGGCTCAATCCCGGCGCGAGGCCCTTTAACGATTTGAAAACAAATAGAAGTATTTTAAAATACACTAAAAGGTATTGGGAGTCAGTGGAGGGGTGGACAGAATTGGGCTTATATGCTCCCTCTTACAAGCTCCAGTTATGAGTTGAGAGGCATCATTTTGGACTAACTGGAGATACTTTTTTAAAGTGCTGTTGAAATCATTCAATCAATATGACAATTAGGTAACATTCCCAAACAAATACACATATCCTTATGCCTTGGCCGAGAAGGATCACAGCAAAACAATATGAGACCAATCAAGGTACCACCGGTATGGCTCTCTCCCTACTAATGAAGGCACTTTCAAAAGGTAATCTAATTCACCGGCTGCAATTAAGGCTGGGAGTGCCTTGTCACTATCAATTATCTGCTCCTTCACTCATGTTCTCCAACGTGGACGCCGAGCCTGCTTGACACAGCAAACTGTTGGAGAAGATCATCCACATCAGTCAACCTCTGTGTTCAAAGAGAATCACATTGGCTTTATGATGTGATTATTGCAAAATGCATACTTGCTACATTACAAGGGGAAAACATACATTTCAGAATGTATGGAAACAACAGGCGGCAGGATACTAACTGCTGCTGACCTGATTTGAAATGATGGCAGAAAAATGTGTTGGGGCTAAGCCACTTATTGTGTTTTGTCAGCAAACTCTGAAGGAGCCTGATAATGATCCTGTTGATTTGAACAAGGGAGAGAAAACAAGCAGGACAATGAAAGTTGGTGTATAATAATCAAGCTGCAGGCAGACAGATCTAGCACTTGGCAGATGTGTGTGGTGGACGTCTTGGCATTCTATTCATAGGTAGGACAGGAGAGTGGGACAAGCCCTCTGAATCATTCATTGAATAGATTATAATCATCCTCATATAAAAAAAATATTTTAAAGGAACCTTGGGAGGGAGCATCCACAGCGCCCATGACCACCTAGAACAAAAATAGTGCCCTAAGTCTCTTGACTGGCCCGAGAAGGTGTTAAGAGCCTCCTGGAAAAAATGGACAAAGTGGGTAAGGAACGCAAGTCTGGGCTTCTTAGCTTTGCCTGCTGCCCTACAATCCAACCCTGGATGTTATTATCACCTGTTTTACCTTTGGAAATTACATTTTGGAAGACTGAAATCACTTTTCTTCCATTCTAATTTTTACATGACAGAATTAATTAATTGTACATAACTTTACATGTGAATTAAATGGCTCCAGGGACAGTTTACACCACAGGTGTCAAACTCAAGGCCCGGGGGCCAGATACGCATCATTTTATGTGGCCCGCGAAGACAAATTGTGCATCAAATTGGTGTGTCATTACTCGAATTGCAAATTGTCTTCCCTTTTAATATCTTTTCTTTTAAAATATTTGACCAGTTTTTACTGGTCTGATTTGAAAACGAGTTAATTGTCAGTTTGTTTTGTAGCTTTTACTCTTTATAATATGAGGTGCTCATACATTTATTTGGGTTGACAGTTGTAATGGCCCTCCGAAAGAAGCTACGACTACAATGCAGCCCATGAAAATAATGAGTTTGACACCCCTGGTTTACACCATAGCGCCCCCCCCCCACCCCTCTCAAGAAGATAACAAACTTGAATCTCGTTATTCCAATTTGTGTTTAAAGTGTTTCTACTTTTGTTACGTTTTAGTAAGAGGGTGGCCAGTGACAACATAGAGTCTGGCTTTAAATTGGCTCCAGTACATTTTTTACAACCAAGTGAAATGTTAACAAGGCAGTTTTCTGTTACAAGGCATCTTAATGGCTGTCATTTTGCATCAGAGTAATAGTATGGAGTATTCCTCTAACTTGGAAGAGAAATAGTTGGCTTTCTGCAGCAATACCCTGGGCACTGAGGAAGCCTGCTCAGATGGGAGGTAAAATATCTTCTAAGACAATAAAAGCAGTTCAGGTGCTATTGAAGAGCAGTTCAGATGCTATCAACTAAATTCCCATTCATCCATTTTCTGTACTGCTATAAATAAATATATGTCAAAATGTTGGCTCTGCCCATCATCTGCAGTTATCTTCTTTACTCCCTCTCTTGCTCTACCTTCATTTCAATATTGAACTGTTTTATCGGAGGCTAGACTCCTGTGTGCTAAGGCGCTCTCATTAATTTTCCAACAAAGTGCTTCAATCCATCACACGGCCAACATGTGGCCTTTGGAGCTACACATCATCTTAGCCAGGAAGGGGGCGGGTGGGGTACTTGGCTACTCTCCCCCTCTTGGACTCCTCAATCCATCCATCCATCCATCCTTCTCCTTCTTTCCTACCTTCATTTCCCACCAGAGTTTCCCACCTGGGACAGAGACCGTATCTTCCCCACAGTCAAGTCCTCCTTCATTTACAAATGAAGAGTGAGGTATGAGTCAGGCAAGGGAGAGTGGGGATGGGAGTGGGTGAGTGTGTGGCGGGTGGCGATGGGGACGTGGGCTTGGGGAAGGGACTCGGCGATGTAGGACAGTAAGCAAAGAGAGAGAGCAAATATGAAAGAGATGGAGATAGGCGAGAGTGAATGAATTGTGCGGGGCTAAGAGAGACAGCGAGGGAGAAAGAGATAAGGAAAATGGAGAAAAGCTCAATGGAATGAATTAAATTGGGGGGACGAAAGTAGGCGATAGGAAGACAGCGTGTGAGTGTGTGCGCATACGTCATTCACAAGCTACATGTGTGCATCTTGCATGAGAAAATAGAAATGGACACAGAGGTATGTGAGGGGGCAGCCAAATGAGCCGCATTTCCCAGCATGCATTTGGCGCAGGGTTGCCGTCCATGCTGCCCCTGCCCGCACCTTCCTTAATTTCACTGCCTCTGCTCTCTTTGTGCTGAGGAGTCAGACTGAACTCTGGTCTCCCTACCTAATGGAATGGACCCATGATCAACCATTAGAGGATTGGAGTCCCTTTATGTGCCCCTGGGTGCCAGTACACTGCTTTTTTTCCATTTCACACATGCGCACAAGTGTACTGTCTACTGTATTGAGGGAGAGAGAGCCTGGAGTGATCCTGTCTTAAAATAGTTCAGTATCTGACTGAGGCTATTTCCAAAGGATGTAAAATGTTCTTAAAGTATTGTCGTCGTATGAGGTTTCAGAAGGAGAAAAAGAGCTGTCTGAATCTCTTTTACAGCATCCCCAGCTGAATATTAGACATTTGCGTGATTTCATTTAACTGGTAAATCCAGAACTCTATACCTCAATTACATTTGCTTTACTCGGATGGAAAACACACCTCTAGTGTACATACAAAGGAAAAGGGAGGGAGGGGAGATGGGAGGGGATGTTGTGGGGTTGCTCACATGGAGCGGATTGGAGATTGAATCTCTAGATGAGTTGATAGTGAGACACTGAGCCAAGCTGTGCTGGAGTAATGTTATGCTAATGATATGGTAATGATATGGTAATCTTCTGGCAGTATTCCTCCTCACAGGAGAGAAGGGGAACCTGAGCGGCCTTTCACCATTGGTTGAAGACCAGGGACTATGTGATGTCAGAGTTCAAGACAAAACAAACCTACACGCACAATTCCATGCACATCCACAAATCCAGACATCTTAGCAATCACTTCCAGAAGATTTTTTTCTCAGAAAATTAGAAATAGAGTGCAACACCTTATTTGATTTCCTAAATAAAAGTCACGTCCCAAAATGTGAACAACCCAAAAAACTCGACGGTTGTTATTGAGAGTTGGCAATATCTGACCCGTTTTCTTTTTTTGAATCAGTGTCATGAGGTTGATGTTGTTCTGTGTAGTGAAATCAAAACAGAAAATGATCTATTTTAGATTACCACCAGAGTGTTGTTTTTCTTGTCATTGTCTGTGACACCCAGTACCTGTGATGGCTGCCATTACCTGCACATCATTCTCTGTGCCTCTTTCTGATTGCACATATCGGCCACTCTGGCCTTTGTTGCTGATCAGAGCCATTATGATGCTCTTACTTTACTGACATTATAGGCGTTCCAATTACATGTTTTTATGAATTAACTTTTTTCCTTCCATATTTAGTCATGTCGCAACAACAATGACCTGTTTGATTGAAAGGAATGAAGCTTAGAACCTCTTAAGAGTTTCTGATCAAGTAGCAATGTTAAACCAAGTAAACTTAACATGCTGGGAAATAAATTCAGTAAACTGTCTGTGGACTGAATTGTATGTATAATTAGTGGAATTGTGTTGGCTCTGCCTGCAAATTACATCTGCAGTACATTACAGTTGTGTAAATACGGTGGAAAATGATGGTCATTTTCTTGTTGTCTTTTTTCCCTTTCTGTCTTACATTAAGAATATACTTTGCCTGAGAGGCACAGTGACATTTTCCAGAGTGATGCACATTAAATCAAAGAGACTAACAATATGTTGAGCATCAGCATGGAGACATTTGATTTTCATTCTACTCATGCAGTGTTACCGCTGGAAAGCCAACAGACATCAAAATCCCCCCCAAAGCAGGTGTTGTGCTTGTCAGACATCTCATTTCACTTCAGTGTTTTAAATAAATAAATCACAGTAAATCGTAAGGCGCCTCTTCTCTCTTGATGTATGTAGTAGGCTATCTGCTGGCGATTCGAGGCACAAATCACACACACAATTAAAATAGGTTTGACTTAACTAAGGTGATTTAGTGTCTGTGATATTAGACAAAAAAAGACAGGTCAGCAGTCTGGGTATAAATGTCTGGTCTTTTGCTTGAGGTGTCGCTGGGCTAAGCACCTGATTAACTAAGTTGCTAAGTATGTTTGCTTGGCAATGGTCAAACTGAAAATCACACATGTATGCTGCTTCCAAACAAAGTGAAAAAAAACAGTACACAAACTAAGATTGCCAGTTTAATTTCTGGGCAGCACTGCATTTGCCACCATGAATAAATACTGTTTATGTCAATGTGTTTATTATTATTTTTTATTTTTTTTACAAAAAGCAGTGCTTAAGTGCAGGGGGATTTTAGTGAGGTGTTAAAGGCACACAATGTAATGCAAAAGAATGTTTGTGTGTATACATTAGGAAAAATGTGACTGGAAGACAGAGACAGGGATGCACTGTCCAATATACTCCAGGAAAAGGTCAAAGAGATGTTTTATTCATGATTCAGGCGGCAGAGGCAGCAACAGCACCAGGGCCAAGGTTAAAATGAGCTTGCATCCTGATTTCCCAAAGCCAATGCTGCACACCACTTCACACATGAGGCCAGCACACACTGGCACATACTTATCAACAATGACAACACGTTTACCCGCAACCATTGCCTTTCATCAATAGCTTTAAACACAATTTGGGGTGTTTTGGCAGGAGAAATATACTTCCGAGAATGCTGCCCCTAAATGGACCTCACCTTGATGGATATCACCAGATATATGCTTTGCAAAATAACTGTTTACCAACATACACACATGTGCAAGGCTCTAAATTAGGAGTGTAACGAAAAGCGATTTGAATCGGAAAATCGCTTTTTTCGATTCAAAAGCCAGATTTACAGGACTGACAAGTTTATTAATTTTGTACAATGACGACAAGACACTTATTGCATCATATGCTCTCAAGATGAGCTGTCCCATATTCAATCAAATCATAATCTCATTGAATCAAACTGTTCCACTTTAAAATTCGTTCTAGTATTGAACTAGCTTCTATTGGAGGGATATACACCCCAAACTAAATGTTGCATTGCTTCAGTCCTCTACACTAGAAGTGCTTTGTAGATTTTCCTCCACTTCTACTGAACAATAAATGACGCTTTAGTCATAGGTAAGTGAAAATTCAATATAAAGAACGGCCAACAGTCCAAATGCAGAAAAAAATGCCTTGATTGAAACTTTAACCGTAACAAACTTACAGGGTTTTGATTGAATAGATTTTTTAGATACTTAGATTCCATCATTAATGTATTCATAATGTTAATCTTTTGAAATGCCCACGTCGTTGTTTTTTAATTTGTGATTGTAAAAGAGTAGAATATTTATTTCATTGTGATGCCATAAGAATACAGCATGTCTGTACAAAGATCTCAAGAGAGACAAATATGCTCAACATAACTGAACCATATTATAAAGAAAACTACCGGTTGGATTCGCAAGTCATTTAACCCCTGAACTCTGTTTTCAATGTCAAAAAAATCCACCTCATCAAGTGTTGCTTAGAACCTTTTTAGGAAAAGCCGCTGGCATGCATGCAAACAACACTTAAGTAGTAACCTTCAAAGTACTGAGCCCAAATCACAGGTGTCAATCTGACAAATGAGATTTCACTAGAAAAAAATCACCAAGCTCTGCATGATCATCAATTCTGTATCTTTATCATGTCATGTTTTAAGGACATATACAACAACAACAACTTTAGACAGAATACATTACCTGGGCATAAAGATTGTTACTGATGGGTCTTAAACATGCAAACATGCAGTGATCTCCTGTTAACGTTGATGCCAGTCATTTCGGTTGGTCCCATGATGCCTCTCTGTGGCCAATAGATTATACTGCAGGAAGCAGCCAAGTATCAGAATCGAGGACAACGCAAAAGAAACCCATTCACTTTCTATCCTGCTTATACTGTTCAGGGTCATGTGCAGAAAGATCTGACTTCGGGCAAAACACATACTTCACTCTGAATTGGTTGCTAGATAATCACAGATTACATAGAGACAGGGACAATCATTCACACTGACGCTGAGCGAGAACCAAACCCAGTTGCCAGCACGAAAGTCACATCAGTGACTGAAAAAGAACAGATTAATTCTCTTAAAGTAAGTAAGTAAATAAATAAATAATTGATTGCTTGATTGGTATAGCTTCTACTAAAATAGCCATAAGGAAATCTCCATTATCCAGAAGTCAGTTTTGTTGTCTTTGAAATTACAGCATGACCATTGGTTATCCAAACAGCCGTTCTTGTATTGTTTATCATTTCAACATACAGGTACAGTTTCAACATATTTTAACTGCAAAAGATATTTGCCAGTATTGATTGCATTCATTGGAGTATAAATTTTGCCATTTAAAAGTACAGCTGCCTCGCATTGAAAGGTTTGGGAATGGATTGTAGGAAGAAGGTAAAATACTTCATTTGAAGAAGACATGAGGAAATAAGGCAAACTGCATGCACGTGGTTCAACCAGCTAAGAGACCTTCCTGCTGGGAGGTCATGCTAATAAGGTGACCAAAATATATAGTTTGGAGACTTTGTGCACACTTTTTTTTCCCCAGCGATTCATTGCAGACTGCACATCAAATTCTGTTTGGATGAATACATGCATCTCTGACAATTTGAAGGAGTCCACAAGAGACAACAATGTGCTGTCACGGAAGCTGGAAGCATTTGGAGGAAATGTCTTCATGACCCAGGCAGTATGAGCTCTTTAACATTTTGATATCCAAGATTGAGGTTTTTGCTGGCCATCAGTTTTGCATGTGACATGAGGCATCTTTTGACTCAAGTTGCATGGATAATTGCAATCGTGACTGTCTCACAAAAGCCACTGACAATTTTGCAGAAGAAATCTTTCACCCAGTCTAATAAATTGTCAAACTTTGGCACCAGGGGTTCCCGTCCGCAATGCAAATGCCTTTGAGAGCAACGACAGCAGTTCCCTTGTTGTGTGAACTTACTCCCCTCCTAAAGCACAAAGGACTGCAAAACTTTATCATGTGTTCTCAACCTCAGTTTGCTCTAATGATGATGGAGCAAAACCTCATACAATGGGGAAATTCCATTGTGCAATTATTATGGTAATGCACACAAATTGTTCAAATACAATACATTCTATCCCTGCGTTTATCTCACTTCAAGTAAAAATCAACCGCAGCCCACCTGCAGTGTTTTAAAAGAGCTGACAGATGTTTCAAGTCTGCAGCACCTTTCAGCTCCAATCTCTCAAGGCTCTGATTGAAATCGATTACCTAACTCAGTGCTCGAGCCCCAGCCAATCCCACAGAGGTGAGGGCCCAGCGGCGTACACTCGCCCTGCAAGGAGCAGACCACGGGCAGAGACAAAGTAGACAGGGAAAGGTGGGGAGAAAGACCGCGAGGGTACATTGAACAGTGCTCAGGCCTCAGGGTCTACAGGGATGCTGATAAAGTACCTGGACATTTTTATAGACAAACTACTTATTTCGGTCCTCATATCGCTTGGGAAGACTGATAACTTTATATTCCTCTCAGGCAGGGGCGGGGTGCTTTCAAGAGTTTAATTGATCAAACTGTGGCCACAAGGGGTTTTTCTGGAGATAAAGGGAACTACCACTTTCGTCTGTACAATATGAAGATCTTTTAGAATGCAGACTCAATGGAAAAAGCAAAAGAAAAAAATCACTCATTATGCAAAGTCATTACCCGGTTCCTACTATTCTGCTTAAAGAGTGGGAGTTAATGGTAAAATTGTATTGTAAGGCTTTCTAGAGGTCAAACGACCAGTCTTATGATAACATTGCTTCAGAAGATTATTGCTCTAAAATGTAGATAACCATTTTTGAGGTCAGGCGGAAATACAGGGCTTATTAAAAAGGTGTCGCAACATGTGGGCTTCTTATCTTTTGAACAATGCCCTTTTGAGATCAAAACAAAATATAACATGGTGAAATTGTTCTTCACCTGATGTTTTCAGTATCTACAGCCAACAACTGCAGCTGTCCTCCCCGTAACGTTTTGTTCTATTGAGCAGCGCCTAATGAACAAAATTGTGTGCTCTCCAGGGCGCAAGCCAAGTGCAGGTGTTTTTATTTTTTTTAAGATAGGACATAGAAATTTACTTTCATCCGATAGACTTGGTAATTGAGTGATCGCTTGATCGTTAAGAATTCTGTTGATGTGCAATTGGCTGGTAATGCGGTCTTGAAGCAACGGAGGCACTGCTGATTCACTTTCAACAATTTTTGTTCGCAAATATTTGCACCGTGAAAAACAACCAGAGCTGTAGGGAAGATGAGAAGACCATCATGCTGCATCTCCTTTGAGCAGCGTTTTGCTGTTCGGTGCAAAACTGGCAACAAAAGTGTTCAGAACACCTTTCTTCAGTTATAACCACATAGCGCTCTAGAGTGGTTTATATCCTATTTGACTGGCAGGACCTTTTGAGTATGGTGTTCCACAGGGATCTGTTTTGGGGTCCTTGCTGTTTTCATTGTATTTTCTGCCCCTAGATTCTATCCTGCATAGAAATGGCATTTCCTTCCATTGCTATGTGAATGACAGATCTACAGTATGTCCCGCTGATCAAAAAGAATGTGTTCTCCTTAAAACCACTCTGATTCTGCCAAGAGGAAATCAAAGTCTGGATGTCACTGAATTTTCTTAATTTCTTATGGTTTTCGGCTCCAGCGGCCCTTGAACATCACACCATGTTTTCCTGTACCCCCTGGCGTCTAAAGCCAACAGTCTCAAACTTTGGTTTTAAATTGGACAGTGGTTTGAAATTGGATGGCCAAATCAGTGCTGTCATTAAATCCAGTTTCTTCCATTATAGGCAGCCCTTCCTTTCTCAAAAGTACTTGGAAACAGTAATCCATGCCTTCATTAGATCTCGGCTAGACTATTATATGGCACTTTACTTTTCGGAGTCATCCTCAAGCATCTCCAGATGGTCCAAAATCCTGTCGCTTGCCTCTGAGTTCATTCAAGGGAGCACATTACCCCGATTCTGACCTCCTTTCACTGGCTCCCAGTACATTCTAGAGTTTGTTTTATGATATTTCTATGTGTTTCCAAACCATTAAATGGCCTTGCCCCATCTTAACTCTCTGAGCTCCTCCACATCTGGCTGGTGCCTCAAGCCCGCAGACCAGATGCTACGGGAAGTGCCGAAGTCTAAGTGGAGTCTCAGAGAGGATCGAACCTGTTGCCGGACCTTCTCTCTGGAATAACCTCTCTTTAAATGTTAGGCAAGCCCCCTCATTGTCCATTTTTAAAACTCGTGTGAATACCCATTTTTATTCTTTGGCTGTTGACTGAATAAAAACAACTCATGTGAATACCCCTTTTTATTCTTTGGCTGTCGAATGACGGTTATATTGTTCTATTAGTGTATTTTAATAATATTAATACTGTATACTAATTTGTGATTTAATTGACTATTTTCACTGTCTTTATGGTTGTCCCAATACTACAGTTCCAGCTGTTTCAAAATGTGCCATATAAATAAAGTTGTATTGTATTTTATTGTACAATTTCATCCGATATAATCCTGTTTAGCGCTAAACCTGAATGGGGTGCAGCACTTTGGCATTTCTATGGCGTCAATTCAACAAGTAAGTCAACAACACCGAATTGTATGCGAAAAGAGCAAGTAACAAAAGGTTCAGTTTAACTGATTTATTTACCAATCAAACAGAAAAACTACCCTACTGTCAACCTGACCTTTCCTCTGTAATCAACAATGTCATTTTCCTACTCCATGCTGTGTCTGCCACTTGTCACTGCCAAATCTGAGTAAAAGTGACTCTCACATGTACATGCAAGAACAGCCGTGGTAATTGAAAGCACAAACTATGATCTCAGTGGGACGTGAAAGGGGATCAAATGTCACGTCCAAATCCATAAGTCCTTGGCTGAAATGTGATGTAGTCACTTGTCTTTTTCTGACCTTGAACATTTTTAATTCAGATCTTGATCTAGATTTTGGGACTCACTTCATTCTTGGGATGTTGTCACAATCCGTCCTCAATCAGTGGCTGATGATTTGTGTAATGTTTAAGCCTAGTTTATTTGTGAGGGTTTTGCCTACTGCCCATATTCAGTTGGGATAAGCTCCAGCACGCCTGCGACCCTCGCGAGGACAAGCGGTTAAGAAAATGGATGGATGTCATGTTTCCCTGGTATAAATAATGCCACAAAAGAACAAAGATGTTTACTCGCAATGAACATATATAGATCGATCGATCGATCGATAATAGATAATAATATATTTGTAATCAATCATAATTCTGGGACAAATTGAGTGATTATACTGTATTCTTGAGGCCACTTTCTTGGCCCGGGCTTTTGTACCATTAAAATAAAATCTTCAGATTATTTTTCTAACATTGTGAATTGATTATCAAAATAGTATATAATATATATAAGCTCCAGATTTGTTGAAGCAGACAGTCAGGCAGAGATGGAAGATGTTTTGTTGTGGCGACCCTGAATGGGGTTCAGCCAAAAGAAAGGATTCAAGGATACATTTTATACTAAGCAGTAATGCAAAATTGTTATAGTTTTTACTTTTCAAATTGCAGTTGCAGGATAAATGTCCAGATTATAGATCAGTGGCTCTTAACCTTATTGGAGGTACCAAACCCCACCAGTTTCACATGCACATTCACCGAATCCCTCTTTAGTGATTTTTTTTTTCTTTTCTCAAATTCAAGACATCAATGTTTAGTACTGGTGCAGAAAATGAGCCATGCATGAATATCACCTTGTTCAAAGAACATAAACAACACAATGCATGAACTCAAAACAAATGACATACCTGCAAATCATCTGCAAGACCACTTCAGATGTGTTGTCACAAATTTACACAATAAATCAGGTTTGTTCGGACCTCCACAGTGGAGGCTCTGCCGAACCCCTGAGACCGACTCACCGAACCCAGGTTAAGGATCACTGTTATAGATGCTATTTACATCAAACTGTAAATGTTACATGAGACTTCTGCTACTGCTGTGTATTTGTTAAGCTACGCCCATTGTTAAACTTTCCACCAATCAAAGATCTTGACGTTTATTTTGCGCATGCGCAGTTTGAACGCGCGGAACTCTCCCGGAACTCAAACAGTTTATGACAACACAGGAGAAAGCGCCGATCTTTTAATCAAATGTACGGAATTTTAATTCGCATATAAACACAACAAGTAAAGGTTTGTTCATGTTTCTGTGCACTTTGCTTATCCGATCGTTTTTGTTTTCTATTTTTAACGCTGATTGGAGTAGAGTAGAGATTAAGGAACAATAACGGCACTGTAAAAATTCTGAACATAACTTGATCTTCACAATTGATTGAATCTGAAGTCACTGCATCATTTTTGTCGCGTTTTCCGTGTTTCTCATTGCATTTTTTTCTGATGATCAAAGGTGACTGATGAGCAGCATGGCAGACGACTTCAACCAATCCCTCACTCCCCCAGTGTCCCCTACAGATGGTCTGTGTGAGCTTCCCCCAGCCAGACCACCTTGGTTCTGCTGCTCTGAAGTTAAGGAGGATCCAACTGGGCCACTCTCAAATGAGGGATACACTGCTCGAGGTTCACTGAAAAGGTCAAACCTTTTTATGTTACTTCAGAGCATTTTACTGACTAATTGTATGACTGAACAAAAAATCATACTAACATGAAACGGACCCACCTTGCAGGTTGCTGCTGTGTCTTGATCCAGCCCCTGCAGACTATGAGAGCGACACAGTGGAGATGTTTGGTTTAACCTGGGTTACAGAGACAGCATTGGTCGAATCAACCAAACTACTCTTTGGACTACTCAGGTAAACCAAGACACAAAGCGCAGTTTGTTTTTGCATGTTGTGGATCCATCGTTTTCAGTACCGCTCATCATGTTTTTGTCAATAGGCTAAGACAACCTTTAGAAAACCCATAAAAGCATCATATTTTGTGTGACAAAACATATTTAATGTTTGTTTATGCATGTCAAAGTCAAAGTCTGCTTTATTGTCAATCCCTTCATATGTCAAGACACACAAAGAAACCGAAATTCCGTTTCCTCTATCCCACGGTGACGAGACATAGTACACGATAGACATACAAGTAGACGACACAAAATAAAAACAAGAAGGCACAAACAATAAATAATAACTAATAAATAAATAATATGAGTGATGAATAAATAATAAACAAATAACACAATAAATAAGAGGAGCAAAACTGAGCCAGTGTGCATACAGCAGACAGTAAGCATGTCAGTGGTAAATTAATATTTTATTGGCATGAAACTCTCAATCAAGTTTTTTATCGCTTAATGTTCCATTTCAGACAAAAGATCTACAGGCTTGAGACTATGACACAGCACAGCTCACATGACTTTGGTAAGCATAATTCTATTCCTATAAATTGAGGTTTTTCCAAAATTATTGGCCTGTGAAATTATGTCAAGTTGCAGTTACAAAATATTATATGTACAGTGTGGGTTGAAGCATGTGTTTTTGTGCCTTAGGTCAAAGAGGCAACCTCCACTATGAGGCCTCTGAGCTCAGACAGCAATGTGTTTCATTTCTTCAATATATTAAAGTCTTCTTACACAGGTAATCTTTATAGCAATATTATCCTAGCCATTGCACTTGACACGGTTTCTATTTAACTTTATTTAATTTATTTGTTCAGATACCTGAAGGTTTCCTGCAGCCTTGATGCACATCCACCCCACCCTTATGAGGAGTTGGAGGGTCAACTTCCATCTGTTCTTGTCGAAGAGTTGTTTGGCATCATTCTGCTCATTGGGCGTCTTAAAGACCTGCCTGCTAACATTCAGAATGCTTTCACTATACAGAACCCAGGAAAGGTACTTCGAGTCCTAACGGTTACTTAATTAAAATGTTGGGCTACATTTGTTAAATGACACATGAGTGAAGGAATACGATGAGTTTCTAGTTGCTGTAGACGTTACGACTAAAAGACAATTAAATTTGAAATACATTTGTTTAGTGTAGCTCTTTGCAGCACAGCCCACAACCAACATATGCAAGTGCTAGAAGCCCAAACATTGTATACTGTTACATTCTCCTCGAGGGATATTATGGATTGTTTCCACAGATTTTTCCTCCCTCTTGGCATTTACTGCACCTTCACCTTGACATCCACTGGTCAGTCTTGGAAATCCTCCACCTGTTTGGCCATAAGATGCATGGTATGTTTGCGTACTCTGAAATACAGTAGCTTAACAGATGTAAAAAGATTTATACGTAATGAAATTATCACACATGAACAAAATATGGGAAAAACACTTTTTGAAAAGAAAATGTGAGTGTTTAATATACAGAAACAAATATTCAATGCACAGGATGGTCTCGGTCTTCAAGGTGTTTTGCATTGTGGTTGCTGGTGATGTGCTAGCACAAAGAGGTTATGGCTTTCTGACCTTTAGACATGGTCCTGACTGTTATAGCTTCTCTTCTGCCCAGGCCAGGTGGTGTATGCACACCAGTTTGTGAACCTGACGGGAGAGAACTTGACTGATACCAGTCTGTTTGAGGACCACCTCTGCAGCCTTCTGTGTGACCTTACTGGCCTGGCCATGGGCAAATACAGCAAGGTGGGTGGGTGCTAAACAATGAGGGATTATATTTTTTACAGTACCAAAATGTTGAAATTACACAAGAGGATGAAATGTCTTGCAAATGTCTCATGAACATCTCATATATCAAACTTACACAGAACCAACCAACCTTAGACTTAGAGAACAGGCGCGTCAATGTGACGCTTGCTGTCATTTGATGTTATTTGCAGCTTGAGAAAAATAATTTTGCTCTGTGTGCTTGCCGCTGGGACAACTTGGCTAAACTCTCGTCCTTGCTCTGGGCAAACCACAGTGGTGTTTGGGGAATTTGCCGTGTTTGCAAATAATCATGGACCTTTTTGGGTGCAATGGAATCATGTCCTGCATTTCTTTCACGTGTGTATCAACAGAAAAACAGACAGCAAGAGTGATTCTACAACGCAAGCTTTTATTTAGAACTGTAGCCAAAATGATTGTAATGTAACTTTTTTTTCTTTTAGGTTAGGCCGACAGAGGTTCTTAGCAGTCATCATTACCTCTGCTCCTGCACTAAAGAGCTGTGGATCCTGGTCATTCACCTTTTGCAATATAGGAATAAAAGGCGACACTCACAGGTGATGCAGATGCAAATGTGTGCATATTTGCATAAATGAGATCTATATTCATTAGCTTGTCTCTCTTATTGCTTTAGTCTTTTTGGAGCTATATGAACTCATTATTGAGGCCTCTAGTGTCAAACAAACCTACGGCAGAACAGTTCAGTGGCCTCCCGACACACTGCAAGGACCCTCTAGGATTCACATGGTGGCTGCTCACTCATTTAGGAATGCTAGGCCAGTACAATCAAAATGGCATAATCCAAGCAGAGGTAAGAGGCACAATATCACAATTTTATAATATTTACATAATTTTGCGCACTGGCTGTTCATTACGTATATCTACACAATTTAGTATGATTCAAACCAACAAAGATTCCATCACTGACTATAGTATTTATATTTGGGGCTAAAACCTCTACCTCGTATTTGATGAACATGTAGTTCTGTTATTTTACCATATTTTTTATGTTGGTATTACTTGGAGTGCTAATTATTTTTGGAGGTGATACTTGGTGTTAAAGGTTTGAGAACCTCTGGTCTATATTAATAATGGTATGTTAAAAATGTTGACTTTTTATCCCTGTGTATCCTACACTTTCATCCATGCTTGCAGAAATCCCTAGATGACAATTGGACATTTGTGGAAGAGTTGCTCAAGTTGACTTGCAAGCCACAGGTCAGCATCATTCCGTAACTCATCAAACATAATGAAAACAAACATGTATTTTTATTTAGTCAGTGTTTACAACTCCACAATCCAATCATAGGGAGGTCTTGGAGAAGAGCAGGTCAGAATGCATGTGCATTGTTGTCTCTCTTTGTGTCTACTGTGGAAACCGAGTACCAGTGCTGTGTCCACCCTCTGGGACTACTACAGCAAAAACCTAGTAAGGTCAAATACTATGTTCAGTGCTTAACATCCAAAATTATCTTTTTTTTTCTGGTCACCAACCTTTGCCTTTCTTAACATGCTTATAATCAATTTGATGTAATCTCCAAAGTCATGTATAGTTTTAATGTTCTCTTCTGTCTCGCCAATCCAGGGTGCCTCATTCACCGTGCCTTGGCTCGGAGTGAGTGGCTTGGGCACTTTGTCCAAGTCCCCTCTGTCTCTGTTGGAACTGGCACGCAACTGCTGTGAGCCGTCTCCTGTCCGCTCCCAAGGACATACCCAGCTGTATCGTTCATCCAGTTCATTCCACATCTTCCTGCGACTGCTGGCCCTGTGCCTGTCTCAGGACAGGGTAGGGGGAGTACCACAGAGACAGCTCAAAGGAAGGTAAAGCTTGACCAAACCTCATTGTGTCAAATGTGCTTTTCCACAACACACATCCAACATCCAATGAGCGAATTAGTCTCAAATAGTTATTACATTATATTTATGATTTTGTTCATATACTTATTCTAGTAAAGTGATGTGATAACTGGCAAAAGGCACCACCACCCTTATAATGTTATAACTATCTTATGCCTTTCAAAGACGTACTCAGTAATTACATTTGTGAGTAAATTGAAACGAGATGATCATTATTTCACTATTTATACGATACAATGGTCACGGCATGTGTAAGAAAGCCAATCATTGAGTCCTTGGATCATCAAATGACACATACAGGCTGGGTACCCAAATGAGGCAGATAAGTCCGCCTAATGTCTTCCCTCTGTCTGGACTGCTCAGTGGCATTGCAGACATGGGGGCTAATTAGCTAACAAGCGTGGCGGTTAATTCGCCTTAGCAAAGCTTTGGTGGTTTCCAACATGGATAGTGATGGGGCTTGTGTGGAGGGGGGCTGTAGGATGTGTTTGTTAAGCCAGACTAGGCTGGAACATGTCCAGATCTCCCCCCCTCCGACATCCCCCCTTCAACCAAGGCTACACCACACCCAATCAAGAGGCTGTACTGTATTCCAATTTCCAACAATATTTGGGTAGTCCTGGCTGGCCTAGGGAGACATCCATGATGGCCATGTTAATGTGAGACATTTTGCGATACGCATGTTGATCCCCAGAACCAGGAATTTTGAATATCTGCTTGGCTGCAGAGAAAACACAGTCTTAAATAAACAAACAGAAACTGGCTACTCAATGCAATCTTATTTTTTTACATTCAGTCACACGCAAAGGCTGCAGCCATCCCCTTTAAAAGAGAGAAAATAATTAATAATACATAAATTATTGCTTGTTTGCTAAAAAATATATATATGGGGAAGGGGACCTTGAAAAAAAACATTGCATATTAAATCACATTATTAAGGGGGGGGGGGGCACAATTAGGTTATTTTTTCAAAATAGTTCAGCCCTAGATACACGTTTGTTTTGGGAGATGTCACTGCTGCTTTGACCCGCGCAGCATAACAACTTACCTGTACAGGCTGGCATTTCTGTTTGTGGTTTTGGGAGGTAGGGAAAATGGGATTTTATTTTTTTACAAGGTGTGCAGAATTTGAACTGGAAGCGTGGCAGTGTGTATGTTTGTGTGTGTTTTTATTGATCCTTCTCTGGTGTTGCAGTAAATTGGTTTGGCTGTAGAGAGGGACTAAGCGCCTACTGCTGTGTGTCTGAGTGTCTCTGACATTTAACTTGATCTTTAAAGGCATTTCTCCACAGTGCCCTCAGGATCTAAAAGAATGCTGGGTGTTTTGCTATTCTTATTCCCTCTCCCACCTTGTGCCCCCCGCCCCCCACTACACACACACACACACACACTTGCAAGTATGGCTAGACACCACAGATTTCCCCGTCTGTTGTTTGGGTAGTGGAGGCAGGTGGTAGAGCATCATGGGAGTGAAAAGTTTAGTCACTGCATTCTAAAAAAGGGACATGATACCTCTGAATTGATTCTAAATGGAACTAAATAGAATTTTTAAATTTCCAAAATCATGTTTAATGTTGCACCATGACACTATGTGTTCATTGTTCGCTTTTCCGCTCACTATTGTTTTGGCCCTTTTTCAGGATTTGCTCAAAGTTCTCCTCAAAGAAGATGAAGGAGCTGACAGAGGCCGGCCTCATGAACTTCCTGCTACTGTTTCTGGTGGTTGCCATGAAAGTGGAGCTGGAGGATGTTGCCAGTAAAACCTGTGAGCTGCTGAGCTTCCTCCCATCTGACTGCTCCCCAGGTCACCGCACGCTGGTCTGGAGGGGACAGCTGGCTCTGGTATTGTTATTTCAGGTATAGTCGGTCATCCAAAAATCTTAAAGCATGGTCCAGTCCAGGACATTTGACTCATTTGTGCGAGAGGTTTTGACATACTATATGTTCTTTGATGTAGGAGAGGGGCTTGGATCTTGGCCCCCTTGCTAGTGGATTGGCCACATCTTTCAATGATACCGCCAAGGAATTCTACAATAAAACTACGGAGATGTCTCGTAAACTTGCCCTCTGGGGGCCTCTCGGATCTTACCTGGAAGGGGTGGCTGAAGTGTTTGAAACTAGCACCAGGCTCAACCTATCAGAGGAAAAACTTCTGAATGAAGGCTTTGTTTGGTTGCTGCCTGCCTGCCGTCAATCCGAACTGAATTCTGTACTTGGCTTTCTGCAGACTGTCCTCGCCCAACTCAGGTGAGAGACTAATCATCATCCAGGCTTTTCAACCATCAATGTTTTTTCTCCCGTTTCCTATTATCATACTATTCTGTCACACATACTGACCAACACACGCTGCACAGGCCATAATTGTGATGATTATATTTTTTCAATATAGTGCAGCCATCAAAATTGGAAAGAACCAAAGTTCCTGCAATCAAAGTTAGAAATTATAAAAACATTCATTCGAGACAGGGAATAATGGTCAACTAGATTTTAAGTAACAATGTTGCTTCTTTCAGTTATATGTAC
The DNA here is from genome assembly GCF_033458585.1 of Syngnathus typhle. NCBI lineage: Eukaryota > Metazoa > Chordata > Actinopteri > Syngnathiformes > Syngnathidae > Syngnathus > Syngnathus typhle. The sequence continues at coordinate 8,815,746 of NC_083747.1, read as the reverse complement.
ATAAAACTACAGTAAAATAGACAAGTTGGAAATTTTTGATTTATGGTATGAAGTGAGATAGGATTGTACTTTCGTGTTTATGGTGGGCAGTTCAGGAATTATTGTGATCACATTGCTCAAAAAAGTTAATGTTTTACAATTTATTCATCCGAACCCTAAATACTTTAGTTTAACTCATTTAGGGTTTGTGTTCAATTGTCTAATATTGATGTTTCTGAATTCAAAGTAAAGTCATTGTTAATGGACTGTTTTTCTTTACTGTAACTCAAGTCGAACCACTGTGGCTGAGGCAAGGTGAAATGAAGTGCCATTGTAGGCCCCTAAATAATTTTCTGGGCTTTAAAAATAAAGCAGATGTCAAAAGGCAACTTTGCAGTCGTTTGTGCCTTGTAATTGTAATAGTTAAGTTGCATCAGTATAGCTCAATAAAACGCAGCTCTTACTGTTACGTGAATTGCTCTGTATGTAATAGTCTTATCCGAGATAATGTTGGACATTGAATAACATTCACATGCTTTTATTTCACAAACAATGCAATTTACCTAATGTTAAAACACTGCTTCAAAATACGCCTGGAAAAAAAAAACACCCTTAAGTGTGTGTTTCTGCGAGGATGTTAATAGACTCCGGGCACTCGAGTGTAGTGTTATTGTTTTACAACGTAAAAGCTTATGTTGAAGGGAAAAAAAACAAACTGCTGTTCCTGTAATTTCTCGCAGCCAAGTTTATGTGAGAGTGGTTGCCGCGTCTCTGTGTGTGACACTACAGCACAGACGAACAAGAGCGGCATTGGTTACATATTGACCGATTTATGAGAATTGCAAGATAATCGCCTAGAGTAGTCGGTCGGGTTCTCGTGCCAATTTGTCGTCATGGCAATTGCAAAGTAGCTATATTTAACACATAAGTCTCTGTATGCACCTACGCTGGCCTCAGGAAGCCAACCAGCCCACCAGTCCCTCAGACCAATGGAGTCCTGAATAGTGTTACAAGCCCATGGGACTCTGTCAGGATCGTTTCATGGTCATGGGAACAGCAGCGCTGCGGTTGGCATGTTGAGATGAAGCTAGACTGAAGGTCATGAAGGCAGGTTCACCTGTAGGACACGAGCTTTAGTTACACATTGGGCCTCAGGTGTAAGAGAGAGACACAACTGAGATGTTGCAGAGGTAAAACTAGATGAATGACGGTGTTGGTTTCCCAAAACCTTCTCAAATGGAGACACAAGGTATTTAGGTATTTGATTCCTCCTGGTGACATAATGTAAACTAATTAGATCGTGCAAATAATTTAGATTTGTCATACATAGACAAAAATACGCATACAGTAAATTCAAACAGGAGAAATGAGAGACTACAGTGTAAGGTTTGAGTTGCAGAGCCCTCCCACTGTTACTGATGCTTTTACGTGCTTATTTCTTTAGTTTACACATCCCAGTTTGGACACACAAAGCTATACAGCGACACACACTAAAAGTGAAACCCAACCTCGGTGTTACTCTCTTATTTCAATGTACACAGGATCTTGTTAGTGCACCTGATTCCCTAACTTTTCAACTCGCCTCACAGGGTTAGGAGGGCACGCATTTGCACATTAATGGCCTCGGTGAGAGAGTGGGGAAGGGAAATCACAGAGCCCAGCTGACCCATTTAATCAACAGAAATATTTTGTTTGTGTTACTCTCCCAAATTAAAAATGATTATCAATCTTGGGAGATAACGTTTTGTCTCTGTGGCTAACGGTGTCCCTGTTTGACAATTCATTATTAATTGTGGTAATTTTTTGACAGGCATATTTATCAGGTGCACCATTATACCTATTAAGAGCCATGTGGAATCTGCACACATTAAGATGATTATTGTGCCGGTGGTTGAGGAAGTGCCATCTGAGTGTTCACCCTTGATGGCACTTTTACAAGAAGCCAGTCCCAAGCCTAATTCCTCAGTTTTATTCCTTCTCATGTCTGTCTGGTGGGGGATCCCGCTAGTTGATGAGGTGAGCTGGCAGTGGCACAACCTGTTGGATCTGTTTTCAGTAGAACCAATTAACTCCAGTCCCCTCGGCATAATAGAAGGCAGGTCTTCCTCTGAGGTCATTACAACCTCTCACTTGATATCTAGCCTTTTGTTTTTGTCAGGAGAATAAGGGACACATCTCAGAAGTCAAATCAAAAACTCTAGTTGGTTTCTGTAGTGCGTGGTGCATTTTGGGTGACAGTGAAACGAGGTTGAGAACTTGTCTTTTGAGTTTATGAAGTTCATTAGTTCAAGACAGGATCAAACGGTGTCAGTGTTTTGTTGGCAACATGTTTAGTGCGTGCGTGTTTCTGTGTACATGCTGTAAGAAATGTCAGTTAGGGGAATTAAATGGGGTTTCTGACGATACCTTGTACAATGAGGGCTGATGGGTGTGAAAGGCCCATTCCGCAGTAGTAACGAGGCTAATGAATTCAGAGTCTAATCGATTGTCTCAGCTCTCTCTGGATTAGATGCAACCTTGCCGGAAGGGAAGAAGTGAAATGTATGTGTATGAGGGAGGAGGGTGGTACCCTGTACTCGCTGTACAACCCAACCCCTGCTTCCCCACACCCCCATCTGGGCAGTTGAGGGGGACAGGAGGATCACCTCCAGTCTAAATGAGATTACAGCTTCTTCAGCTGCTTATCTGGGCTAATGCCAGCCACTGTGGGGCTGCTCGTGAGGCTGCGGCTAGGGCCAGGGATGAGCCAGAAGAGCCAAAGTACATTGTGTGTACAGAGGATCAGCACTAGGCTCCCCCTCCATACCCATAATATCCTTTTCTCCTTCACCATCTCATCCTATACTCTGCTGCTCCACACCGCAGCACACCACAGCCCCCAGTAATCCCCCAGGAGGGAAGAAAGAAAACACTTAAGAAGCAGGGAGAGAGGAACAGTGGAGAAACAGGATTAATAATATGAAAAAAGAAGGTGGGGTGTTGGGTGGTGTAGTTTTGCGCACTGGGTTTGACTTTTGCATTGGACAGATTTGTTTGTCTGTGTTTTTCCAGACGGGCACATCAATGTTGTGTCCAGTCAGGACCTACAATGAACCGACTGACTACCAACAGTGTTGTGAAAGAGCCCCACCTAGCGGTGGCTTCAGCACTCTGGGCACATTTCTTCCCCTTCCTCCGCAATTTACGACTTTCTCAGACGCCTCCAGCCCAGTTGGCAGATGCTGCTGCAGGTCAGTATCAATGTTATCCTCCATGACAGAAAAAGTGACCCGAGGCTAAAAAACAACCAATGAGTTGAGGGAAAAATGAATTTAACTGCCTTTTAAATCCGTCTAAGAATTTATAAGAAATAGAGGGTGAGGAAGGTAAATCAATTGTGATAGCCGATGACAAGATCAGAAGATGGCACACAGATCATGCATGCTGAAACATGGGCGCCTTTATTTGTCTGAATTCATGTTGTATGCCTGTAGGCTTCACACTTCTGGCATTCGAGCTGCCCGCTTCCGCCCCCCAGGACCTTCAACCCAATCCAGTTCAATCCATCATGCAATACTTCGGCTGGGATGACATGGTTCATCCACTTCTTGTCACGCGCTACCTTCCGCATCTACTCCAGAACAGGTAGCAAAGCTTAATTTTGATCTGGTCCGTCACATCTAAATGAGTGTTCATGCAAAAGAATCAGAAAGTGTGATTTGTGGTTTACACGACATTTGTTTTAACCGTTTGGAGATTATTTGAAGCCCTTTGGTCATTATTATATCTTTTATTCAGCGAACTGGTGTCCTCACTTAGTGGCGATCGTGGGATCATTGTGTCTGCCTCATCGCAAAGTATGTCAGTCCGGGCCTGGTTTCGGTGTGTTCTACAGCAACACCTTGGTGGGTCTGAAAGCAGAGCAGGTAAAACCAAATTTAGTGCAAGCTTCTTTTTTTTTCTCGTGTCCGTTTGATGCAGCTGATATGGTATCAATTCCCACTCAATGCCCCATTTGCAAATGCCTTGTTCGAGACTCACAATCAGTCTTGGATTAGTGATTAATCTTCCGATTAATAAAAAAATAATACACAATGCGTAAAATAAACCCGACCTTCTCCAATACATTATGATGGATGTCAATCATTCCTAGATTTTTCCTATTTGCAAATTGGCCTGGTCCAAATTCTCTGAAAATTGATAGAAAATGTACCCCCACAATTGGTAAACATGCCAGAAATTTGTATAAAGTCAGGGTTTACTATACAACACCTGGCAGCAAGCAGGTTAGGTTCATTGAATCTGTTACCATGGTGACTGACTTGGAATTTCTCTTACTCGTCATCTTGGACTCATCTCAGGTTTAACCTTGACAGAGTTTTCACATAACCTGATTCTAGCGTAGTCCCCACCTTCTTCACGTGAAGATGGATTATTACAAATTACTAGCTGTTGGTTTTCCTTTTTTTTTTTTGTCAGATATTTTATTAGCTTTGTATTAGATAGGAAATTCAAACCCTGTGCTATTTGTGCCCGACCGACCTGATAGACCTCGCTTTGGAGGAGCAGCTGTGTGAACTGACCCGCCTAGTGCTGATGCTTCCTGAGGTGGACGGTCTTTTGCAGAAAGCGAACCTCTGTCCTACAGCCACCGTGACAAAGCCCACGTCAGCCTTGGAGTTGTTTGTAAAGGTAACGCATCATCATCACTGAATTTTGTCGAGAAAGCAACCAAGTGTGTTTACATTTGAGGACAAATCAGATTAGTCTCGTACAAATAAGACAAACACTGTTTGAAGATCATACCTGACGTTTTATGTGTAATACGTGTGTATCACGTGAAATGTATTTTGTGTATGTCCCTGCCATATTTGGCCTACATAGTACATCAAAGATGGAAACTTCACTCACCCATTTGATTCTTTCTTGGGTCAGGCTGTAGGCAGAGTGTACAGCGGACTGCAAGTTTTGTCTGAACGTTCAGCCATGGTGACCAGAGCGCTGGACTACATTGGAGACGTCCTTAAATATATCAAACCCTCTTTTGTCAGCAAGAATCCGAAAGGAATTCAGCTAACTTATTGGGCTGTTGGTAAGAGTCACATGACGTCGATACTGACCTCTGACATGGAGGGTCAAGAAATCGTTGTTTGTTTTTCTTTCTTGGATCATTGTGAGCCAGGCTGCGTCGTGAAGCATTGGAGCCACCTGCTGGTCACATCCAAAGCGCAGCAGTTGCTCTTCCGCATCGTGGATCGGCTGCTACTCCCGCATAACCTCTCTCAGCAAGACACGGCTCTAAGAAACAGTCTGCCACTCTATCTACAGGTTTGGGTCCATATAATCAGAAGACAACTGTAAACGAAGGCATGCATTTATGCCTGTATTAAAATTCCTGCAGGGTCTGTCAGTGGCTTGTAGTGTGTCCCCGTCACAAGGGGCGCACCTGAAGCAACAGCTCCATTCCATCATCCGAAGATATCTTGATCATTTCCTTCCCGTCTCTCCTTCGTTGGGTAGTATCACCAATCATCCCGTGCTTCTCAGCGCATGCGAAGCCATCCCAAATGGCCCTGGGGCCTTGCTGAGGAGGATTATCCTGCAGGTCCTCTGGTATGACTCCAAAATGAGATCTGCCCTGTTTGAAATGTCAACTCCCAATTCAGTTGAAAACATATTGACAAAATACGCTCTAACAATGTCGAAATGTTTTTTTCTCCTATTAGCAAGAGTTTCCTTCAGTTCAAAGGTCATTGTCCTCCACCTCGCCTCGTGCCCGTTCTGTTATTCCTGTGGGAACTTCTAAGACGTAGCAGCGACTCAGACCCTGACCTCCTCACTCTACCGCTTCCTTCTCTACTGCGTTGCTTGATGCTGTGCAATGACCCTCAGGGTGAGGTTTAGTTGATTAGGACTTGCTTGCACTTTTTACTTTACAGGTAACTCTAAATAAATTGAGGGAAACTTCTATGAGGTAATTATACAGTTTGTTTAATAATTATTATTTTTACAGTCCCAACAGAGGCCTCAGTGGGAAACCATAATTTCCATATGGCCCAAAATGAGTTTGTAAAAGTGAAAATGCCCTGTGATTGGCTGCCGTTTGCCCAAAGTTAGGCATCCAAAAAGTTTTAATCAATAATTAAGTATAAAAAGATGTGCTTATTTCTCAGTCAACTGGTTTTATTTTACGGTGAAGTCTCATCCATATTTGTGTGCAGCGCGGAAGACAAGCACAGATGCAGTCCAACTTGTGGTAGAGCGTTGTGCTGCGGGGTCTGCACAAGGACCAAGCGAGCAGCTGATATCTGTCTTAAAGTAACTTTTATTCATTTGTTGCAGTAATCGCACTTAGGAGGCTCCTTGTCGTGGTTTTACCCTCTTTTTTTTTTTTATCTTCCAAGGTCATTTGTGTCAGAGAATGAGGGAGTCTATGACAGGCAGATTTACACTGTTCTGGAGACGGTGGCTGTTTTAGATCCTCTTGTTGTCGAAGCCCTGATTCCCACCCTGTCTCTCACTCTAAGAAACAACGAACACAAGAGAGGACTGGGCAAGAATGCCACCTTAAGGTGAGCAAGCATAAGAATCCACTGCATTGTTGTTGCTTTCTTTAATTTGATGCCTTCGCTTCTTTGTTTAAACAGAAGTGCATACACAAAACTGCTGTGTCTTCTCGGGGAGAGTGGGCAGGCCGAAATATCAAGTTTGGAAGAAGACTAAAGTGCCAAGACCTAAAAATAAGCTTGAAGCATCTTTTTCTGCATAATATTATTATTATTATTGTTAAACATTAGCAACATAAATGTTAAACCTTGGAAAAAAAAAGTTTGTATTGACTTTAATTGATGTTTTTTTCCGCACCCAGGTCCCCATAGTAGCATTACAAAATTGCACTTGCAAAATTGTTATTCAGTACTTCAGCTGTTATACAAGAAAAACTTGTCATTGATTATGTGAGACAAACTTTAAACAATTAAATCTGCAGTGTGGTCCTAAACTAGAGGATTGATACTGTTTGTTAATGCCTATTGAATGTACATGTACTATAGTCATGCAATGTATGCGTTTGACCAGATTGTATATATTGTAAAGAAGGTGTGCAATTAAATTAGTATTTTAAATTTCAGATGATTTGTACTTTGATACATGAAATGAACACAGTTAGATGCTGGATATCATATGCAATTAAATTAGTATTTTAAATTTCAGATGATTTGTACTTTGATACATGAAATGAACACAGTTAGATGCTGGATAGGTTTTGTAGATTGGAATTCTAAATTCCACATACAAAGATGGATGTAGGCAAGCTTAGTGATCCTTATTAGGAAGAAATACAGTGTGTAAAAGGCATATTATAAAAGGCATAATATTTCACAGTATGTCCCATTGCAAGCCATAGAAATGTCTTGCAGTGTGACTTAAGTTTGCTCCTAATCACAAAGGCATGATCCTGTCTGCCACAATCAGCAAATCTCTTTTTTTGGGGGGGTCATTTTCCAGCTTCACTTCACTGCTTTTCTTTTCATCGCACATCAGGGAGATTCTGCTGAAGTACTTCACACTTCACTCTCAGTGGTGTTTTTAGAGTTCATGCATTACTTCAATTTGGTGTTCACTTATCTATTGCTGCTCAATGATCAGGCAGACTAATCCCTCATTTTCTGCGTAGCTTCCAGCTAGAACAATAATACAAAAATCACATTTACAAGTCATTTCTATTTATATTTGAAAAGTCAATATACATACAGTACTGTATTCACTTGGACGGGGACCGACAAGAGAAATGCAGCACCACAATGAATGATTTTTGGTTCAAACAGCCTACTGCTTCGAAAATCAACACGGTAAATTGTTATCTGTGCGTTGAGAATACTAAGCAAATATATTGTTGAACGATAAACAAGTCTTAAACATGTTATGAATCTCTGACATTCCAGAAGGTTGTTAGCAAGTTATTTATTCAACGTATATAAAAAAAATATAAAAAAAGATCTGTCTGCTCAGGTTTATTGACATAGTGAATAATTAAGTATAGGTTGAAATATTTATGTACCAGGGTTTAGTCCCTGCATAATACTAGATTATGCCTTTTGTTTGTTTTTCCTTTCTTTTTTGACACTTGGATGGCTGGTTTGCATTTCAAGGAAACAGGTTTCGCATAGAACAGCAGCAAGTCTTGTCAGGAGAGTTGATCTTATGTGCAAGAGTACTATCATTAACTTTATTTTCAATTCACATTTGCAAATACTGACTGTCAAATATATTACTGTTCCTCAGTTCTGTTTGCATCTTGACATACAATTCACGAGTGGTTTAAAGCGTACCAATCCTGTGATGGGGTACTTGGAGTGTCTGAAGGTTGGGGCATGTGAAATATGGAGCAGGTAAGAAACAAGTTGCTATTCCATTTGAGGCGAATGGCAACGTTGGCCCGTAGAAAACCTCCTCTTTTCCCTCTCGACTCAGATCAAGCACCTGAAACGAGACGTACAAAGTGAGCAGCATTATGTAAAAAAAAAATAAAAAATAAACGTTCCTAAGATAGAGACATTCAGAAGGGTCAAATATTTTTTGCACTAATTTGATGCATTGTTAAATTCTTCCAAATACTACAACATTGCCGTTTCCAAGACACCATGCACCAAAGTGGCTGTGTCGAGGATAAGGGATGAACAGTTTCAAATGTGAAATGTTTTCCCTCACCTGAATACATGCCAGAGGCTCATTGGTCCAAATGGAGTACCCTCCAACCACATAGATCCTATCATCATGGACCGCCACTCCAGACTCATTCTGACCTGAGAAGGAGAAAGGCTAATGAAGGGGACACTTTCACAGTTTCAACTCCCATCTTCTTTCAATATGTACTGTATGGCATTCATTCGGTGACAACTATACATGAATTAAGTTGTCCCAATTGGAATATGTAAAGACATAGTGGAGCATTGGTTGATTAGTGGGAGGACCGTGGTTGGGATCCCTGTTCATGCCTTCCTGTGTGAAGTTAGCAGGTTCTCCCTCTGCTTGTGTGGAAATTTTGTATACTGCAGCTTTCTCCCACTTTCAAAAATCATTCTCATTAGTCTGACTGATGCACCCAAATTATCCATGGTTGTGAGTGTGTGTGTGTAACTGGTGTCCTGTGATGGAATGACGACCCTGGTTAAGATAAACCCTTAACCTTTCAATCAAACTTTTTTCTTTTAATACATGGATCGTTTCACGGAGCGCTTGTGTTGGAGGTGAATGTTCATTTGAGTAAAGAAGAAGCAGACTTTGTCCAACATCAGCTGCTCTGAATTCCACTCCACCACTTGTGTCTGTGTGTTGTAGGCGTTGTCCACTTTCCCCACCTGTTAGGAGGCTGAAGGAGCAGCGCGTCCACTGGTCCACATCCAGGCTGTATGAGTCGATGTGGCGAACCAGAACCCGGTCGTTATTGTAGTCCAGGTCATTCCCTCCGAGCACGTAAAGCTTCCTTCTCACCGCTGCCATCACGTGGTAGACGCGCCTCTGCAACATTGGACTGCGTGCTAACCACTGGTCCTGAAGAACAGGAGGACGGACGGGGAGAGTCAATGAAAGGTTCAAAGGAAGCGAGGAGAAAGTGAAGGTGAATTAAGAAATGTGGGTATTTGATGTATGCTCTGTATACTCGATAAAGAATGTGGCGCCAAAGCTCTGCTTTGTATAAACGAATTCACTCCCTATTTCTAACTGTACGTTTTAGCTATTTTCCGTTAGAGACTATATAAGAGAGGGAGAGAGGGAGAGAGAGAGAGAGAGAGAGAGAGAGAGAAAGAGAGAGAGACTGCATGCGTGCTTGATTGAGGCACAAAAAGTGTGTATGCGTGTGTGTGTGTGTTGACGTGTGGCCATCTGTTGAGGGTACAGTCAGTGCGGGGTTGCTGTTGCTCTGGCAGGTGAATGTAGATTGGTGGTGAATACAAATGAGCCTCTCTCGTGCCGCTCTCTCGCCCTTGCTAGCAGGCCAACATGAACAAACATAGAGCCATATGGATGTGCGCCTCACATGTAAACATGCCGCATACCTCCACATTAGGTGCAGTCTTAAAAAGATGCAGAGGCCTTGCATGTTAACAGCTGGCTCATATGCATACACAAACAAACACTGGAGCTCACTACATTCCACTGTAATTGGCTGCATGAGACTATTCTACTTCAAATTATTTTTGATTGGGTTGTACTTGAATTTCATAGGGCAGCTATTTTCTACCAGGCTGCCATGACATTGCATGAGATGTACTACTACTATTAATAATAATCATTTATGAGGAAAAACAACCTCTGTATTGACGCCACAGCCAATGGCAATCGCATTTATGGCATGAGCGGCTGAGTATGTAAGTTGCACCCATGAAAAAACTTGCCAAATCTGTGACAATGTCAAACAGCTTGTTTTGCTGTTGCCATCAATTCTTCTTTTGAGCTTTTGCCTGGTCTCTGCAAACGCTGAAACCTCAATTCGTAGGAGTGTTATTCAGCACTGGTCGAAGTGGAGAGAAGACTCTGAGAATTCTGGGCTAATATTGGTGCAGTGACAGAATAACATATTTTGGTGAGGGAATTTTGATAGTGGCAAGCGCAATCTCCCTCACTGGAAAAATAATGCTTGTCATCCAATGGAGGCTATCTCAATTGGTTTGGTCAGAGAACATTTAATATGTTTTTCATGGGTGCAACCGATATACTCACATCTGCTGCTGTCACGCCCGTGCCAGAGCACGCTCGGCCGTCAACTTCCCTCAGCCACACCCCTTTCGTCACCGGAATGTCTGTCACCTGATTCCTCTTGTTACCCTGTGTATTTAAGCCCTGTCCGTGTGGTTCTCCCTGTCGGTGTCTGCTGTTCTGTCCCGTCCCTGTCCGTGCCCTGTCATTTGGTTTCCCCTCGGTCTGTCTGGAGGCTCACGGTCAGTATTTTAACCTTGTCCAAGTGGACTTAAGTCAGTCTGTCTGTGTCTTCGGTTCCCCACCTACCTCCCTTCCAACTACCTTTTACCTCAATAAACCCTGGTCCAAGCTGCATTTGGTCACCCTGCTCCATTCCGTTCCTGACAGCTGCTCATCCAACAAAAGTTTCCTAAAAATGTGGCATCATTCTAAAGTGTTTGTTTCTATCAATACTTCATTCTTAGCTATTCCCATCTATAATGTGAATGAGATGAGGTAGCCATGCACAGTATTGGTTGACCAAGAAAAAAACAACCATTTGTGCCATTATTGTGACAATACAAATAGTTACCTGTTCTGGCTCGTATACCATCAGGCGATTCTGGTATTGAGCTGTGTTTGTCACCCCACCTGTGAAACAAGATAAATTAAAGAAAACAGTAAAGGATATGCAGAACTATGCTTTTTTTGTTGTTTTTAAAGGAAATACTTTAAATACTTTAAATCAAACTCATTTTTTTCACGGGCCGCATTGTAGTCATAGCTTCTTTCGGAGGGCCATTAAGACTGTCAGCCCAAATGTATGAGCACCTCATATTATATAGAGTAAAAGCTACAAAACAAACTGACAAATAACTTGTTTTTAAATCAGATGAATAAAAACTGGTCAAAAAAACATATTAATAGTGAAGACAATTTGCAATTCTAGTAATGCCACACGAATTTGATGCACAATTTGTCTTCGCGGGCTGCATAAAATGATGTGGCGGGCCGTAACTGGCCCTCGGGCCTTGAGTTTGACACCTGTGCTTTAAATTATCAAACATAGAAAGTGTGGCACTTATCTCATTGCTTCAACTTTACACTGATGGGAAGGTATTCTTTGAAATTTTAGTGTATATCTAGTGGATTGCTAAGGTCCATTTATTTTTTTCCCACTGTGGCACAAATGAGATCTTTCGATTTGTCTTGTTACAACAGTGTTGGTCATACATTTTTTTTAGATGAATTGTTTGACGAGGCGTATCTCAGTAATTTGGTGCACATAGCATACATGTATTGTTGAGTGTTTACCTGAGACCCAGAGCAGGTTTTCAGCCACACAGCCTGCGTGGCATGAAAGCGATCGGTCAAAGGGTTGCACATACATCCACTTATTCTTCTTGGGACAGTAGCGCTCTACTGAAGGAAGCACCTGCCTCAGCTCGTTCCTGCCACCCACTGCATACAGGTACTGACCCAAAGCTCCCAGTACAAAATGTTCTCTGCAGGCCTTCATGGAGGCAATCTCAGTCCAACGGTTTGCCCTCGGGTCATATCGACAAGCAGTCCTAACTGCACACGTCCTCCCACTGGTGTGCTCCATCTCGCCGCCCACAACAAAGAGGAAGTTTCCCATTACAGACACACAATGGTGGCTGCGCCCGGTGGGCATTGGTGCCAACTCGCTCCAATTGGAGGCTCCCGCCACGCGCACGTGCTCTTGTGCAGCCGGATTGAAATAACGCAGCTCTCGGACTCTGCACACCTCACGTTTTCTCCCTCCGGCTATATAGAGAGTGAGGGATTGGAAGCGAGGCCTGGTGCGAGCTGACTGGTGAAGGGGCTGTGAAAACGTGCTGTGATGATAGTCCAGGGCTTCATCTACCAAAGCAGCAACAGTGGAACTGGACTGCACCAGGGGATGGCTACAGGCTAGGTGGTGCAAGGTTGAGACGTCCATCAGGCCATAGCGGACATGTTGCAGAAGATCCGCGGTGTACTGGTAGCGACAATCATGTTCCAACCACATGACGACAAACTAAAAGGGGAGAACACAGAAAGCGTGATGAATGTTACAGCACAGATGCAATTATCAAGTAAAATCTCAAAAGCTGTAGCTCATCAGCTTCAGCAGGAATTATGGTGAAAACTTAAATTTCTCCATTGTTGGAATAACAAAGACCTTCTCTATTCTACCATCAAAAAAAAAAAACTATTGTCAAGATGCATCAAGAGATTTAATAAGTCCTTCTCCCCTCGTCAAATAACCATTTTGGTTTATGTGTCCTGGTATGATAATTGTAATTCACACTGCACGGTTGATGTTGGCAGGCAGCTAATTGTATGTTCTCTACTCAGAATAATAGTAAATAAGAATAGGAAAGACACACACAATAATCAAGTATTTTCCTTTAGTGGGTATATTTAATACATCATCAAGGGCTGAACAAAAACAGTAAGAGAGGACGAACACACTGATTAACAAATAAAAAAGTGCAGGGGGAATTTGAAGGGAAGAAACAACGGAGGACTCCTAATCATGATTATTTTTTTCTAGATACCTACAGGCTATTATGAAAAACTCAGTCAAACCAACACAACATCTAAAAGTCAAGACTGTAAATATCCACAGGCACAGTCTTTTGTTTATTGCAGGCGAACTGGGTAATTGAACTTGAGAGCTGTGGAAGGTTATTTAGCCGCTGTGAGGTGTGAATGTGGGCAAGATGTCTGGAGATTACTGATTTCATTATTATGTAAACAATGTGATGTTGCTGTGAAGATGATTTAGTAGAATATATATATATTTTTATATATACATATAAGTGACAATTGTGTTGTTGAGAAGAAAAGGAAGAAGATGCATAAATCATCGATTATTATCTACCCTCAGTCATTGCTCTTTTTTCAAACATCACTTAAAGGTTGAAAACGGCAACAAACACGCAAGTCAGGATTCCATCATTTTGTGGTGACTGCAGTCTTTGCTGTCGCTCACCCTGTTTTTCTCCTCTTCATAACGCTGAAGTGACACCGTGCATGCCTGTGTGAGTGTGCGTGTGTGTGTGCGTGCGTGTGTGTACGTGTGCGCATGTGTGTCTGCGTGTTTGCACGGCGGCAGCTGACTGTGAAGGTCACGCTGCATCACACAACTTCCTCGGGGCACAGAATAAATCAACTGCTTCCGCTCCACGCTGGAAGAGCAAGCGCATGTGTGTTTGCCTGTGTGTAAAAAGGGTAAAGTGAGGGAAAGAGATAGTGGCAAAGAGGGGAGGGATGGGGGTGCGCGACATGAAGGCAAAGTAAAGGAAGGCAAGAAAGAAGAGAGGGGAACAAAGCCAGAGAAAATGTGATTTTCCGAGCATGAGAGTCTCTGAGAAAACTCAGGGTGACAATGATTGACAGCTCAGCTATATCGGTCTGATATTGGTGTGCAACACCCCGCCCCCCTTTCACAATTTTGGACGATGGCCCTCTCTTCCTGTCCGCATCCGTCTGATGCTCAAATTAACCTTCTGGGCGCAGTGAAGGAGGCCTAAAGCAGCCTAATCAGAGACTGATTATGGCGGCGGCGGATGGTTAAGGGGTCAGCGTAATTGTGCCATCAGAGGCCTGATTGTTTTCAATCAGACGAGCGGGCGACTGACAGCTGGGGGATTGGGGCCCTGATGGAGGCGCGGAGGGCCTAATCAGAAAAGAGAAGGGGAGAACGAAAGAAAGGGAGTGAGATCGCAGGAAGGAGGGAGGGCACATGGGGGGAGGCTGATTGGCGCAAACGAACAGTCAAAATGGCAAGTCCTCACGCCGCACTGGCGCCTCACGCTACCGGCGACGCACACACCTTGACACTTCATCAGACAGCCACACAAGCCACGCTTGCTTGCTTACACACATGCATGAATGCATGGCAATCAATCACATACACATTCAGAAAAAGTCCACTGTGATTGCAGGTCAACACAAACAAACATTATATGAGGTGCAGATGGCAGTCTTTAATTTGTTCTATTAGCAGAGTGTTTGTTTTGGATCGTGTCAATCATTTCTGGTTGTCTATTTTCCAGTTGTGTACCAAGTGACGATTAATCTTGAGTTAAAACCTGTTACATGGCTTCACATTTTTCTGTCATTGGGGCAGCTTGGTCAAGTGAATGAGAATGCGGCCTGTGACGAAAGGGCCCCTGGTTTGATTCCCTTCAACGTCATTGGCAGTGGGATTTGATTTTATTGCACACTGTACATCATCTTTGTTCTTTATCCAAAGTCTTATACGCTGCATTCAGAGGTATTAGAACGGTGAAGCCAAAGCCATTATTTTTGCCGTCAGCTGAAACAAATATGGAGCAAAGATAAAGATGAGAAAAGAGATAACAAAAATTCATTTTCTTTTCATGTGTTTCTATCGGAATCTGATACACTACTTCAATTTTTTAGGTGTACTGATTTTGTATTGGAAGAAATAATTATATAAAGTGAATAAATGTGCCGCAGGGCCGTGTGGTTGACACCTCCACCTCACAGTTCAGAGGTCGCGGATCCAAATCCGGGCTGGAGTTAAGTCCCTACCCCGCTGAGCAGCCGACAAATGTTGCATTCGCATCACAGTCCGTTCAAGGTCGCAAATGTTCCCAAAACATTCACTAGACGTTTAAGCACACATTCCCATACCTTCCATATCTCTTCTTCACTCAGCGAGGTGAGACGGTCACTCTTGAGGACCTCCTTGAGAAGGTGGAACGGCAGCTGCAGGGCCTCCTCCTGCCTTGTCTGGCTCAGCTCAGACAGGTGACCCACCAAAAAGTCCACCACAGCCTCCTCCAAAGAAGGAAGGTGGAAGAGGTCGGCCACACGGTACAACTCCAAGTAGTTGACGCTGCTCAATTCCTGCAGACATGCAGAGAGTTTATATTTGGGGACCTCTGACTCCATTTAAATCAAGAATAATATAGTACAACGGAAGGAACGTACTCAACAAAAAAGGATGGAAAAATACTAATGGGCAGCTTTGCTAAAATGTTCTATTAGTAGCCGTACAATACAACACGCTCCAATATTACGGTCAAATCTAAGTTCTAGTTAGCAAATGCGACAAATTCCCATTTGCCAAACATTTATTATTGAGTGCATGTGCTTTATCAGACAAGCCACAAATGTGCAGTTTTTACATTAAGCCTAAAATGATTTCAATCTCACAGTGTAATGAAAAAGCAGTGAGGGAGAAAGGCAATAAGTGTTGGAGGGGCAAGGGGGGGTGATCAAAGTAGATTGAAAATGTGGAATACGACTGCCACCTTCTGGCATTGCTGAATAGAACAGAATGTTGGAATGAATGTTGGCCAGTGCTGTGGCTATGTGTAGTACTGTACCTGCAGATGACATAAATCACATCCATATTCTGCACAGGAGACAATGGATACACATTTGAACTCAGCTTAGTTTATTTTTTAGTTTCATTAAACAAATTAAATTACGGTTATGATGATTGCTGTCCTTTTAATTAAATTAAAGTACCGTGCACCGTATGAATGATTTTGATCAATTAAGTATTCACTGCACATCATTACTCACAATTATGGGGGTAGGTCATGGTGACACACGACTCAAAGGGATTTTTAATGCCAGTATTGATGCAATGTGTACTAGGTAATCAATAATAATCATTTGACCTTGCCTTGGGCTAATACCTCTAATGCAACATCTGGTGCAACTCGGGTCAGATGTAAATATGCACAAGTACATATTGTTACTGACATTAATAAACCTGACATTAATAAACAATCACTTAGGCAAGAGCAACGTTTGGTTTGCACTGAGGGTTAAATATACACCAAACACACTGCAGATGTGTGTAATAATTGGAGCAGTTCTGAATGCACTTATCTTGTACTCACACACAAGTATTTAACAGGGGAATTTTAAAATGTATGTTGTGCACCTGAGAGCGTCTAAACGTCTAAACGGGTTAATATTCCCACAGGAATGGCTCCAGGATGTCCAGTGCAATAAAACTCCTGATCTGGACATGACATCTACCCATGCTTAAGAGAAACCAGTGTGTTTGTATTATTAACATTTTCAGGACATAGATCAATGTCATCGATGTTGGTGAGGTGCAACTAGTAGTGTGACAAAAGACATTGTGCAGGTGTAACAAAAAACAGTACATGCAAAAAAGTCCCGCAACGATTCACTCTCACTGGAATATCCTTACCCCTCTGTCCACAAAATGCTGACGTATATTAGCCAACTGCACGCTGTGCACTGCAAGTCCCTTGCTCAAAGCCCTTTGACCAAAGCTTGGATGAAGCTGGCAGAGAAATGTCTCAAACAGATTATATTTTTTAGCTGGCAGTGGGAAGGGGAGGTTGCCACTATGCCTTTATCTGCATTTCTGGCTGAGAGAAACCTTTGCATCCAAGGCATGCAAGGTCATCGTCCCAATTCTCCTGACATCCAAAAGGATGGGTGCATTCACTGAGTAAGCAGAGAGAGACGTCGGTCAAGCTCGGACACCTGGCAAGGCACTGTCACGCAAGGGTAGAAACCAATGCAGCAACCAAGACACGTACGCTACTGTTTGAAAGTCATTTTGTCACCTCTCTTAATAACACCTCTTAGCTTAAGCCAGCAAAACACGGTCTTCTTCATTTAATCTGGAAAAGAGCTTTCCGCTGACTGACCAAAATTCACCTTTGACAACCTTCTGTCAATGGCAAGCGTGTGCTTGATATATTTTCATAAATAATACCGCTGCGTCATATTTGCTTTTTCATACATAATATATTTTGTTGGAAAGCCATTTTTCTCTTTTTTTAAAATTGTTTCTGCCTTTTTAGTAAACACATTTAAATGTGTTTTACAGACAATGATTAGTAAAAATTGGAACACTCAACTGTATTTACGAAGCACTTTAAAACAACCATCGTTAAATACAAAGTGCTGTAATTGCAAAACATTGTCCGTCATTAATGTGACCTACTGTACAACTTGTGTAACTTAATAGATTTTTTTTTCTTACATAACTTTAAGAGATGGAAGGGACAATAAACAACCGAGGTAAGAGTGATCACTGGGTTGTGTTCAGAATTAACCAATCACATTCAAACTTATATGAGAGTCAGCACACACTTACCACAGTGTGTGGGTGTGTGCGTGTGCATGCATGAGTGTGTGCTTGCATGAAGCTGCTTGGGCTTTTGGCTTCCAGAAGCATTTAGGCTTCATAGCTAGTTTTTGTAAAACAGTCTGGTGGAATCAAATGTGGGAAATGTGCTACATATTGACAATGAACTATGAATATAATACAAAAAAGCCCAGAAGTAGAATAAAATAACAATAAAATAACAATAATAAAAGAATAAAGATATTCCGAACTGTGTCATTTTTCGACATTCCTCTTCCATTTCTCATAGCAAAGATACCAACCTTACAAGCAGAATGGAACTGTTATGCGCACCCCGATAAATTTATGCGCACCCCGATAAATACAGTAAAGGTATAGAAGCATTATCTAAGACCTCCATCTTGTCAGGGAAGGAGCATGATAAATGTTTTTTTACCTGGATGAGGTAGTGGGAGCAGATGCTTAGGAGCTCCAGCAGCTGAAGGTGGCTGCCAGCAGACAACACATCCTGGATCACCGCTGGCTCCAGCACAATCTGCCCACAGGAGAACATTGTCATATACTCTATGTCATAATAACCCTTAAGCAATTCACAGACGTCTATGATAAAATGATTCAAATTATCCAAACCCAAATTGTTTGTTTTAATCTTATCCCGTATCAAAATGTGAAATTAGCTGACTACATCCTATTTCTAGTTATGAGCTCCTAGCGTTAAAGTGGACTATATCAGTGCTCCGGTTTTCATTAAGTGGATTGGGTTGCATGTCGGCCAGGGCATTTATAGATCACTGCTGCGAGTCTCAGTTAGGGACTTGAAGACTGCTTTGCATCCTGATCGTCTGTGACTTTTTGAGATTGAGTGATGAACCTGAAGTTTGAAATTCATTTGTTATTCAGGAAAGTTCTTTGTGCGGAAGGATGGTGGTGGACGTTTCCAGAAGGATAGAAATGGATGCAGCAAAAACTTTCTTCCAGAAGAGCCAGTAGCAAAGGATGGCCCACAAGAATGGACTGAGAACCACAACTGGTAGATTTTATCTTGTGCAGATGATATGCTGTATTCTGAAGATCAGTCAGTAAACTGTAAGGCAAGTGGTAGGGGAGAGTGTGGCCTGCAGCAGAGGATGGTGGTGTGTAAAATGACTCGTGTGGTGGTGAGGAAGATTAGGAAGACAGATGCAGAGCATAGAACCATATGGTGGAAGCTGAGAAAGGAAAAGGGTTGTGCGGCTTTATGAGAAGACGTGACACAGGCTCTTGGTGGGTAAGAGTTTCCAGATGACTGGATCAATACAGCCAAGATGGTGAGGAAAAACAAGCAGGAGAGTACTTGCTGTCTCTTCTTGAAAAAGCCATGGAAATTGCAATAAAACATAACATAAGATAACATAACAATAGCTTTGAGCTTCTATTGTTTAAAAAGGCATAAAACATCAACATTTTCCAGTTATAGCAAAAACATCCCGTGACAGCATGTCAGATCAACCTGACATGTGGGTGAAGGATTTTAGTGGGTTATTATTTACGATGTGAGGGTAAGCATATTGCCCTCATCTCATCTGCTATCATCTCCACTGGGCTGACGAATAGCTGAGCCAACTGATGCAGGCGGCTTGCAAGCCTGCTGTTGACCTACTTACACCTCCAAACCAACTACTCCTTGCTCATTTCCACTGTATAAATAAGATTAGGGAGTAATTACAACTTCAGTTTGCTTGTGGGACAGAATCTTGCTGATGCAAGGGTAAAAGAAGGTCATATGACCTGGTCAGACACTTGTGACTGGTGAGAGTACATGAATGGCAGAAAACTAATACAACCTGATTGGAAACCTACACATTGATCCACCGTCACGCTGCTGATTAAATGCTCTTGAGATTAAAGTGCTAATCTGCAAAAACCTTGCATCATTTTTTTAGATGACGTATTTAGCTGCATGAAAAAACACTCAGAGCAATGTCCATTTTAAAAGGCTCAAATATTTTTCAATGCCTTTGTGTTGAAGATATCATTTGCAAATTACAGGATTAAAATATTTAGGTATTAATAAATCAGTATATAATTGTAAAATTGGATAAATTAATAGTGACGGGCGTAAAATGAAAAATTTGAAGAAAGATGCAGTACAGCACATTTAACTCAATAATTATAGACATGAATAGCAAAGCATCAGAAAAAATCATGTCTTTTTAGAATTAATTCATAAAATGGAATTGAGAAAGAAAAACCCAGCTCTTTTCCTTCTTTGTCTTTATTCCTTCTACTAATTCATGTGGATGTTCTTACCTGTCCGGTGTAGGCAAAGTCCAAGGCGTGTTTCAGTCCAACACTGGTCACTCCTTGCAGAGTCACTTCATCAGCCACACTCTCCACCATGCACAAGCTGAACATAGCCTGATCAAACGACATAACATGGAAGTCAGATGAAGGACTTCACAATTTTCTCGAACAATTAATTGTTTTTTCCCAGACTCTCGATGTTTACTTATCAGTATTTCATTCGTGATTTGTAGCTGCACTGCAAAACGAGTTGTGGAGCTGCACAACAACTCAATTATTCAACCAAGAGACAACAGCCAAGAAACTTCCAGTATTGATTGCCTTCCTCAGCATAAATATAAATAGCACAATCAGTAATTTGTGATACACAGCACCTCTTGTCGTTCTTGCCCTATAATGGATGCACACAAACATGCACGCAAACATCTGTGCAAAATCAAAGCAGTGACCACAGTGTCTGTAGTCTGACCCTGCTGAGTGCAGCTTTGGTCATCAAAGCTATTGATTGCAGTCATGGCATGATGGGATGTCACCCACTGATCCGGGACCCAGTAAAGCAGTGTAACAGTAAAGAACAAAAGGGTCATGTTTCAAACAAGGACAGTATATGTATTGCCTACATTGACCATTCTTTTTTCCTCAATTTTATTCTCTGGTTGTCTATCAAAAGTGGAATTTAATTTAATCAAAACCAAAATTCTGTATTATGAGAAAATGATAGAGCACCTTTTTAATTGTCAGTGAAAGAAATATGCCAAATTAACTTTTTTTTTTTGCACAAGTGTAACCCTGCACTACAGTGGCAGACTGGTGTATCGTCTGATTTGTCAGTATAAAGAATAACATTTAGTTTAGCTATTTGATTTCATGTCATTTGACAGGTCGACCTAATGAAAAATCCAGTGTGTGCGCATAACAATGCATCAAAGACCCAGAGGCAGGGCTGTTAAAACATCCTTCTGTCACAAAAACAATGCAATCCCTAACCCTAACCTCCACTGGCGTTTTTGATGATTCATGGCACACATGAACTTTAACTCAGCATCACCTCTCCACCCTCTCCTCAGGCAAATGGCCACGCGAGAGTAGGAACAACTTGAATTTGTGCCGAATCGTGTCCGGTGCTTGCACAGCCTAGTTGCTCTACCATAGAGCCAATTAAAAATAGACTGGTCCATTAGACACAGGGAGTGTGACGGTACAACCAGATGAATGATGGTAGCGGCGCTGTAGTTTGTCTGCACAGATGAGTGAAAAAGAAAAAACTGCACTGTGCAGGTTCATCTCAGCTTTTGTGTCATGACTGTGGGCATTGAAAGCGTTTGGTGAGCTGTCTGTCCCTTGCATGACTGTTCTTGACCTTGGTGTGGGTGCTAAGGGACAGCTGATGATGGATAGCTCTGCTGACTTGGGACCCTTGAGTCCAGCTCACTGCAGTCTTTTTCCTATGAAGCTACAAGAGGAGTACAGTGCTGCACTTAGCCTGACCTTTTGAGGGAAAAAAAAAAAAAAAAGACTGATTATTCGAACACATTAATGCCATAAGTGCCACACGTATTGGCCAATGTCACGAATACTGATACCATAATATAAAGCTGGTATCGGCATCGATACCGATCCTCGGCCATCCCGAAATTGACAGGGCAAAATTCAGACCCCTGAATTAATTATAATTCAGTTATTGGTGTAGTCCATAATATATCAGAAAATGAAAATAAAATGTTGAGCATTGTTAAAAAGCAAATATATTTTTGATTCAATACAAAGATAATTTGTCCACTTTCATGCAGAACTACAGAAATCAGATATTTACTTATGAAAAACTGAAATTTGAGATTAAAAACTGTAATTATACATTATCAAAATAATTATTTGATATTTTATATTTTTTGAATTAGCGGTCCATTAATTTTATCACTAGCTATACTATACAGTATAGGGTCACATGTTTAATATGTGGCAGATAAGAAAGGAACACTTTGTGCAGGTAGCATACTTAATTCGGTTAGTTTTATTGTTCAGACTGTCGCTCAATTTAAGAAAAGGCCTGGAAAAGTGTTGTTGGTTCCAAAAGTAACACAGAAGTTTGTTTTGATCACTTCATTACATCTTGTTTGCCTAATCTGCACACACACAAAAAACTAATGATAGTTTAAATTCTATTTCCAAGCCAATCTGATTGTTGCCAGGCAACTTCACTGTTCCAGGCAGTTTTTTTCTCTCATATCCAGTCGTTTTACTATTCTAAAGTACTTGTCTAATATTTTTAGCTGATATCAGTGTTTTAAAAAGAAATGAATTTGGACTCTCCTTCAGATTTGTCTGGGGGGGACAACGGGGGCATCCATGAGTGTGCGATCCGGGCGTGACTGATTTACTTTCCAGACGTTTTAGCAATGTGACAACATTGGAAGAGACAGGTGACACATTTGAATAACTCACGCTTGGTCAGGTATTTCATTACAGCCACTCACCAGTGAGTCGAATGTTGTGTTCACACCACTTCTATGTGTACTGTGTGTGTGTGTGTGTGGGGGGGCAGAGAGTAGTGAATGCATGGTCACTACTAACAGCAGCAGTTTAATCTAATAATCCAAGTCTTGACCAGCACAATAATTTGGCTTGGTTAGTACTCGGCTTGGAAGGAGGAGAAGAGGGGTCTGACTCACTCGCCCAATCTTTCTGCAAGGAGAAGTAAAAATAACCTCTACTCGCACAGACGACAAAATCCTACAGGCCGACTTGGACGAATTTAATCTGCCTTTCATTTTCAACAGGGATTAGATTTGATTTACTAATCTGCGCTGTGTCTCTAAATCAAATCTCATTGGTGCCCTGTTCTTGTGCAGTCTACCTCATCTCCACAGTATATGGCTGCAAATATCAGTAAGTATCAGTTAAAGCTTAATTTGAGCATAATTCGGCTAGAAACAGCAGGGCTGAATTAGATCGCTTACCCTCAAGATAGCCAATGAGCACACAGTTTGCATGTATTCAAGTGTAAGTAAGTCTGTCATATTTGTTTACTATGTTTGTGCGTTATTGTGTACTACTACATGTAATAGAAATGACTAATCAAAGGCGGATCTAAGAAAAAAAACATGTGCGTGCTTGAAGTTTGCCAAAGATATTATTTTAACGAGTATTAGATTCTACACTCACCCGGAAGTAATCACTGCATGCTGCCAGGATGGCTTTGTGAGCATGGAACTTTTGATCCCCGGCCACCAAAGTGACGTCACATAGAAGACCATCTTTTCTCTGCTGGTTGAGGGCAGACAGGACTGAGTCCTGATGTGATTTGGATTGGCAGAGTCTCTGTCCTGTCAGCATCTCCCTGCTGACGGACACAAAAAAATTATACACAGACTTACCCCTACACAAAGCTCAAATTTGTTTACGTCTCCTTTTTATTTGGTTTCATTTAGATTTGATGAATTCATTAGTAGTTCAGAATATCAACACAATTCAAGCAGCAATTAAAACAGCACTGAATAACATCTTGCTGATTTTATGCCCGGCAATACCAACAATATTTCATCTTTTGAAGAAAGATTGATATGTAGACTAGATTGGGGATTGTAATTTGTCGGACTGACTGAGTGTCTAAGTAACTGACAGGTAGTAGTGCGATAGGTTGAAATGGTGAGTGCATATTTTCGAAAATCCTCCAGCCTTCTTCTCTCGTCCGCCTCCCTCATCAGTATGCCACGCTGTGCATCCAAATCCATCTCTGTCCATTTAGTGTTGGCCATCCTTGTGAATACATTAGCCTGCCAAGCGACACACTCTGTAGTGTTGGGGTGTAAAACAAAGAACATAATGAATGCGTGTGGGTTTGAATGCATGAGCACACGTGCGCCTGTGTGGGGCCAGAAGTGAGACGACTGATGAGTCAGTGTGTTTGTTTGGAGACTGGAGTCTGCAAGGAGGAGCCCAAGAACAATTGCGCCATTGAAGTGAAAAGAAATGATAGCATTTAAAAGCCTAAGGAGGGACGTGATGCAAAAATATATATATTTTTTTAAAATCAATAATTCCATAGATTCGATTCTAAGTAATGCAGATTTTATTGAGCAAAACTATCATGATGACACAGTATTTACCTGAGGCTGCGTTCAGGAGGCATGCCCCTGGATGCAGGGTGAAGGGACTTCTTTGGAGGCTGAGTGGAGGTGCTATATATCTCCTGAGGACTGAAGTCTCCTCGCCAGCAAAATACATCAGCCTGATGGGACAGAGCAGAGTGTCAGCTTTTATCAGTCCATCCAATGCACTCAAATTCAGTGTGGCAACCTTCTATGTGATGCGTGAAAAAACCCAACTGCACATCAAGCATCGTGCCAACTTCTCACTTGACTCACACATTGCCCATTATCATTTTTACAGTTTCCTGGACCCGGCGGTGATGCACATGAGGATTTTCTGTAGCTTCAACTTCAGAAATGTTACGCTGCACATCTAGATTGTATCGTATCTCACAGTGAAGTTGATAGCAAGCAGCCACACTGACTGGAACAATTCCAAACAGCAAGTCTTCTCATATAGCTATTCAAAAGATGTTTATATATGCAAACGTGCATGCTTCATCTCATCTTCCTTTAGAGAGTGGTTCCCGGCAAGATCTAGTTATCGATCCATTCGTGAGTGACCTTCAAAAACATGGCCACAGGCAAATGCATTTGATGGATGAAGTTGAGGTCTTTCATCTCCCTTCATAGACTAATATGTGATTGTCACATTAAATATTTGAAGTTATGTAACAAAGGGGAGGTGGGGGGCATGCTATTCCAGTGTATGTCCTATCCTGTATTTTTGTAACTGTAACACAGATACTTATCTCACAGTCATATGGCGAAACATATGATGATCAGATGATCATCACAAGAAGTAGGCCATTCTCTGCAAACAATAATAGTCACTTGACTGAAAACAACTATTAATACTATACTGGATGTCACAGACTAAACACAATCCGGATTTAGACTCAAACACAAGATGAAAAAGTGAATGATGGTGAAGGAGGTTTGCGTTGGCAGATAAGTAGACACCGCGCTGACTATCACTTTCCAAAAGCTTCCAGCCGTCAAATGGGTTTCTTAGCAACAGGCTCGCGCCTTGTTCCAGCAAGTAAAGCCTCTTATTTCCATCGCACACAATATGTATTGCACACACTCACATTCGGATATGCATAGTTGTCAGTGCCCCACAGCTCACGCATACGCACCTCATATGTCAGTATCCTATCCTTGTCCGACTGCTTCTTTGACAGTAAAATTGTCCGAGCACGCCGCTATTGAAGCACATCTGCAGGTAAACGAAGGAAGCACGACGATGGTGAAAAAGGCGTCTGTCAACAACACTTTATTTGTGTAGTGACAGACTGTCAGTGGAACACCTAAAATGTTACAGCAAAACTCCGCCTCCCCGCTGGTCACATGGACATTGATAAATAAGGGGGCCTAGCGACACCAAGTGGATACTATAGGAATAGCAACGTTTGTATGCGGAGTCGATGGCTGAACACCAGGGGTCCTCGTGGGGTCTCTAAAAGGTTGAAATTTCAGATGCCCTGCTGCTTCACAGAATCAATTTCCGCTCAAATTAGCGATCATTTTATTTATTTTTTATTTTCAGGTACTTTTCTGTGACAAAAAAAATCTATGATCACCGCTGCTGTCAAAAGAAACGATGTTTCACACTCGAGATACACAATTTTCCTATGGACACAAAGGCAGCAGGAGGTTGGAGTAGCCCAACGGGAGCTGGTTAGTTTTTTTTTTGTTTTTTTTTCCTCCAGGAAACACGCTATCAAATTTCACTCCGTTTACTCCAAAGTTATCCATGTATCCAGCTCCAGCTCAAACTTGACTCATAACAGTTGTTGGTAAGTTCGTTTGTTCATTCCTCTCTTTTACCTTTTCAAAGTTTTGTGTTGCTACTGAAATTGTTTTGCCTTTCAATGTTAGCAGCCGAGGCAGCGATGTTTACTGCACGGTGCCAGAAGTTTGCTTTGCTGCCTGAAGATTGATACCTGTTTACGGGTATTAACCTGCAATATTGTATTCATTATTAAGTTTCTCCATCCCTCCTCCGATAAAATTACAGTCGTCGAAATGCATCGGTTGTGTTATTGTTATTGCATATTCGCTAATCTGTTAAGGGAAAGTAGTATGCAAATGACAGCTATAATATAGAGTTCTAAGTAGATCGTTGTACTCCTGTGTTTGAATAGATTTCCGTCTCCATAAATATCCTTTACTCGACCAATTTTATACATATTTCTTACTGTAAGAGGCTCAATCAAATACTCTACACAGTCTTGATACAGCTGTGGTAGGAAGTTATCAATAATAATAATAATTAATAATAATAATAGTCCCAACCATTCCAGATTTCAGATTAATATTGCAAACGTGGTTGTGCATACATTCCGAAGTCATGTTCAATGAGTCCAAACAAGTTGAGACTTATTGAATCAGAGTGGATTTTTAAAATTCCCACCCACATACGGACAGGACTGTGCTATTCCATCCAATTGATGTCTTTGTGTTGGAGCTCAAGAGATCTCTAGAAAAAATGAGGAGTTACGTACATCTCATAATCTTGAAGTTGAGTGCTTGAATGGATTTGTTGAACAACAACAACATGCATGTATGCAAGATGTGTAACTCTTGCTCCATTGTTTTCTAATTTCAGTCGTGTTGGCTGTCTCTCTCTAAAAACATATGCAGCAGGCTAATGGGGAAGCACCACCATCTGCGCCTGCCATCGCCTCCAACGAGATGACCCCAGGATAGGTGGAGCCGTGAGAGTCAGGATAATTCACTATTTGGGTTAAGATACTCTCAACCTGAACCTAAAGGAAACAAGTTGTTCACACTAGAAAAGAAATTATCCCAAAAGTTCCAGTGAGCCCTCATGATGATGTTTTTGGTATGGTTGGGTCTGCTTTGGCTGCAAAGCTGCAGTGCTCACAGCCTCTTCACCTGCGAGCCAATTCGGGTTCATCGCTGCATGGGACTGTCCTACAATATGACTTTCTTTCCCAACATGATGGAGCACTATGATCAGGATGTTGCAGACAATAAAATAGAGGTGAGTGACAAACGCCTCCACCTTAACTTTTGTAACAAATGACAAAAGCATCAAGCAAAAATGAATCGATTCACCAATGCATTTCATGCAATTTATTTCTTAAAATTCTTAACTGTCACACACACAATTGTAAGGCCTTTATTCTGGTTTAATTTCAAATTGTACAGTCCGTCTTAGGGTCTTCACTCTTCTAGAGGTTGCACTGTTTTTCCAAAATTAAAACAGTAGATAAGGGGCAAGCCTGTGGTTCCTTGGTGGTTATAGATAATCTAATTGAGAAGATATAGTACCGACATTTATTCACTGCTGCTCAAAATAATGTTAGAATTAGTCTTGTCTCTTGGCAGAACTTCTTTTCTCCAATTGTTGCATCATATCGCCTTCCCGAAGGCTATCTCGGTTTGGGTTGCACATGTTAGAATGGCTAGCATGAAAGGTGCTGAGGGAATCTTTTGTGTGTCATCTAGCAAAGTTAAAGGCTTCTGATTTCACATCAGCCTCAGCCACAGGCTACTAATCATCAACTTTGTTGTGTGCAGTCTTTGATTCGTTCAGGAAGGGGATGGACACGCCCAGAGTCACACAAAGCCCCGTCCTGCATACCACAATGAATACGCTCTCTCTGTTAATCACTCACTAGTTTCATATTCTGCACACAGTCATACCTCCTCAGAGAAACTATGCAGTGTCCTATCAAAGCCTGTACTGTGTAATCACCAAGGCCTTCAAATTTAACCCAGCTCGCCCTTTCACAAAGGATTTTCAGGAGTAGACTTTCCCTTGTTTAGCCCATGTCCCAACATTCCACTGGCATTCACCTGTATTTGAAAGTTATACGTGTCAGGATATAAATGGGATTGAAACAGGCTGTGACGTATATATGGAGGGATCATTTCAGACATCTCAAAATTATTTTTACTGTTTTTCTTTTTTTTTTGCTAACTAATCATAAAAGCATGAGTGCACAAAAGTACTGTAATTCAGGACCAAACTTGTGACCTGAAATGCAACTTGTATCTTTGCTCAGCAGCTCCTCTGAATGTTTTGTCTTTAATGTCATTGCAGCCATTTATGCCCTTGGCAAGTCTTCCTTGTTCCCCAAATGTCCACCACTTCCTGTGCCAGGCTTTCTTCCCAGTATGCACTGAGGAAAATACAGTGCTGCAGCCTTGCCAAGAAGACTGTGAGGCTGTAATGTCCGATTGTCAGAAGATCATTCAGAATTTTGGCATTATTTGGCCTCCTGAGCTACAGTGTGACAAGTAAGTAATACTCGTGAATTAAGCAAGATTAGTTCATTGATAGATTTTTTTTGCATGGATGATTTTTTTTCTCTGTTTCAGACTTGACCCATGTGGTTTAGGAGATCGTACCAAGCTTCCCACAACCACCCCAATGAGCTCAATATCTGCTAAAAGGGACTTGGGCTTTTGGTGCCCACTGCAGTTGAAAGCTAAACCTGGCCACGGCGCATCATTCCTTGGAGCGCAGGACTGTGCTCCGCCTTGTTCCAATATGTATTTTAAACCCGACAGCATCGAATTTGCCAAGAATTTTATTGGCGTGTGCTCCATCATTTGCTTGGGTGCCACTCTCTTTACCTTCCTTACTTTCCTCATCGATGTCAAACGCTTTCGCTATCCCGAGCGTCCCATAATCTTCTATGCAGTTTGCTACAGTTTTGTTTCACTCATATACTTTGTCGGCTTCCTGCTGGGCAACGGCGCAGCCTGTAACAAGGCAGTCCACCCTACTGGTGTGGACACAGTTGTCTTGGGCTCCCAAAGCAAAGGCTGTACTCTGCTTTTTATGCTCCTCTACTTTTTCTCAATTGCTGGAATCGTCTGGTGGGTCATACTCACCATTACCTGGTTCCTGGCAGCTGGACCCAAATGGAGCTGTGAAGCCATAGAGAAGAAAGCGGTAAGATTATATCTGGAAGTGAACACATGAAAAGATTTGGCTCTGTTCTGATGAGACTGGAATGAATTTGAGGCTTCAGATTTGCTCACAAGTGACAGGCTTTAATAAGCTTCCATGTTGCATGCTCTTCAAAGATCTCTTGTGTGTTCTGCCCTCAGGTGTGGTTCCACACCGTCGCCTGGGGAATCCCCGGAGCTTTAACTGTCATGCTGCTTGCCCTGAACAAGGTTGAAGGGGACAACATTAGCGGGGTTTGCTTCGTGGGACTCTACGATCTGGATGCCCTGCGCTACTTTGTGATCGCGCCCCTGTGTGTGGGCGTCATAGTCGGTCTCTTCCTCATCCTAGCGGGCATCATTTCTCTGAATCACGTGCGGCAGGTTATACAGCACGACGAGCGCAACCAGGAGAAACTCAAAAAGTTTATGATCCGCATAGCTGTGTTCAGCTGCCTCTACCTGGTGCCACTGGTCACCTTGTTAGCATGTTACGCCTATGAACAGAGTCATCGCAGCACCTGGGAGAACACATGGATCAATGACCGCTGCCAAGAATATAGCATCCCCTGCTCACACAAGGTAGGTGTAACTCAACAGATCTTGGCTTCAAAAATACATTGCCGCACTTTAAGCTGAGATGACATTGTAGAGATTTTTATTTTCTGCCATCTCGCAATCGAAGGGCATATATTGACAAACAACCATGCTAACTCACACTTAAGGAAAATTGTAAGTTTTCAGTTAAATTAAAGTAATAAGCATGATTTTGGAATGCGTGAGGAAGCCGGAGTATGCAGACAGAAGCCACACAAGCATGTGGAGGGCATGCAAACTCAACACAGGGAGGCTGGAGCCACAATTCGATCCGCCAATCTCACAACTGTGAGGTGGATGTTCTTACCCGTTTTGCCTAAAAATACATTGGGAAATGGAAAATTAAGTTTTAGCCATGTGCCCAACACAAAAAATGTCCGCAAGCTCAATAAATCTCTTTTCTTTTCCATCTTAGACAACGGAGCATCAACGACCTGACCTGTCTCTGTTTCTGGTGAAGTACTTGATGACCTTGATTGTTGGAATCTCTGCGGTGTTCTGGGTCAGCAGCAAAAAGACCTGCTCTGAGTGGGCCTACTTTTTCAACAGGACCCGCAAAAGAGAGTAAGGACATTTTAGTGACCTTGTCATTTTGACATTGCTGATGGACATTTTTAGATTTTAGGCCCACTTTTTATTGTTTTGTGATCAACAGTCCCATCAGCGAGAGCCGCCGAGTACTGCAGGAGTCCTGCGACTTCTTCCTCAAGCATAACAGTCGTGTCCAGCACAAGAAGAAACACTACAAGTCAACCTCACACAAGCTCAAGGTCATTTCAAAGTCTATGGGCACAAGCACTGGCGCCACACCAACTAACGCCTCCGTTAGTGCTGGAACTTCACCTCTGGGAAATCATGAGCGCCAGAGCAAGGGCACTTCAAGCCGAAGCTCCAGGCGTGAGGACAAGGAGCGAGCAGAGGGAGAGAGACGTAGCAAAGGGGGGAGCTCCGGACAAGTTAGTAGCAGCAAATCGTGGAGTTTACACAGCAGAGTACCGGATGCATTGTAAGTTAATTGTTATTGTTAACATTTTATATTCTTGTCTGCGGATTTAATTGGAACTGTGATGGGACGTTAGTGAACATCCTCCAGTATTTAAACAATGTTTCCTACAGCAATTTGGATTATTCTATTGCACTATTCTAAGATTTTTATTAGCTAAACAGGTACATTTTCATTATATTATAGCCTTATAACTGTAAAATCAAGTTATTGTGATAAGTTGAAAAGATAAATGCATAATGTGAAAATGCAGAGCTACTTAACACATACGTATGAAGGTGTTGTATGTATCACACAAGTGTAAAAACAATTTAACAAATACAAAACAGTTTTTACAAATTGTCAAACTTCAGGAGTGCAATGCTTAAAATGCAGGATACGGAAGCCAGCATGCCCCTTGTTATTGCCTCTGCCTCTAATACGTAAAGATGTTTTTCTAATTTTGTTTGTGTCATAGGATGACACCAAAGAGTGAGCAGTCAGAGGTCAGACCAGTTCCCATCACACAGCAGGATTCAGCTCAGGGCCCATCTTCCGGCATTGAAGCCTCCACCCACCAGCAGATGCCCAAGGTGTCTGAGGAGGAAAAGGACATTAAGGACAGCAACTGCTGAGACACTGACGGCAGGCACTTGACTCTGATTGTATCCATTAGTTGAGGAAAAGTTACTTAGTGTGCACAGCCACAAAGTAATATTTACCTCCACAATTTCAAAAGTATTTTTTTGTTCTCGATTTGCATTCTGAGTGACTTTAAGATTTGTAGTAATTTAGTTGAGTTTTTACCGATATAGCTCTATGCCAAGTACTACATTACTTGTGGACTGATTTGAAACTGTAAGTCTTCTGTTTTTTATGGCAAGCTTAACGGAAGTCTTAATGTGAATATTCTGTTTTCCCCTCCATTCAATGGATTAGTCACTACACTGGGCATTTTAATGTGAGGTCATGATGTTTCCAAACCTTCAATAAGAGGGGGAGTGTTCCTGTGGTTTGTTTAATGTACTATTCCAGGAAAGAGAGTGTGTCATCAAAAATCATCCTACAGTTTTACTTTTAAATATATGGTAAGTCATGATAATTGTATTTGTTTTCTTGAATGTTTTGGTTGTACAGCTCCTCACTTTGTTGGTTGGGCCAGTGAATGTTAATTTGAAGAGTGTTTTTAATTTGATAATTTGCTTAATTTAAAAGGTAAAAGCAGATGTTTCACATGTGTCGGTGATGTCATTGTTGGCATTAAAATCCGTCTGTGAAAACCAAACTTGATTTGGTTACTATGCAGAGCTATTTTTATTTTAAATTGATTTGTCAAATTTCTTTAGGGGTTATTTATAAAATACACTACACTTAAGTCTTTCTCTGATTTATACTAGAGAAAATAAATTGAGTCATCGTCAAAATCTGCTGTGCAAGGATTATAAATTTCATTCCTTCCTGTTTAAGTGTCAAGGTCGTCTCACTGGCCAATTTAAAGGGAAACATTTATCTGTTACAGATGCTGATAGTGGCTATAGCTTTTTGTATTTACTGACATTGTTTCGCTGCTTCTTATCTCTTTTAAATATGCCTTTTTAATTTGATGTATTTTTTTTTTACAACAAACAAGCAAAACGTGAATAAAAGATTTTATTGCATGCATCGACGTGCGTTTTTTTTCTCTTATCTCAGAATTATCGCCACGCATGCACAGTGCAGACATTGGTCCAATTGTAGGACCATGCTCGCATGAAAAGTGCATGTTGCTGAGCTGTTTGCTTTGGAACGGTTTTCTTGAAGAGCGTTGACTGGCCCTACCCGCTGATCCTGCCCTCCCCCTGGATTGAAAGAGTGCATCAACGCAAGGTTGAAGACTTTCAAAGTTCCCAGTTGCACCAAATGATGTCTCCTGTAGCCCTGCGCCTTTTGCTCCTGCTCGTCTGCTTGACTTTCTCCGTGTACGGCGTGGAAAAGGTGAGAAGTAGAGGATACCGAAAGGATCCTGACGGGGATAAGGTAAGACCGATTGCAAATAACTCGGTCGTCATCATGTTAAAGCGATGTGGCGTTTTCCTTGCGGTGGGACCTTTTGGATGAGTCCGCTGCGTCCAAGATGAGGTTGTCACATTTTAAATTATGGCTAATAATTAAAGCACAAGTTTTTGTATGTTTGAGATAATTGATAATACATCCAAAACCCATAGATTGCGGTGAAAATGTCCACTGGAGTATACGAATAATTATCTTAACTTTGCCCCCAGAAATTATGTGCTGCAGTTTTTTTTTTTTTTTTTGTAAATATAGCACAGTCAGCTGGTTCTTCCATTATTATTTAGGTTTGGTGAGAGGAATAAAGCCAAAGAGGAAGCGCGTGGTCTGTATATATTCCAATTTGTTTAAACACCTGGTTTTATATAAAATGTGAAGATGCATTATTCATTCACCAATGTCTTTATTTTTATTTTTTTAACCAATCTTGCTTGAACAGGATTTACATACGTTGTGGGTGGCCACTGGTGAGATAGAATGCACTCATTCTCTGTGCTCTTGGGAATCCATCAAATGAAAATGAAGCTGTTTATTTGGCAAAGCCTTTCCAGACCTTCCCCCAGGTTCCCATTAATACTCTGTGTTGAGAAGCCTGGAGGCACTATTTTGCTCTTAAAATCTTCCTAAAGACTTTTAGTAGTACTTAGGAACTACAATTTTCTCAGCACAATGGGAGGATAGGATGAATGGCACGTTTCTCTATAATATAATTTTGTGGTATTGGAAAGCCCAAATGCATTCAACTATCTTCGGGAGGATGATCTTTTTGTTCTACTAGCATGGTTACATTTTTTTTCATAATCCTGAGTAGCCAAGCATTCTGTTCACTCTGGAGAGTTGCACTCCTCCCTTCAGTGTGTTCCAGAGTTCTCGACACTTAGGGCCAAATGCAGCCTTTATGCTTCATGTACAGTAACTGTAGCCGTGTGTTTGGACTATCCAGTATAATTCATGCAGGCAGCACCGAACTTTGAGCTGAAGCCGATATAAAAGTCAACAGTGTGCCCAAGTGGACAGTGGATCCATTCATTAGTTTGCTGTGAAAATCAAAGCTAAAATACAGGTTTGAGAAGTTTTCAAAGTCAAACTCGTACAGCTCATACTTAGTGGCTCCAAATTTCAGGTATATTGTCCAGAAAATAAAATGAAAGTCTGCTGTTTTTAACCGCAGGCTTCCCAGTTTCCTTCAGAACTGATGTCACATCACCAGATCAATCTTGCAAAGCCACTCATGGCTAAAACAGACCCTTGGCCATCTCTTTCCCCAGCTGACATTAGAACACCACAATTCCCTATAAATAAAGGCATTTTTCCAGATGTTCGTCTTCCCAAGTCCCGTTTTAGCTCCCCCCGAGGGATTCAAGCAGAAATGGTGTTGAATGGGGAGTACCGTATTTTCCGGACTTTAAGGCACACCGGACTATAAGGCGTACCTTCAATGAATGGCCCATTTTAAAACTTTGTCCTTATATATATTAAATTATTCCAACATAATGCATCATGTCAGATTTTTAATCCAAATCATTCTCCATTTTATCTTTTTTATTTCAACTTCAGACACAACAAATTACTTTATAATCACAAAACAATGATCCATAGTCTTTATGATTCATAGTCTTCAGCGGGCCACTTATGATTGATTTCATGACACAATGCTTCGGGCATGTTTAAATTTAGGAATTTGTTCCATATATAAGGCGCACCGGACTATAAGGTGCACTGTCGGCTTTTGAGAAAAATGTAGGTTTTTAGGTGCACCTCATAGTCCGGAAAATACGGTAGCTAAATGCTCTTTGTTCTCATCTCCTGACATTTTTCAACTTCATGTCTTTTGGTCATGGACTGACTACTCTTCACTGCTGCTGGTTCAGCAAAATGTAAACTGTATCAACATATGGTCATTGGCTGAAACTGTTGCGTAAACAAGTCAGTTTGTTTCAGACAGTATCCATGCATATACTGTGAATATATAAACTGAGAAACGTGTGTACAATAGAGTATTGTACATGATTGACACTCTGCAATATTCAGGACAAAGGAAACTAGTGCAGAGTCATGCAGGCCCGTTATTTTGAACGGGTCTGTTTTTAAGCAAGCCTGTGAATATGTATTTGAGTCAGCTGAGTAAGATGTGGCATTTATTTAAATGTGGCAGTAGGGCCATGAATGCGTGCCCAGAAGTATCATAACCAGTCCTTCCTTCCTTTTGACAATATATGTCTGTCATTAATATGCTTCATGGTTGTTCACGGTCCCATCTTTTTCTTCTGCTGGCCAATATCACCTTATTAGTATGTGTTTTCACGACTTTGAAATGTTTGAGCTTTGTACTGGCAAAAAAAGCTGGCTGATTCCAGGTGTCCACTTTACATAAACTTTAGCTCTCAGGAAGCAGGAAATTACATAATAGATTCAACTGATTTGACATCAACATTCACATTTCCTCCGACTTGCTTGCTCCTGCAGTATGGCAGCTGCATGCAGGGTCCAGCAGGAACTACCGGCAGAGATGGTAACCCAGGGGCTAACGGCATCCCCGGAACTCCGGGCATCCCTGGACGTGACGGACTCAAAGGGGAGAAGGGCGAATGTATCAACGAGATCTTCGAGGAGCCCTGGAGGCCCAACTACAAGCAGTGTGCCTGGAACTCCTTGAATTATGGGATTGACCTTGGAAAAATAGCTGTAAGTTGAATTTGCATGTAAATTTTGCAATGTCGATTTGAATTTTCCTGTGCTGTCTTGTAGGACTGCACATTCACCAAGCTGCGCTCAGACAGCGCCCTCAGAGTCCTCTTTAGCGGCTCCCTCAGACTCAAGTGCAAGAATGCATGTTGTCAAAGGTGGTACTTCACCTTCAATGGAGCAGAGTGCATGGCACCACTACCCATCGAGTCCATCATATACCTGGACCAAGGCAGTCCAGAGCTCAACTCAACCATCAATATCCACAGAACATCCTCAGGTACGATCACAAAGTTTGAATATGAAACTAAATTAAGGCACCAACCAGGCTATATGGAGGAAAACTCTAATTTTGCACTATACTAGTCTACTGTCTCATATGCTCAGTGATGCTTTATACACAGTGTGTGTATATAATAGTTGTTTTTTAGTCAACGGCAAAACATTTTATGTTGTGCCATTAAATTCTGTAGAACTCGAGAAGTAAACATCGGGAGAGGTCACATCATAATACACCAGTTTTGTGGCCATGTATTTTGGGTGTTCCCTACAATTTATGTGTCCTGTCTTTGTCTCTTTTCTTTTTCTGTCAGTGGAAGGACTGTGTGAGGGTGTGAAAGCAGGGTTGGTGGACGTGGCTGTATGGGTGGGGACCTGCGCTGACTATCCCCGCGGTGATGCATCCACGGGGTGGAATTCAGTTTCCAGGATTATCGTCGAAGAGCTTCCCAAATAATAACTGTTGCATAAGAGGTATGGGATCAGCCCTGCTAGTCTGGTCTTCTAAAATGAGCAGGTATGATTTGCCGAGGCCTCACACAACACTGATGGGAACGTCAATGTTTTGTTGACAGTCACTATTTGGCTGGCCATTCACTTTACAATAAAAAACCAAACTGTACTGTATTGTACTGTAATTTCAATGTTCCCTGGTGCTATGTGCAGTAATTGACGACAGTATGTAAACTTGTACTCATTTAACTTTTTGTATGTCTTTTTACTGATAATAAATAATCTTTTTGAGGTTTCTTAAAGTGACCATGAATGCAATCAAATATAGTTTTGCATTTAGTTCAGCTGCATTTGTGTACACATTTCTACATTATTTCACAATGCTCCCCCGCAATTAAGATGAAAAAAGGCAGTTAAAATGTTTTTAGAAGTTGCAAATGTTTTGGCACATCCATGCAATGAATTATCTACGATTATCCGCTGTACTCAACATTATCAATTGCTTATGTCATGTTGATCAAAATGGCAATTTTCACACCCCAAAACATTTTAGCATCAGTTCATCAAACTTTTTCGTTTCGTCAAAGCAACACAACGATATTGGCTGCTTAATTGTCTTTTGTTCTAACGTGCCGAAGAATCAAGCAGGCAATTCAGGTGAGTGTGCAGTTTCTGTTTATAGCAAAAGAAAAAAAAAACAGACATGATACACCAGATATCTAAATAAATATATTAATGTTATAACAAGCAGCTTTTTTTTTTTTTTTTACCTCAAGTGAATTAGGGAAAATTCACATTTTAATGTTCCATTGTTTGGCTTGAGGACTTTCATTGATCAGCTGCCACTTTTAATTTATTTAAGTCATTTGGAGACATTTATTCCTCTGTGTAAAAATAACCTCCTTGCATTGCTATGACAGTACATCTTCAAGGGTGTAGCACAAACTTGCAGCACTGGCCAGTAATCACTCAACCGCACTGAGAGGATCAACAATACAACTTGAAGCCTTCCTTTTCAGTGTTAACACTCAGTACATGCACTGAGGTTCATGTGCCAGGTACCGATAGTCTGACTGGCCGTTCAGTCTTACTGTGTTTATAACCTCATTGTGTGTCTTTTTTTTTTTTCTTTTTACTGATGGATCTTGCTAACTTGTGCCAAGCAGGAAGCGGGAGACATTTTCATATACTACAAATGTAATGCAGCATGCTGGAGTGACACGAATCAGGTTGGGGACGATCCCTTTGTAGAACCCAGTGGCGCCTTCATTCCTGCAGTGAGAGCAGTGACGATTACACACGCCATCTTTCTAATCGGCTCAGTCAACGCCAGGTCAGACTTGTAGAAAGCACCACATTATTACCACTATCGTACCTCCAAGTCCTCCTAATGACATCGATAACGCCGTCGTATCTATTGTGCTGGTCTTGCAGTCGAGCTCGCACCACTTGATATGGGTATGTCGTAGCCACCGCAAATATTTTAGACAGTGCCGCCATTGTGATGTATTCCAAAGGATTCTGTTGAAGTGATCAATGAAGCAAAGTCTCAGGTACAGCACAGAGTCATACAACATGTACATCAAGTGTGGTCTGCCTCTGAGGTTTAAGCGCTGTTAAGCTAAGTAGAGGCTGTCTGTGGCTCGTGGGGTTACATGACTCACCAGCTTTGCATCTGAAGGAAATTTCTTGTATTTATTGTAGTCTCTCTTCAGCTCTTCGTAGGCCATGAACTGCAGCGCACCATGAGATGTTCCAAAGAGACCAGGAATGTAACCCTTTAAGATTATGCATTATAAATTAATTTGACTGACACTTATACATGATCCTAAACGGCAAAACAAAACATACAAGACTTGTCGTTGCCTACTTATTGTTGTCCTTAGGTAAATGCCGTGGTGGATGAAATGCTGACTACGCTGACTGACAACACATTACAACCAAATGCATATTTAATATTTATATCTAATTTATTTAGCTGTTGGGAGTTGAGATGTACAACACCTCTTAAGCATGATGCAGTACAGTTCTGCACCACTACAAACGAGTTTTATTAAGTTTTGGAGATAACATTTATCAGCACAAAAAAAAAAGTGTAGTATTGTTGCCCTCTAGCGGTGATTATGGAAATAGTCATGTAGTTGTCGGACCTTGTCTGAAGTCTGCTTGAAAATATCACCATGGTACTTGTACTACAGACTGACCTTGTAGAGGCCTGACACCCCCTCCACGCGGTAGATCTTGAACAAGGCATCCAGCATCCCCCTGTACTGTTTAGTGTTTGGGTCAGAACTATACTGCAATACAAGCCTGGTCTTGGTTACCCAAATGGGGTTTGTTATGGTGAGTGTTAAAATGCCTGTCGAGACAGAGACAAAGAGGACATTGTGCAACGATGGCCTGCGTTCCAGCCGTTCAAAATTCAATCAAGAACATTTTGAGTTGCCAAACTTAATGTGGCCAGTGGGAAGTGAAGTTTCATGTGAAGCCGAACGGGCATTATTACCTGATTACTGTTGAAACTAGCAGCTAATGTGCCAACAATACAGTTCAAACCAACCTGCTTCAGCTGCAGACACGAGGTGCTCCGAAGCACTCAGTTCAGTCTGGCGACCTTCCTTTACGTAAGCTTTGATTGCATTGTATCTGTGAATGAAGCAGTGTGTCAATGCACAAAAAGAAATGTCAAAAGAAAAAGAAACAACAGACTTACAAGAAAAAATAGAGACCCCAAGAGGCTCCAGCACCCCACACGTTGGGGGTCACTCCTTGATAAAGTCCCCTCAGTCCTTCCTGGTGCCACACACTCTTCATGCAATGCAGTATGCCATTATACTTGGGTCTTAATTCCAAGCCATCACTCACTGAAGCAAAAATAAATTTAAGTGGGTTAGTCTTTGCAAGGGATGAAAGGTCCTTCATAGGAAACAACAATCACAACATTCATACTTTTTTTAAAATGTTTGATCTTGATGATTGCAATTTGTTTCAGTTTTAACATGGCGGTTTAAAAGTTCTGACTTGAGTACATTATCAATAACAACACAGAGGCTTTGCTTGAAGCTAATTTTTTGTATAGTGTTTGCCACTTGGATTTCCTGGAAAACAGTTGCAGTCTTTAATCAACACCCCTAACATTGTTTCAGGTCTACAAACCCGTACCCTCTTTGCTTTCACAAGTGAGATATTTCAGCGCACGAGTAGAACCACAAGGACACAGTAATAGAATGACTGCGTCTAATGAGTAACGTTTTTTCCACTGAGTGGCACTTTTGGAGTGCTAGTAAAACTTTAAAGGAGATAAGGAATATTAAATAAAAGCTCAATTGTTTTCATGCACTTGCTATTAAATAGATAAACAGCTTTCAGTAAAGCTGTTGATGTGGTATGTCCAAATAGGCTACACCACTGGAAAAACAATCCTATGGTTCCATTGGATTCACCCAATTTGTTAATTGGTTACACATCATTAAAATGTTTATATCATTTGAGTATTTTGGAGGACAAAAGTAGGAAAATTACATAAGTTGGTCACATTTTATTTTAATCACGTTTGATCAAAAGTTAGATGCTTGCAGTATGTTTTTTCCTACTACATGAAATTTCTGCACACTATGAGGATAAGTTTGCATACTGGTATTACAAGTAAATTCTATTTGTAAGGCAAAACTGTGCATTAGTTGCTTTTACTAGGAATTCTAACACACAACATTTTGAAGGACTACGTAGCAGCCTACTGTAGAGCATTAAATGTCACTGTTGCCTGATGTTGTTGTTTTTTTTACACTGGAGTAGAAAATTAACATTTAGCGTATTATTAGAATATTGACAGCGTCCAACAGTAGTTGATATAGTATGGCTCACCTGCAAACCTGATTTTGACCAGGTCGAGAGGATGAAGCACCAGCGTTGAAACAACTCCCCCGCTTAATCCTGCCACCAGGTTTTCTACCTTTACATGTTTGAAAACCCGCTGGACGTGTTCGGCGAATGATACGGCAGAGCCCGGTTTGCCATCACTAACGCTGACAGTACCGTGATCTTGGCCGGTGCTCATGTTTACCAACTTTAGCTGTAGCTTGCAAAAGCTAGGTGTGTTTACAAAACGTGCTCACAAGTCTTCAATGAGTCTACGGTAAAGTCGTCACGATGTTGCAGCGATCTAACTTCTTTGACATGTCTCATTGTGGACCCACATGGTTGCTCGTGATCCACGTTTTTAGCACGTGGCGTCAAATACGATTGAAAGTGACATTACCCAAGCAAATGTCAAGCAGCTTGCAAGGAAGTCCAAATGAGCGAAGTGTATAATTGCAGTGCATCCGATTCTGAATTTCAACTTAAAACATTTTATACAAAATCATTACAACTACTGTACTGTATATTCAAGAAAGGTTACATTAATTCACTTAGTTGATCTTTAAACAAACAAACGATTGATTTGGAAAAACACAATTTTGCTATGAATTTGAGTGCACGCCTACTATGACGTAGGCAGGAGGGGACGGATTTCTCCCATAATGCACTGCGATTTCCGTAAACGGAAGTTTCCAATCCGACGCGTGGGCCCATGCTGTAATGATTGTTTATATTGTTCATTTATTTCTAAATCGAACATAAGTGTATCTTGATATTTTCTTCTCACATTAAAATGAAAGTAAAAGTGCTCTCGAGGAACCCGGACGACTACGTCCGGGAGACCAAACACGATATTCAGCGCGGTAAGTGAAGTAAACCTGGCTAGGCTAGCTGCTAGCCATTTTTTTTTTTTTTTTGCTCAACACCGTAAACTCACTGCTGTTTTATAGTCGATTTTTAAAATTTTTTTAACGAAGACGCTGGTTGTCACACTAATTTCCGTGTTGTGACATGACATTCAAGGATCGTTTGACTAAGACGCACACATATATTTAATTTTAATCAGTGACCTACAATTATTTTCTTAATCTGAGGTTGTGCGCCGTTTGTATAATAACCTAGATGAAAAAGTTACTTTTTATAAATATGAATTAAGTTCTCGAAGTATAATATAGTATTGCTTTTAATAATTTGTTTGACTGCATTTTGATGCCTCTGAGTTTTTTGAACGATTTAACGAATTTGACTTGTCCATTCTTGCTCCCAGTCCCTAGAAACTATGACCCAACACTTCATCCATTTGAGGTGTGCAGAGAATACAGTCGGGCCCTTAATGCCACCAAACTGGATAGGGTGTTTGCAAAGCCTTTCCTGTCCTCATTGGATGGACACAGAGATGGTGTGAACTGCATGGCCAAGCACACCAAGAGCCTCTCCACAGTGTTGTCTGGGTCTTGTGATGGGGAGGTAACGACTCAGTTCTTGTATACATATTATTATTGTCGTCCATATACTTGTATGTTGTGTGACAACACTGTGTTTGATTTTCATCCTTAGGTTAAACTGTGGAATCTTACCAAACGTGTATGCCTCCGCACGTTCCAAGCCCATGAAGGATTTGTCCGTGGAATGGCTGTTCGCTATTGTGGAACATCCGTCTTCACGGTGACTGATGGTTTTTGTCATCCCAGTGATGGGCTATTAAATTATTCCCTGACAGTTTTTTATTTCAGTTCTAACAAAAATGGTATTTTTCCCAGGTTGGTGATGACAAAACAATCAAACAATGGAAAATGGAGGCCCCGGGTTATGGTGAGGAAGTGGAGCCACTTAGTACAATTCTGGGCAAGGTATGTAGAGTAGGAACCACTTGTGTGATTCTTTGATAACAGACCATTCTGCACTCAGTGGTATATATATATATATATGCATATCCAAAAGGAAATCATGGTGAAACGATGTGCTTGTTCATTGCAGACAGTCTTCACTGGGATTGCTCCTCATCAAAAAGATGGTGTATTTGCAACATGTGGCCAGCAAGTGGACATCTGGGATGAGCAGAGGAGCACCCCTATCCGTTCTTTCACCTGGGGTGTGGACAGCTTCAGCTCTGTCCATTTTAACCCAGTGGAGGTGAGTCTATGCAAGATGTACCCCATTGAGATGATCTTAATTCTGTCAGGGTGAAAATTGTTGACAGTATTGGGTGCATACATACATTCATTCATGCGTGTCGTAGAATTTGGACTGCTGTGAAAGCGGTATTAAAGACCAAGTGTGAAGTAAGTTGAGAAAATGCCAAATGCAGTTTAGTTATCGCACATATAAATAAAGCATAATTTCTATTTTGTATATGCGACAAAATAGTCGTGTTTCCAAAGTGAGATCCTGGTGAGCAACACATAATGTGATAACTATGGCAAAGAGAATGGCACAATGCAGTCCGATGGCCGACTGGAGTAAAACATCTGAAGTATGTGGCAACCAGAAGCACCTGTTAATCTTCCACTGTCCTCAGAGGTTACCTCCAATTTTTATTATCGGTTTGCTTTTCCAACTCTTAAGACTTGTCAATAATTAATAAAATGACACCCGCGATTGTTGACTGGCCAATTTATCAAAGATGGAATGCTGTCGGATATGGTATACGATTATGATCCCTTTAAGGCAGTGCTTCTCAAATAGTGGGGCGCGCCCCCCTTGGGGGGCGCGTGTGACCCTGGGGAACAGGCTTTTTTTTTTGGCAGTACTAGAATAAAGTGTAATTGCGAATCTTCACAGCAGGGGGCAGTGGCGCTCTCATTGTTACTTCTGTGACGTTTGCGACAGTGCAACATTTTACGACTTACAAGACAAGTTAGGATAGTCACGGTGGGGAAGGGGGGGCGCGAATAGTTTTCTTCTTGCTAGGGGGGGGCGTAACAGAAAATAATTGAGAAGCACTGCTTTAAGGTGACATGGACTGCCCACAGTTATGTCCGCTCCACTGGATGACAGGAAACATTTCAGGGAAAAAAGCATAGCTCAATTCTGTTGTGTTGATCATATTTTCCTGTTTTGTCAGACTGAACTTCTTGCAAGCTGCGCATCTGACAGAAGCATCATACTATATGACATGAGAGAAGCAGCTCCGCTTAAAAAGGTATAGTGACGCCACTCCCTTGCTGCATTTTTCACTTCTTTACCCTTTGCAATAATATTTTTCTTCTTATAGGTTATCATGACGATGAGGAGCAACACGTTATGCTGGAATCCGATGGAGGCCTATTACTTCACAGCATGTAATGAAGACTATAAGTGAGTGAGCAGATAAGACCTTTAGACAATTCCCAATGTACAACAAAATGGCTTTTCCAAACACTGTTGTTCTCTGACTCACTTTAGTGACAAGGTTCTTATTCCAAGAATGTTCTGTCCTTGTGCTTGTCCGTCTCTGCAGTCTTTACACATATGACATGAGACGCCTGGACAAGCCGATCATGGTACACTTCGATCACGTGTCTGCAGTGCTCGACGTTGACTATTCCCCCACCGGCAGAGAGTTTGTGTCTGCCAGTTTTGACAAGACCATCCGCATCTTCCCCATGAATGCTAGCCATAGTAGGTCAGTACCAATTTCTCAAATATACATGAAGACATGCACCTGAGGTCACTCTTAGGTTATTTGATGGAAAGTGAATGGATGTTGTACGACTG
Source organism: Syngnathus typhle (assembly GCF_033458585.1). Classification (NCBI taxonomy): domain Eukaryota; kingdom Metazoa; phylum Chordata; class Actinopteri; order Syngnathiformes; family Syngnathidae; genus Syngnathus; species Syngnathus typhle. The sequence goes on along the minus strand of NC_083747.1, from coordinate 8,772,083 downwards.
CTTGCTCTGCACCTTTTCCTTGGTAACATGTCTATCTCCAACCAGGGAGGTCTACCATACCAAACGCATGCAACATGTCATCTGTGTAAAGTGGTCGGCCGATAACCGTTATATTTTGAGCGGGTCAGATGAAATGAATATTCGTCTGTGGAAAGCGGCGGCGTCAGAGAAATTGGGGGTGGTAAGTAACACGTTTAATCCTTGTCTACTGTAGTAATAAGAACACTCCAATAAGCCTTTTTTTTTCCTTTTTACATATAGATTTTGAGTCTGAACATCTACTCAAGAAAGTACATTACACATTTACACTAAGCACTTCAATCTCTCTGAAATGTCAGACTTGTGCCACAATCCAATTTACTACTCTACTCATTAGATGGTTGCTTTTGACAGCACACCCTCCTTGGCTTTGTCAGAAGATGGCAACCGTTCAGATTCAGGGCTGGATCACTCTCATTAAGCGAAATGAAGCAGCAGAAATATACCCAAAACAAATGACCGGTTCTTTGACACAAACTATAGAATGGAAAAACTTATTTTCCATCACTTTTGCCTCGTCAGGCAACGCAGTCTGTTAGTATAGAAGTAGTTTTGTTCTGCTTTACGGCCTATGAAGTGTTCTAATGCTCCAACTTCGGTTTACGGCTTTATAGTAATGATCAATGATGTCCTGCCACCATTTCCAGCGGCCATCTTTCATTTCAAATCAGTCACTTCTGCTTATTCTCTTAATGCTGCTTCCGTTTGCAAAATTGGCTCACTTGGTAGTTGTTATCCTGTCGCTGTGGAAAAAAAAGAGATTTATTCGCAACTATTGCACTTAAGAGATCAGACAGTGTCTGCTCCTATCAGCAGTTTAAATCGGCCAATCACTTAAAGCGAGCCGCTTGCAACATAATGAAGCATTAACAATCAAGCTAGACTGAGGGTGTCTTTCATTATCAGGAAATACTGAAATGCTGAATCAAGGCATCGCAGATGACTTCTCTGACTTGCTGCATTTCACTTTTTTTGTTGGAAAACTTTATCATTCCATTAGATGCTGTGTAAGTGTGCTCGACAACAAATGAGTTGTTTGGGTAGAACGAGTTCCCATTGGAGGTATTAGTCTGAAAATGATGAAGACACGACTGTAATTCAAAAGTATTAATGACAAAGTCCAGTTGTACACGACTCCAAACTTTTACCTACAATAATAAACCTGTTGAATTACAGGTAACACCTGTTTGACCGTGGCAATTCTGTATTTTATATTACTGTACAAGTGGTCATAATGTATTGGTGTTTGATGCTCCTTTGTTGTAGCTTACGCCCCGAGAGAAGGAGGCCACCAACTACCGCCTTAAGCTGAGAGAGAAGTTTAAGCACTTCCCACAGATCAGACGCATCGCTCAGCATCGACATCTCCCGAAGGGCGTCTACGACCAGTCTAAGCAGCTTAAGGAAATGAAGGAAGCTCGCCGTAGAAAGTAAGTTCTTATTTCCGTTGCCGTTTCATACTGGTGATTGATGTGCATGAGTTATGGTACCTTGGACTGTTGCCAGGCTGTCTTTTGTTGTCCCACTGACCTCATGGAAAATCCCTTTGATGGGGCTTCCCTACCATGATATGTATACGTGCATTTGCTGTCTGTCATTAAGCCGAAGCACAGAGGTCGGCTTTGTGTAAAGCCTAACTTACTTTTTGTATTTACTGTGGTATTTTCTGAAAACATTTGTGTAGTTGTCAGTTGATTTGGTGTTTGATCGGTCATTCTCCTTCTCTGGCCTCCTCTTTGAACACCCTTGACTTTCCATCTCTTATGTTATCAGCAGCAGGCTTTTCTCACCATCTTTCATCCTTGTCTTTTAGGGAGAAGAATGTCCGCGCGCACAGCAAACCAGGAAGTGTGCCTGTGGTGTCTGAAAAAGAAAAACACGTCGTGACTGTGGTCAAATAGAAAATTATTTGACAACAATCTGGAGGTGCATCACACATACGGAAGGTGTGATTAGACTTCTCTATTTGGGATTCTTGCAAGCACACTTTCGCTGAATATTTATAAGTCAAAGCGTTCATATTCTGCCTGTCAAATCGTATTTCATAATTGACACTTCGTTTGTGACAGATTCAATTCTTCCTTAAAAGAAGTGACTCAACCCAAAGTGTTGCGTGCAATTTGCCTGAAAATGACTGTTCATTATTTACAAATGTATAATGTTTATCTGTCCATGCCAATGACATGCAGTGACAGGCAGAGCGATTAATTACTCTGTAAGGTACAATAAACCAGTTTTCCACTTGTTTTTATTCATACACCAGAATTATTCGTGTCTTTCTTTGAAAAAAAATGATTTATATTAAATTCAACAGGCCCAGGATTTCATACTGTAAATGCATTTGTGAGTATTGTTTCAGTATTCATACCTTTTGTGACATTTTTGTTTAGTGGTGTGCTGTGAGATATTTCTAAAATAAAATGTGTTGTGTAGACTAAAAACAAATCAAACCACTGCTTTTAAATCAATCACAGTCTACAATGTGATTCCAACTAATGGACATGAGTAGCGAATCACCTAATTTCAGGCAGAGATGAACTGAAGATATATTTGACCCCCAAAAAAATCATTACAGTTATTTGATTTTCTTCAATTAGTTTCACAAATCTTTCTGCGATTGTATAATAGTGAGAAGGTCTTTATCTATAGCACTGAGTTCAATTTCATTTTGCTTCATCAGGTTTTTATAGCAACAATTTTTCTGGTAGGTGCAAATGTTGAGAAAACCCCAAATCTACTTTGAGAAGTGAAATCCAACTGTGTTGCTCCTTGCTGTTTCTTTGCAAGCTTTCTTTCCAAGTTTGATTTAAATGTTGTCATAAGCCAACATAAGCTAAGAGTGTTTGATTTAAACCACTTAAGCTACCTGTTGTTTTACTTGGGACTAATTTGCTTACAGGTCTCTATCCTCTTAATGCTGTCACTTAAATCCCATCACCGCAGGTACCTGAGCGTGGCTGAGGCCAGCATAAGAGGGCTCCTAAAAATTAAGTAATGAAACAGGAAATTGCTTCAAAAACAATGTACATTATTGCCAAGTGTTAATGAGGTAAAGGCTGCATTTACACTTATAGTATGCAATGTGTAAATGAACATAATTCATTTTCCATGCGGCTTCAAATACAGCATTAACACGCTCCAGCTCCACTCCGTGTTTCCCGTGCTGCTTTACGCCTGTTGTCAATGAACATCCAAGCATCCTCAGTTTGATTCTGCTACGCGTTTCCGTCGCTCCGCCTCTTCTGACCCCCCACCCCATCTCTCTTTACCCTCTTCATCCCTCTCTCTCTCTCTCATTGCATCCATTTTTGTGCATTTAAGAAATCTCCAAGTGTTACCAACCTGGATGAAAACAAGCCAAACTGTGACAGAGGGGGGCATAAGGACTCCAAAAACAAACGCGGACGGACCTAACCTATTTGATTCTAAAATGCGACTGAAACCTTTCTAAGGAATGGCAGCGATGGGTTAGACAGGATTTAAAATGACTGCAAAATAAAAGGCAAGACTGCGTTTCTTTTCATCTTTTATTGCTATTTTTCTTCCATTCCGTGAACGAATGGCTATTTGGAGCACTACGTGGAGGTTTCAGCCTGCAGCGTTCGCTTCTATTCAGGGCATCCATTTCTAATCCTGAGTGCTCGAGAGAACTAATGTTAGTGTTGATTTCAACCCGCAAAATCTAAGATCGCCTCATCCCACAACGTACCGAAAACCCCTCACGAGCTTTTGATAGGAAGAGCTAATATTTTTGACATTTAGTTGTGCAGCAGCACACCATCATGTGCATGTACCGTCGTGTCATCTGCTAGCCTCGACTGGCTCCTCCAACTGCACATTCCGAATTTGCTCACCACATGAAATTGATATGTTTATTATATTTTTATAAAACATGGCACCGTTTGATGTTCATTCTTTTCTGGTGTTTGTAGCAACTGTGAGTAAAAGATGTCCGCTCCACGAGGGCCCAGGGGTGGTAATGGCCCTGCTGCCTCAGCGGCCGGCGCCTTGCCTGAGATGCCGGACCTCAGCCACCTCACCGAGGAGGAGAGGAAGATCATTCTCGGTGTCATGGACCGACAACAGAAGGAGGATGCGAAGGAACAGTCCATGTTAAAGTAAGGAATTGCTCATTAGAGTTATTTTATTCACACTCATTGCTGCCGTGGCTGCTAGCTATAGTTTGTTGGTGTTCCCTGATGTGTCGTGGTCATGTTGCCTCTTGACATTAGGCCGCGGTTGAAATAATCGACGTGTGTGAGGCATTTTTTTCCACAGCCGGCAGCTCTTTCCTCTTGATTCAAACACTTGTTTAAAATGGGATTTATAGTGCAATATTCCTCCGTGCTTCTTTGCTGTACCGCACTTAATGGGTTGGGTGAGCGACTGTAACGGGCGCCATTTTCATGTAAAAACATGTCAAGTTGCTTCACCTTAACTCACAAACGTCCTCGGCATTACACAATGTGTCACTGGAAAGATCCTTTAAGGTGTCCTCTGTGCACGTATGTATCGCACACGGACACGCACGCACGCACCTCCCCGGTGCACAGATGTCGCTCAGAGCGTTTCAGCACCAGGCGCTGTCCATTGAAGGCTGTTTTTTTAAGGCGGACCAAGAGGATTTCCGTCATTGATTCCGTTAACCTTTACCGTGTGAGCCTTAACTCTGCTTTATAGTGGGATATTACAGTCGCTTGTCCTGTTCAGGATTTAAACATCAAACAGCTGATTCGCTGTTGAGAAATAAAATAAAAACTTATGTGAGCGACTTGTGGTTTTAAATGTTCTATCCGATTGAGTTTTATTTTCTTGTTTTCCTTTTTAAATGGAAATCACGTGGGTAACTTGCTTAGTTCTAAATTTACAGTTTACAGTGTATGGAATTAGGTATTAGTAGAGTCAAAAGTTGTTTCAAAAGTCTGCGTTAATAAGAGCACAATGGCCAAATTTGTTGGGTACTCAATTGAGATGTTAAACTAGCAAAACCTTTATTATCATGGCTGTTGTTTGCACTGCGTCACACTGAAATGTGTCTCCTTATTCTGTATATAAGGTCATCATGATATTTGAAACAACAATAAGTATGATGTAGTTGAGTTCTGCTCTGACAGGTTATTACTACTATCTTTACAAAGGCAGCTCCCAGACTGTATAGGTGTACCTAATGAAATGACTACCAAGAGGGATTTGTCTCATAGCCAAATAAGTACATCTGTCCATAGTGCCTCACCTGTGCTCTTTTCCCATTTGCCCCAAAGCTTGCCCAGCTTATGAGCCCCATCACTGCAAGCTTTTATGATGCATTAGAGCTGTTGTTTTCCATCACCAGGTAAATATTTGCACTGAGGCAGTATTCCTAATGGAAAGAAAGTCATGCAATCCCTACCTAGCTTCACTGAATGAGAAACATGACTCATGTACTCGTGTATACAAACAGGTTTTTTTTTTCTGCCCCCCCTACTTTTTTTCTTTTTATGAGCAAACAACATCCACCCGTTCCTGGGGATCCGTTTTTTTTTTTTTTTTTTTGGTCAAAGCTTTCTCATTTATGACTATTTCAGTATTAGGTAACATTAGAATTATGTGACCAGTGTTGCTGAGCTCCCGCATACTACTCCTAATACTGCAGACCCATACCATAGTGGCAAGACACATTTTTCCTAGTCAAATAGTCAGTGGAGTCCTGATGAGTCATCAAATAAGTAAATACCAACTTTCCTTACCCATGAATCACACAAGTATGCGTTAATTTATATATTCAGGCAACATTCATGTGCTCGAGCTGCAACAGATTAGCTTGTCTTTGAACAATTTGTTGTATTGCCAGTGGTTTCAGAATCAAACACCGCCGCTGCCATGTAGCCAACCCTTATAGCTTGTGCATCTGCATGGTCACGGTTCAATCCCACAGCAGCTTGGATGGCATTTCAAGAAAGTGGCAGTTTGAACATCCAAGTGTGTAATCTAACAGAGGGAATCCTGGGAGGATGAAGGGATGGAGGATGGAGGGAGAAGCCTTCAGTTGCAGAGCTGACTTGCATGAATCAGCTAGGTTCTTACCTCTTAGCAGACCTGTGTATGAGCATGTCCAAAGAGGGATGCAACCATGCAGATAGCTTTCGTAGAACGCCGCACTCACAGAAATGTGAGCAGCGCAATTATGGAGCACGGCTCCAGTCGTATTTGCGCCATTAAATCTTGTGAAGCTATCAGCTAGCTCTGCATTCCACGCATCAGTGCGTCTTTGAGCAGAACAGTAATGATGGTTATGGGAACTCCATCGCCCACCCATCCAGACTTGGTATATAATTGAAGCAAGCATCAGCTGCCTGTAATGGGGTGACCCAAAGAATGCTCCAGGCTCCACTTTTTATTTATTTATTTAAAAAAATACATATACCATATATATACGTATATAGTATAAGTATTAGCTTTGATTAATTTCCTCTTATTTTCTTTTTCTGAACACCCCCTATTACCCAACCCATATTCACTCGGATAGTGGTAGATAGTTTGGTGTACCGGCTCTTTTGCAAAAATACAAAATTGCTTGCGCTTAATTGACCGTTAAGCTACAGTACTAAGGCATTGTGTGCGCTTTTGGCAATAAGTACAAAAGTGAGGAAGACTCAATTATTATTATTATTATTATTATTATTATTATTATTATTATTATTATTATTATTATTATAATTATTATTATTATTATTATTATGGAACATTTGGGAAAGCAAGTGCAAAATAAAGGTTGGAGTGATAGAACTGGAAGAGAAAGCGATTTTACAGGATGATTGTGTAAGTGTGTATACGTATGTGGGCGTGTTTAGTATGTGTGTCTGTGATGGATAGAAGTCAGATAGTTCATCTGTTAATGCTATTGATGACTGTTAGTATTGCTGAAGTTGCAATTAAAACATGACAAATTGGATCAATAATTGTCAGTAGTTTCAAACGTTCCGATTTTCCTTCTTGGAACTTAAGCAAACGGTTTTGCAAAAGCCATTAAAATGTCATGGAAAACTATTGTTGAAGAAAATAATTACTGATTATACAAAACTTGTAATATGTAATAGTTTGATCTGCAATGTGTGACTGATCATGGATATATCTGCATGGTAAGAAAAATTGTGGAAAAGTGTAAACCTATGTGTCTTGTGTGTGCTTATAATAATTTTTTTGACAATTGGATTTTCAGCCAAATTGATAGGATATATCAGGCTGTGTCAAACATAATGTTGTCAATAATTTCCCACACGGTCCATTTTATTCAACAGAATCTGTTGCCCTTAAAATAGAACTTAACCAGAAGCTCCATACTGATTATGTTTTGCCCTGATTAAATACCCATTAAGCTCTCCTTGTGGGAGCGAAGGGTGTGAAGAAAAGGAAAGGACAGAAGAGGAAAAGGCAAATGGAAAGTTTGTTGGTGTTAGTATAGCAGCGAGTCGAGGAAATGAGAAGAGAAAACAAGAGGAGAGACATTGACGTCTGAGATGCTATCAGGTCTTGCTGCTGATATGACAGCCTCAGTCCCCACTGACAAGCATCAGCCATCTCCCATAGCATGCTTGCCACATCAGACTTCATTGTCTCGCAGGCTTTGTTCTAAATAACATCTGCACTCGTCAGCATAGAATCTATTCTCTTCTAGGCTCTTATCCCTCAAACAAACTTTGAAGGGATTTTCCTGCCCCTGGTGCTGCAGTTTAAAATGTCCTTGGTGAAACATGACTGTCAAATTATAATTTTTTTGGACATGAACAGTGTTTTACAACATACTGTAGGATCCCGTAAACCACATACTGTACATCTTCACTTTGTACTGTTTGTTAATTGACTGACCGAACCGCACCTTACTGACTGAGTTCTTGTCTGTCTCTATTTTTTCCTGTGACTGACTGGCGACCAGTCCAGTGTGGGGTCTCCCTTCAGCCTGAAGTCAGGTAGAATAGGCTCCAGCTCGCTGCGACACTCAACAAGAGACGCTGTAAAAAATAAATAAATAATAATAATGCCTAGGTCAACCTCAATCAACTGACTTGAAGCATTTTCGGCCAAAAAAATGCAGATTTCGACTGTTTGGTGAGAATAGAACTCGTGCAGCACGACACTCTCCTTGGTGAAGAGGCCATGCTAACGTTTCCCTGAGACATCAATATTATTTTAGTTGTAGTTTGTACACATCTGCACTGTGAACCCCCCTTCTACTATTTTGTTTACCATATTTATTAGAAAGTGGTGACTCATACGCTTTCAGTTTCTGAGTAGTGAGGTTATGAGTTGACTTTTTGTACGTGAGCGGAATACTCTGCACACATTATGTGCTGTTCACCCATCACTGAGATAAGCATCATGTTCAGGCCACAAAGCAGCTGACAAGTTCTTGGGAATGATACGACCTCGTGTCCCTTCTGACTTGCTGTAAAATGGCAAAAATTAAATGAATATTTTGCTGTAATGATAAACTTTTCATTTTCAGAGGACTGCAGGTGTTTTTTAAATAATGTAAAAACTTGGAATGGATATAGTAGATGCCTACTAATTATTTTATTTGTCTTTAAAGAGATGATTGAAAAATGCATTCTCATTGATTGATATTCTGAACCTCTGAAGGATCATATGTGTCTGTTTTCAAAACCAGCGTTGGAAATTAATTCAACGTAAAACAGATTTTTTTTTCATGACCCAACAATTGAAAATTCTAATCTAATTTCAACACAACAAACATTGTTTTTCTTCTGCAATAATCCCCTCTGGGTTGGTTTATGATTTGTATTTTCTTTAGGGTTAGAAACAAAACCTCTGCAAGCTTTTCGTCTAATCAGAATACATGGCTAGTTCTTACCAGTTAGATTGGAACAGACTAATAACTCTGGGTTTTGTACACTGGAAAAAAAAAAAACATTTCAATTTACTTTATCCAAACATGTCCATGTACACAACTGAATATGTAGATGCAAAGTCCTTGAAGTCGTTGACTTTAGTGTGAATGAGTTTTAGAATCCATCCCATTGCTAAATGCTGTGTATCCTAAAATAGTTTATCAGTAAACACATTGTGTCAAATAAATAATTCGGCCACTAAAGTAATTTCCTTGATACAAGAAGTAATTTGTTAACAAGACCCTATCAGTTATCAGTTTTCAGTAGAATCTTGGTCAATATGAGTACATAGCATAACAATCCTACTAGAGGAAGATTCAGCAGTTTATTGAATCCAGCATTAACTTAGTTTATATAACTATAGACAAATTAAAACCACACCAGCTGATGACACTGGAAGCTTTTATTTCAAAAGATTTCTTTGTTTTCCCACGACGTCCCGTCCGATCTTTCCCGATTGGTTCCATCGAACTCTCGGTTTGCTCAGGTTGGCCCCTCCTCAGAAATGTTTTAATAATACCCAGTCCCATCCCTAAACAGACCCCAAGGCTAATGGGGTGCAACATAACAGGGAGGAGGTTGGTTTGAGGATCGATGTATACGATAACATTAATTAATGTATGACACCATATATTTATTTTGATATAATAAGACTCATTAATATTGTTTTTTCTGTATTGCTGTGTCTTGGGCATATGTCATTACATAGAAAAACACACACACAGGTGCACAACCAAATATCTGGCTGTGTGAGTCAGAGAGCTGCTTTATTTACTAGCGGTAGTTTACACAAAGCTCTATAATCTTTTCACTCAGTGTGTGTGTGTGTGTGTATACATGTGTGCATGTGTGTGTCTGTCTGTGTTGTGCTCATTCAGGCTGTTTGAAGCAGGTGCAAACCGGTGATTCAAACACAGACACTGGCTACACAGCTATCTAATATGCAAATGAACACCTTTGACATTTTTCCAACTCGTTCATTATTATTGAAATAAAATTACCTTTGTTTTTATTATTATAGTATTATTGAAATAAGTATTTGATTTGAATCAATATTTTTTACTTGATTTTTGGAAACTATGCTTTGTATTTATTGCATCATAATAGCATTCATGGTTCATTTTGAATTCCGCGTTTGCTTATGGTAATCTCCACTTTTCAAGGGCTTCAAACTGCGTAATTCTTTGACGTTGCAAAAAAGATTTGATGTTGGGTAACATTACGTTTTTATAGTGCATGTCGAGTACATGCTGCGGTAGGTAGATTACAAAACTGATTGCCGTGGAGGGATGAGAAAGAAATGGGCCTCGTATATGGCCAGTCTTTGAACACTTCATACAAAGGCACCAGCACGGAGCCTACATGAAGACATACTGCACACTGGACGAGTTCTCACCCTGCCTTGGGATGAATGTAACTTTGTTGATGCATAAAATGCGTCATTCCACAGATCCAGAGTCTGCATGTATGTATGCTTAAAATGTGTGCATATTATCCACTATGTGAACAACAGAAAAGGTCTTTTTTTTCATCCCCATTATCTGGTTTGAAGGCCAAAGAGAGCTGATGCAGTCATCTCAGGATCATGCCTTTCGACCAAAATCTGATGGAGGGTCTCCTACTGATTCCGTAATATTATTCATCCCACTGCGCCACACGTTGCGCCACCTGGTTGTTTCAAAGTGAAATGAGGTCAGGGTGGAGGGGTAGGAGTGGTGCATGCAGAGCCACCGAAATCCTCCGCATGATATAATCTATGAAGTCTTTGCTGGCATGCTGAACATTGTTAAAGAATTTACCAAGCAGGTAAACTGCTGTTAATTGTTGTTGTGTCATCTGGTTTGTTGGCTTCCCATGTGCAGCCTGACAGCTAATGCAAGAGAATCCTTTCCTGCAGTCAAGTTAAACTATCTCCAGATGTTCAAAGCTATCAAATTCGACTTCTTTTCACTTGTGCAATACTTTTGTGGGTGTGTTTTTGTTTGAATATGGGTTACATGTGTTAGAGGGGATTTAAATCCAAGTTGCTTCAGTTCTAAGATTGTCTCATGGGGCAAAACCCGCGAGCAAACACTTTTGCTGGCTATGAGACCGGAAATAATTGGGTGATCACAAGACTGGACAGAACTGGTGCCTGTGAAGTCATTTGATGCTGGAATCGTAGAGGGTTACTTGAGTCAGTTGTCTCTGTTTGAATTTTGCAGTTTTATATCTGGCTAATGTAAACTTTCTGACCCTAGTGATGGTGCAGGGGGGGGGGGGGGGGGGTAGGTTTAAGGCTGGCTCCCAGAGGTATTATTCAGTCACGAGTGAGCAGAGGTGTGACGTTAGTGTGTGACATTGTCATTTTGGCATTTTACCAAAAAAGGTGCTGATCCGTCAGGATGAAAAATAAAGACAGACGATTGACATTTAAGTCTATACAACCGTCATCAAAACAAGCAAGAGCATAATCATGCTTATACACAATATGGCTGGTGTGATTTTCTTTATCTCATATATAATTGTATCTGGCCAAATGTTACAAATGTGTTTCTAATTTTTTGCCCACTTTAAAATGCAATAGGAGATGGACAAATTACTAACGACACAAATGAATTTAGGAATCTAAGGGAAGACATGAAGGAGCTTTTTTTTTTTTTTAATCCTGGCAAGTAATCTGAGGAAACAGATGGATTTTAGTTATATATGGCAACAGATTAACCACTTCCCTGTTGTGCAAAAAACCTGCAGTCGCCAGCTTCTGTTCAGCATTCTGAATCCCAGTCCATGCTCAGGAGGTTTGACTCGTGCACTGTTAAATTACCTGTTCGGATGAGTGTGCCCTATGAAGTCAAATGTTTTTTTTTTTTATAAAAACCATTGACCACCCCAAGAAGCCTCTTGCCACCCCACTTAAGAGCCTATCATTTTTACAGTTCCCTTTGCCAAAGAAGTCAACAGCATGACCTGTATGAAGATGAAAAGTAGTACTTTTGCTTACTACCTGAACATACATTAGAATTTACTATCTTGGTTTTTGCGGAAGTCTTTGTGCCTGGCGCACCTGACAATCTTACGTTATGTTTTACGCCGGTTTGAACCACATTTAATTAACTCTTGGTGCAGGTAGTGTTAGATAATTTTGGTGATGCAATAGGGGTTGGGTCGTGCACAGACATGAATGATCGGGATGGAAGGCAGTCTCCAAGTGCTTTTTTGTGACCTTTTGACCATCTTGTGTATAAAGGGTGTAAAGTTAAGTTGCCGCTGCATCATGCGCACGCTTTTCTTGCACAAAGACAAGTCAACCTCATCGTAAAACAATAAAGCAATCTACGTTTTATAACAAGTGGAGACACTAGAGAAACTAACCAATTTGCTGCTCATGGCTAATCCATCTTCAACTTTCCTTCTGCTCACTCATCTCTGAGGCTCCTGGCAATTAACTCTTGACTGAAAGTCACAAGAACTCTGGCAGGGATGAAAACGCCTGATGTGTCATTGTGCACGTGTTAGGTTTAAGTGTAATTCTTTTTCAGTGTTGCAATTAGAAAGGAGAAATTAAAAGAATAAATGTGCAACTGTAGGACTAAGTGAGGTATAAGAAAGTACGCTGAGGTCTTCTCAGATTTGCTGAGGCATTTGCCACATACTGACATTACGATTTTGTCTGAGTTTTATAAATTGAGGTTGCACTGTATTTACTTTTGAGTTCACATATTTCAACAGACTTCATTGAGACTTTTCCCTGTTGGTCATTTGCCTCTGAATGATTTTGGATTGTTATTAACTTCATCTCCTGCCAAAACTGACTGGCTATGTTAATGATGTACTGTACTGTATGTAGTTGGTATTTATCCACTGAGCCAAATGACTCCCTTATGATCCAATTATCACTCAATCTGTGGTGGACGCAGAGGGCCCTCAGGGTTCATTGCGTTAGGCATGAGATCTTTTATCACAGACTGTGTTTGTTGTAGATGCCAAGATGAAGTCGGAATTTGCTTAGAAATTGTTAAAACAGGCTTTTGCACTATCTAGTTGCAGCTGCTGATGAGCATCTTTGTCCACAAGTGTTATGAACATCAATGCGTCAAAATTATTTTTTTGGCTGTGTGCACTGTGCAGTATTATACCTTTACACTCATAGCTTGACAAAAGCAAAACACGAATTGCTTTGAGATGGTTTTAGGTGCTTGTCTATTGCTGTATTGGTGCTGACTTATGATTACAGGATGGGTTCTTGTGTATATATACATATATAAACCATATGATATGATGGATGGATTGTGCAGATAAACCTCACTTTGTGTACACACAAACACATATTTTGTTCAATTCTGTTCATATTTGCTGTGGAATTGTTAGTTTTGCAGGCCATGTGTCCACTAGAGAGCAGTGTAGCATCAGACACAGTCAGAACTGGTTCAAACCAAATAGAAAAATAATATTGTTTTTTGACTGCCCTCCTCAGCAGTCAGGACACCAACTACATCACTTGTGAAATTTTACACTCAGTCATGTCACTGCCGCATGGCAAATAATACCCTGCTCCCACACTAGCCTGTACGCCCATTCAGTAAATTACAGGACACACGTGGGACCTGGGTACACAGAGGATCGTGCTTAGAAGAGTCCTCACACTTGGTTTCCAGTCGACATGCTGGCAGCAGGGCGGCTCAATCAGTTAAATATGAGGCTTGTAATACAACCACAGAGACAAGACTGATGGGATCAATAAAGAACAACGTTGTACGTCACTGGGAGAACACAGTGAGAGGATAAATATGGACTGGCTCACCTGGAAACACAGCAGCAAGACTGATGGGTAAACAGGACTGACTATATCTTCTCTTGTGTGTTCTCCTCACTCTCATCATTGTAAAACAATTAAATGCTGTGTGCTGATTTGCGGCTCATTTGTTAAAATGATAAGAACATTTAGAGCATTCTGAAAACGCTTTTAAGGCTCACAGAATAGGTTTTATGGATAAGTGGTTCGGCAGTGGGATGAATGAATGAATGAATGAATGAATGAATGGCCATGTGAACTCAAAAACTACCAAATGAAAGATTAGACTCTTCTTTCATTCCCCAAAAGTATTTTTGTTGTATTTTGCAGTGCTCTGGTATCACACAAGTTTTCTTCTTGCTAGATACTTTGGCTTGTTCTTCCCAAATATTTGATCCGCCTATATTTGTTCACCCCCCCAAGCTCATTATTGTATTCCCATGACCATCACCATATTGTCTTTTCCACATTGCTATCATATATATTATTTATGGATCATCATTAATGTCACGTTTCATTTCTATACCAGTTTTATATTTTTGTTGCTTGTGTTTTCCTCATCCATTTGCGCATTTTATGCACTGAGTTGTGCACCTTTTTTTCATTTATGTTTTAGGATCAAAGAAGAACCAAAGCCTCAGTCAGCACAGTAAGTAAACTACATTACCCAGAGTGCTATAGTCTTTGACGCTTGTCATTCGGTGTTATGTGCTTCACGTGGCTCTGTCCCCTGTGTCTCAGAGGAGGAGGAAATAAATGTCGCTAAATTCATGGAATGCAACTGCTGCAGTGAGGGAACAGATGACTTCCATGACATTACTGACAATGCCATTTCCTTGCCAGCATTCTTGTTAAAAATCCGAGCCATACAACCTTCTCCCCGTATCTGTCTGTTTTTCTCACCTTGTGTGTTGTCTGCAACTGGCTTGTGTAGCCTTGGACCACAATCTCTGGTTCCTCCCAGATGCTACTTTTCTATACTGTGGGTGCACAAATCTACTGTATTTTTTCGACAATCTTGACCCCTATAGTGTCTTCTTTCCTCAGCTGAGCATTTGAGCCTGCTCTCATTTCCACTGGCTGTAGCGTTTTTTCGTTTCAGCTTTTCCTCTTTTCTGGATTTCTATTCAACTATTGCTGGTTTTAGGACCCTAGTTGCTTCTCCGCTGTGTCTTGGCCTCCTCTCTCTCTCTCTTTCTCTCTCTACTCTGGTTGTAGTGAATGTTCCCAAGAATTGTTCACTTCCTGGAAATCACACCCCTGCTTCTTAATGTACCTCGCAGGCTAGATTGTTTTCTCAAGTGATGACTAGCTGCGCTCTATCTGTCATGCTTATTTGCTTATTTGAACAGGTGGTTTCCCTTTAGTGGGATCACTGAGCTGGTAAATAATGTTCTTCAGCCACAGCAAAAGCCCCAAAATGACAAGGAGCCCGAGCCAGACGCGTAAGTAATAGATCATACACAATTTGAACTCACAGCAGACATAACCATACAACTCCACACAGTACAATACAGTTCTAGTGTTTTAACAAAATGGATTTATTTTTCATAAATACATCCATCTGTCATTGTGTACCTTTATTAGTTGTATTAGTTAACTCCAGGGATGGCACGAGGGTTTTTCTCTCCTTGGTCGAAGTGGGAGCTCGACCAAGACATAGGGATCTGGACAAATAATTTATCAATATATTTTAGACTATCAATTTGGGGTCCTTGACAGATTTCCGGTTGCTTTCCAATTGGCAGTTTACCCTTACACATCCATTCCACCCGGCAGAACTCCATGTTGACCACATACATAAAGACTTGCGGTTGTAAATATTGAGCAAGTTCAAAGTTTGAGATTGATATTCCTCTAAAGACACACTATAGCACAGTGAAAGAATATTTTGAGATTTAATGGAGAAATGCGTAAATTTGTCCACTTGGTATGTGTGTAGCGTGCATTACACAAAATAAGTTTTAAATCTGTAATTATTAAGTAAGTTTTATTGTTAATGACATGTAAAAGAAATCAAATGTCCTCTCCCACATTCAGCATTCAATTAATCAAAGCAAATCTTTCTTCTTAATCATGTCCTAATCATGAGAATAATTAATGTGGTTTTGTTTAGTTCACCAATATATTAATTTTTTTATAATTAAAATAATACCATTATTAAAATAATAATTGTTTTTTAACCTTATGTCACTTAGCATTATTAATTAGACAGAGTACCGCAACGCAGCAGCATAAACATCCATTTTATAGCAGTTGCCATACAGTATGTACAAACAAGAGACTCATGTTACTGGCAGCGTGTCCCTGCTGGGGCACAGCCCAGAGGTAAGAGAGCTCCGATGATGCTAGAATTGGTTGCTACAATGAGCAGCATACAGTCACCTACATATAACCATGTTTGACTGAATAAGTAAAGCCTCATCATCGTGGACCAACAACGTCTCCTTCTCTTTTCTTCTGGCGTTTTCTCGGAAATGTACTCATTAGGCAAACCTGTACAATCTAATCAAAAAGACAGAATAGTACGCTACGTGAGGTATTCATTTACCAATGTTTATTTATTGTTGTATACTGTGTAGTGATGTGGAACAGCGGTGCATTATAATGAGAAATGTGTGTAGTGCAATACGTATTTTAGTTCTCTCGTTTAGCTAAATAAGATAACCAATGCAGTAGAAACCTAGCAAGTCATCTATTTTCTATACCACTTGTTCTATTCAGGGGTTCATGAAGCAAGAGCCCATCCCAACTGACCTCAAGTGAAAGGCATTTTAATAGTAATAATAGATACTTTAGACTGCATGCCAGTCAACACATGTAGGGTTGCAAAAGCGTGAAAAATTTCTGGCAGGCTTCAGGTAAATTTACCTTAGTGTGACAATTTGTGTTTGGGAAATACTTCAAATTACAGTTATTAAAACTAATGGGAATTGATGGTAATTTAATCGATCAGTATAATATCCTCCAAAGTCCCAGCCTATTTCTTTGTGTCCACTAAAATGGACATTTGATTTTGGTGCACTGCATATTTGTTGACTTATTTCAGCTATCCTACTAAGCCCTGGTGTGCTCAGTGGAAGACGTCCAGGCCTTTCTGTGTGTTTGGTATGTGGGATCCAAGGAACTTTACTTTCTTACAGAGACGAAATGAAGACTGCAGCAAAACGCAAATGTCAAGAAAAGAGACAAATAGTAATGTAATCTAACGTAAAAAATTCTCAGACAACTAAGTGGGAACTACGAGCATTTTCATCTGGCATGTAAACCGCCGCTCTATCCATGACAAAATTGAAACCGCTCTCAGTTGGATGAATTGAAGCTCTACATAATATTACACGATAATACATACATTATACACAACAATACATACATAATACACAATAATATAAAAGTATACCACTCTGACAATTAATATCGCCAGCACAGAGGATATCAGATGATATTCCAATTGTAATGTGTGATTGTTCAGTATTAAAATTTGGTGGTGAAGTGCCAGGAGGCATCGGATGTTTGAATGAAATAGCAGATGGAGTAAAAACAAGGTTGTCGGTCGTCTCTGATCCTCTTGGACATTGGCCATTTAACTTGCAGAGCAGTTATCGTCACCCTGTTATCAGACCTTCTGTCATCAAATGAGATTTAGTGAGCTCTGTTGAACAAGGCGGCGCACTAATCTCGTCTTGTTTATCACACAAAGGCTGCGGCACTTCTAATCCCGCAGTGCAACGAGGGGCATGCTGCTGGCTCACCATCATCTTTTGATGCCACATGCACACAAACAAAAGCGTGCATGCACATGCGCACACAAGTTACTCGTCAGGTAGTGTAGAAGGCTGCTATACTTAGACTCCAAAGCACTGGCGGAGGGTAAAGGAAGCACGTTTCACTCAAACACAGACCTGTATGTGGTAAAAGGATAGCGCTACTCAATAATTCACAAGCTCTAATGAATGTTGCAGGGGATATGTGGGGCGAAACCAATTCTAATCGCCTTATTATGAAGTCAGCCCAGTGTTTAGTTTCTAAGGAGACGCTCAATTGACATGTGTGTCATACAAAATGCATGTGAAGAGCCCATGTGTTTTCAGTAGCCTCTGAGGACGTGTCAAGAGTTCAGCATCTTCTGCAAAAGATCACGTGTTGTGTATCAGTAGGAGGCCATCTAAAGGACAGAAGTGGTAACACAACTAGGCAGATGTGATAAATATACATTACCACCAGTGCGTGTCTGTTCTCTGACAATCTGTAGAATATGGTGCAGTATGTGTCCATAAAATCTCATCATCACCAATACAAGGTTATATCAATTTATACTATTAATTTAGTATTTACTTGATTATTTATATATCATATATATTATTTATATCAATTTGATAGTTGAATGTAGGACTCAATACTGTATATTACAAGCACCTTTCTGAATGCAATACTACTTCAGGTTGGCGATGCACAGGCAAACAAGACTCCAATTCAATTGAACTTAGTGTATTATTAGACCTGTTTAATGTGTCCTCCTATCTACCCACAGGAAATTGCACCAGCAGTTTGAGTCATACAAGGACCAGGTCAAGAAGATGGGTGATGAGACAAAGCAGGCTCAGGAACAGAAGAGCGAAGCTCCAACTTGCGGGATATGCCACAAAACCAAGTTTGCTGATGGCTGTGGCCACCTCTGTTCATATTGCCAAACAAAATTCTGTGCTCGGTGCGGAGGACGAGTGTCTCTGCGGTCAAATAAGGTAATGCTGGTTTGCATGCTTGGAACTATCTATTTATAAGGACACACATACAGATGTCCTGCCCTCAGGAACATTTCTCTCCGCTCTACTCAGTGAAATCATAATCTGGGAATTGAGCCAGTGGTGTCTCTCACAGTGATGAATCTTTTTCAGTATTTTGCCCTCTACAAGAGACTGTCTGCAACATTTCTGTTGTGATTATGTTCACTCTTAACACAATGGGCTCATATTTTTGTGCCAAGTGAAAGTCTGGCGCAAGTTGCAGTGTGAATCTGTGCAAGGGCGGGTTTAACTAAGGTGTAGTATTTTCGCAGACCCGCGTAGCAAGGCTATTCTCTGTCGTTGTCTGCGTAATCACAGTCAACTTATTTTGCCGCCGAATGAAGATCCTCACATTTTATTAAATTATACTCGAGAAGCGTGTTGACGTACCACAAGACACTGATTCATGCCGAGTGTAACTTAAACTGTATTTCACCACTGGAAGGAACTACGACTCATTTTTTAATTGTTAAATTATTAAAAATTTTAATGATTCAATTAAATGTACCCAAACAGACTGAAGGCAAAGATTGCATTATTTGATGGGTTTAAATTTTTATCCTGGCCTTACATGTTTCTATCCCAACCGGTGCAATCTAATTGCTGTTAGAGTATGTGGCTGTGCTACCAGGACAATCTTTCTTACTGCCCACTTATTCCCTCTTTCTTCCTCCCCTTTTATTTTCCTCTTTTCTATCTATTTGCTGCATTCCTGCTTTCATGGCATTGCAACAGGAGGACAAAGTGGTTAGCGACATCCTTTATTTCATTTGCTGGGAGTGTGTCTGAAACGTTGTTGTTCCTGTGACGTACTCATGCACATACAGCAGCCAGAAACAATTAAAACCAACAAACATAAAAATCTGAATACGGCGGTCTGTGTGAGTGTATCACCCAATGCCCAATCAGAACTATCACTGGTGTTTAATCTCAACAAAGCAAATGTTTTATAATGGAGAGTGGAAATAGTGTTGAACATACTGGCGATTAGATTAAAAATATATAATGTGTGATCATTTTTTTTAGTAGTGTATAGATGAACAGATGTCGCAGCAAGGTGTGGAATGATCTGAGAAACTTTATAATGGTGATAGTTCTAACCAGCATTTTGTTCTATTTGCCTTGAGCCTACGAATATTGCTTAAACCTGAGTTTACAGTGTTGGCCTATTAGAAAAGAACACAAATATTTGCAGCAGCAAGTAAAACCCTCAAAGATGTTTTGTTTTCTGTTTAGAGGGTAGTCGGGAGATCCGCCGGCTGGCCGTGGCTAATTGGAGGGTAGGCACATGGTCCTAGGGAAGTGCCACTTAGTGAATAGAGGCAATGACACCTCTCGCTAAGTAGTCTTATGGCCTTTTTACCCTCAAGGTCAACCATCAATACACACTGTGGATGCTAGTGTTAAATATTAATGTGATGTTGTACAAAATAGAATCTCATGAATGAGTTGATGTGTACCGAGACAAGGAGCTACAACTCCTGGGAAATGCGTAAACAGAACAAGACTTGACATTCTACCATCATTTGTCTGGTGCAATCACATGCCTGTAAACGCACACACACACACACGGGATAGTTCGTTATTGTTGCTTCTTTATGTAATTGTTTCATGATCATAGAGTCCATGTATATTATCAAGTGAAACTATACAGTAAAGATAGCGAATCAAAACTGCCGATGGAAATTAGCACCGCTCTTGTGGTCATTTTTTAACCATTAAATAGCTTATTTTAGCATAAACATTGAAGTATATTACTGAGATGTCAACGTACTGAAATATAAAATGGCTTCATCCAATAATGGCAGAAAATGCCACTTATAAATAGATATGTATCTTTCTGATTTGTATCTATCAAGTATAATAAGGGAACACTCACTGTTTTTGTATAATAATATGCAAATGAGCTATCAAACAGTGCTACTCTACTCTTGCTGTTGTGACGACTGCAGATCTCATTCTTTGAACCAGCATTGAATATTTACTAGTCTGAGTCTATGTCTGGAGTCAGCAGCAAGCAGTGCAATTGCGCTCTGGAATTTGATATAGTAGATTTAGAATTGGAAGGCTCTTTGAGTCTACACTCACCATTCTATCAAATTTGACAACATTTTATCAAACTAAAAACAGAAAAAATCTGCTTAAAAGAATTCAAGGAAGCAGTGACATTTGGAATCTTATAACCTTTGCTATAGTGTGACTGTTTCAATGTTTTGAAGACCTCAGAATGCCTGCATGTCCTGGTGGTCGGAGTTCACCACCAGTTCTCTCATGCTTCCTCTAATGTGGCTTCAAAAGAGCCTGAGGAACCTACAGCAGTCTCCAGGGTGGAAATCATTTGTGATTAAAGCAACTCTTGAAATCACTACTTCCAAGCCTTCTTTTTTTCTTCATCCCATTGTTAGATTATATCTGAAATGAGTGAACTTTGAGTGGAATTGTAGTTACTTGACCCATTTGAACATACAGTAGGAACACATTGAAATTTGAAATATGAATTTTTTTTTGTATTTAAATGTTTGTAGTGAGGAAAGGCAGTTCAGAAAATGGATGAATGGATTGATGTAGTTTTAAAGGCATACAGTACTTTATGGAGTAATCAACAATATAACAATTAGTGGGACTCTGTCATGGTAACCAAATTGTCTGGTATACAGGAATGTTCTCCAAGTTTCACGTCATATGTGATCCAAGACTATGCTCGTTTTTTCATTGGCATCTTTAGATTCTGCCTCTTTGACTTCCATTTCCACTTGATATTTATTATTATTATTCATGGGTAAAGATGAATACATACAAAAAATATGACCAGTAAAGTGTTGTGCTTTCAGTAAGAAGTAAAAACTAGGTACATTCATGTATCATGTCTCACTAGAATTAGGATTTTTGCTGTGAGAAAAATGTTGAATTGTGGAAAAATTGTAATTTTTTTTAAATTAGAAAAGGAAAGCTTGCAAGGTGTGAATGTTTGGAATATGTTAAAGTGGTAATCGTTTCAATCGGACAATAATTGTAGAAGTACTTAATGGCTGAAATGCATTGTTGTAAAATGCATAGAAATATATGGGGGAGTGACCTGGCATTACTGCCGTATATAGTTGGATTCTGGGAGTGAAATGAAATTGAAAATAATGATTCTTATTGTACGTGAACGCTGCATCATTCCTGCAACTTCACATCATATTTTTGTCCCCGTGACTTCATCCTCTTGCAGTTATTTGAGGACAAAATGCACTCTGATTGCATTGCCAACGAGAGTGGTCACAGCACACAGCAAATGCCAAAGTGCGCCTAACGGGAGCAGAAACATTTTCAGTCAGCATTCAGCGCCCCCATGTTGCTCTGTCTTATTGGTGGATCGAGGGGGTTGCCGCATATAGTAAATGGAGCTCAGGATGGAGTTTAACGGCAGGCTGACC
Source organism: Syngnathus typhle (assembly GCF_033458585.1). Taxonomy (NCBI): domain Eukaryota; kingdom Metazoa; phylum Chordata; class Actinopteri; order Syngnathiformes; family Syngnathidae; genus Syngnathus; species Syngnathus typhle. The sequence continues at coordinate 8,750,182 of NC_083747.1, read as the reverse complement.
GAGACATGGATGAATTAATGCACTGGTGATGGGATGCACAACCTCATTTGGCAGGTTCTTGCTTGATTCACATGCTTCTCTCGCAGACTAGTCCCGACAGCTATTTCGGATCGTCTGCAGCTGGAAATATTTTATTTTCAGTCAGGCAGCTTCAATATTTGGACTGATAGAAACTAGGGCAGAGACTGCGGTGTTGTCGGTCGGATCGGAGCGGAGCGGATGTGGCCGGTCGAGTGTCCGGTGTAACCTTCACTGCTCCCGGCAGCTGGCGTCTGGATTTGGAGCTGTCCGCGGTCCTGAAGGTCGGAGTAGCTGGTTTGTTTGTTACGAGAGCTGCAGACAGCCCAGCCCGCCTTACGGAGTGATTGAATTGAACACTCTGTGTTTCTCTCAGCACCACAATGGGTAAGCGAGCGAGTGTGACCATTTTAATATTTGATGCTACGCATGCATGCATAGTTGCTTTCGGTCATTGAGAGCAGCTTGTTCATGTGTTAATGTCTTATTTGAAGCTTTGAAACTTGTAAACCTGTGCATGAAAAAAACGGAGACTGATGGGATGTGTGAGTAAAGCACATATTCACATGTACAATGATGTAAATGTATTCCCACCTCATTCCCGTGTCTCTGAGCTTCAAACAGGGCACATAAATATTCATGAAGTCTATTATTATTGCTGGTGCACACACTAAAATTAGAAGCTCATTAAAATGTAATTCACCACGTGCAGCCACCGTTGGAGCATGTGGATGTTGCAGCTTGCCTTATTTTCATCTTCTGCACACGCAGTGCCTCTAAAAGTGTCATGGAGACGTTTTGCTCTTGAAAATGCCACAAAAGCCTAATTTCACTGACAGAAAAATACAAACAATAACAAATTGTAGTATTTATGTTTGGACAGGTATGTCCTGTAACAAAAATGCCTGGGCAGTCTGTATACAATGTTAGTCCTTTAAATTCATTATTCATTGGCTGAACCAGCACCATAAAGTGACTGCAGTTTCCCCAGCTGTGGCAATAATTTTCTCTGGAGTGTATTAGCTCCTATCCTTATTGATGATTGCAGCTCAGTCTGGGCGCGGTCCAGCCTCGGATGGTCTGAGATGGGCTCCACTCCCTGAACAATGAGTCTTTTAATGAGTCGTTCAGCTCCCCTCGGTGCAGGTAAAGGAGAGATACGGCAAGGCAATATGATACCTATGACAGCTCATTTAATGCCCCATCAATATTGCAGCATTGGCCATCTCCACTCTTAACCTCACTTCTTTGTTCTTGTCTTCTTTGTTATTATTTTTGGGACTTTTACAAAGATCTCCCTCAACAAATTTGTCGGTCACTATAGTGTGTGATACTTGCTCTTCCTGACTTTTTAATTAGATTAATATGGCACTAATGATAATGACTACAATTTTTTTAACGTGTTGCATGATACTTATCATAGCAACATAGTAATAGTAATATAGGTATAGTAGTAATAACAATTACTATAGTATCAATAGTCACTTTAAAGGTAATTAAAATACAGCAATATAGTAATAGTAATATAGGTATAGTAATAGCAACTACTATAGTATTAATAGTCATTTTAATAGTAATTACAATACAATAGTACAGTAATAGTAATTTAGGTATAGTTATTGCAATTACTCTAGTATTAATAGTCATTTTAATCGTAATTAAAATACAGTAGTATAGTCTAAGTAATATAATAACTTAACAAATGTCTTGATAGACGTTCGCTGTTGGGACATTTCTTGATTACAGTATACGCAAGTCACTGACAGGTATAAGAATCAATCATTAACACGAGGACTGAGAGTTATTGAACAATGTAAAGTGATCAGTCAGAAAGTCTGTCTGAAATTATTTTTTTGGTAAAGTCATGTTTCCCATATCAGGTTTCAGCAGGAAAACATTTGGCATTTATTAAGTCTAGCCAAGAGAAAAGAAATGAAAAAGGCAATGAATACCTAACCTCCCTTATAGAAATAAATGAATGCTATTGATTCGATTTGACACGGAAAGTGGCTGTCAACCTGAGCACACAGTGAATACCTGCAGCAATTCTGCTGATTCACTCTCCTCATGTGAAGTAATGTTGTAGTGCAATTTATTGGCCACAAGGAGCTGCTCACTGCTCTTCACTGCTTCTCACGCTGAAATGTTAAACCTTCAGAAATAGAAATATGAAAGACAGCATAAGAAGAAGCTTTACTCTAGGTTTTTATGTGGCTCATACCAGTTTGAAACATTATTTATTAAACGAATGACATTCAGAACTATAGATTCTACAATCAGAATGAGCTGTTTGTGCAGTCGTTACTGTACAAACTTCACAATAATCATATATAACTCATTTGTAGGGTATACACTACAGCCCATGATGCAGTGGTTGTTATATGTGGCAGTCCTTGGGTTTTTAGCTTTCTATTTTTAGCTGCAGGTTCAATGACTATGAAATGTGCAAACACAAGGAGAAATGGCCCTGCCTGAGGGCTGCAGCCCCCAACCCCCTTCCTGCACTCATCCATGGAGAGTTAATATGAAGGGGAGTGTGTGTGTGTGTGTGTGTGTACGTGTGTACGTGTGTGCGCGTGCATGTGTGTGTGTACGCGCTTGCCTTATGTGTCTATATACAGTCAGGTCCATTAGTGTCGGCGCAGTGATGCCATTACCATATGTTCGCTTCTGTATACCGACCCAATGGATATGAACAAAAAACGTAAAAGTATAGTATTTCATCTTTAATTCAATGCATTTGAAAATACATATACAATCTAGGAAATAAATAGCAATTTACATATAGATGGACAAAATTGTTGGTACCCCTCTGTCAATGAAAGAATGCACAATGTCAAGTCAAGTTTATTTGTAAAGCCCTTAATCGCAGAAAAGTCTCCAAGGTCTTCACAAACCCACAGTTGACAGATATTACCAACATCCTCTGCTGTGGTGTATAGAAATAACTTGAATCTGAAGAAAGTCATAATTAAAAAATAAAAACCAACTAACGAAATTCCCATGCTGCTTTTCATTGTGATTCTATAGAGCCACAGAAGTGACAAGTAATTTTCTCACTCATGTTTTCAGTTTTCACATGATTTGCAAAAAGTTCAATGTGGTTCAGCAATGAAGAAAACTAGCCCCGGTGGCGAGTGGGTGTTACCTCGTCCGATGGCTAACGTTTGACTGAAGAACTCTGACCATGACCTCGGTTAAAGGCAGTCACGGCCTCGCCGACTACACTCCACTGAGACGCATTAAGCACAATTTGTAGCCTCACAGCTTCCATTGTGTGTCACTACTGTTATAGCCTATCTGTAACTTTGATAGCTGTTCACAAATGTGTCAATATCACAAAGGCTGGTGGTACATAATGTCTGTAAGAGTCTGAATTGAAAATATGACTGTTATCACTTGTCATTGTTGATTGCTGCATTATGTAATAACTTTGTTTCAGCTAGGGGTCAGCCCGCAGTATGATTCCTTTATCTGCACATTATTGTTAATATTCCCATAACTTAAGTGTTGAATGAGCTTAACTGGTAGATGATTTAACCCAAAGTCCAAAATATATAAAATAAACATGCAGAAGTATGAAGCTGTTGATTCCATAGTTTATTAGTGTAAATTAGATCACGGTACAAGCACAGTCAAACTCAAAACACAAATAGGGACATCGCTCATTCTACATCTTGTCAACTAGTCAGAAATCAAAGCTTGTTAATACATCAACAACTGTACTGTATTGATGATATACCAGCACCCAGGATTTGGACATTACAGGAAATCATTTGGCAAGACCACTGCACTTTACATACAGATCCTATCTGTATCGCTGATGCCAATTCAGCTTTGCAGCTCTGATAGCCAGAGAGGCAGCATTCAAGTCCTGCTTGCGCTAATAACAGTAATGCACTGACTCAGCACTGAGACTTTTAAGACGGGCGGTTTTGGTTCTGTGTGTGTGTGTGTTTTGTGTGGGTGAAGGATGGAGCGAAAGCTGTTTTCCATTTAGTCCACTGGCCGCATGGCCTGTCAATCATTTTCCTTTCTCCTGTCTTTACAGACACATTTCATGATAAGTTGGTGTGGTATAGATATGGTCACTTGACTGTTCACACCAGAAGATACTGGGACCTGGTGTGTGTGTTTGATTTGTGAGGCTAATGTGGTTAGCTGGACGTTGTAGCTGCAAAGTAGAGCAAATAAAAACGCCGCATCAGAGCAGTAAAAACCTTCTCTAGTCTTTAGAGCACTTAACAAAAAAAACATCACCCATACATCCATTGTCTGAACCGCTTATCTTCACGAGGGCCGCAGCCGTGCTGGAGAACATGTAAATTTCACACAGGAAGGCCAGAGCACGGGATCAAACCCGAATCTCTGCAGTCAACCAAAAGTTTTCATTTAAGAAAGATCAAGAGCTATGCTCTGAGATGTACAGAAGACTCACAGACGCAAAATTTCCTAAACATGAATAAAATAACAACTTTCTTAATTTTGTAAAAGGCTGCTGTATGTGTGAAATAAATCATCTTTCCCATAATCAACGGCCAATTTTTTAATTTTGTTTTAGTGGGGTGAAAACCTTGTGTTTTGATTTACAAAGTAAAAAGTAGTCACATCATGTGACTGTCGATTTTTTTGGATTTGAAAAGCTTTTTACCAATCAACGATGGTGTATGCCTTTGTTTTGTAAACAATTTATTAGCATATGTTCACAGATTATTCCATTACAGCTCATCATAAACAATGTACCATACGGGATACAAATTCTACGTACCCTTGCTCAAATGCCATGATTTTTGGATACAAAAAAAATTGACCAACCTAAACCCTTAATGTACTGTGTAACCTCTCAAGCTCAACTGAAAAGTGTTTTTATAAGACACAAGTAGAAATAAATAACTGAGATAATGTGGTTAACCAATAACATTCAATCCCGTGTTGAATGGGAGTCAACAAACTGCTGTTACCGTTTTAAAGAGGCCCTGATTAGTAGTGTTTTTATTCATTGTTCAAAGGTATCAGTCAGGAAGGGTACTCAAAAATGTCCAAAGCATTAGTCATACTTTTGAAATACAATGATGTCATCAGGTTGAGAAAATATAGTACGACAGTGACATTTCCAAGAACTGGATGTTCCCTCATAAGTCATTAAAAGATGAGAATAAAACGGCTCTGCCAAGAATCTGACAGCAACAGTGAAGGAGTTGCAGGAATTTCTGGCAAGTAGTGGCTCTTTAGTATATGTAGCAATCTCCCTTCTTTTTATAGTTGGGCTATGGGGAAGCGAGGCGAAACAGAAGCCTTAGACTTCCAAAGAAAAACAGCCAAGCTCTGCTGCATTTCGTAAAAATACACACTATAATCTCTCAAATGCATGTAGGGTACATTCTGGGCATAATTACATACTAATTCTATATTTTTAATTCCACTGAATAAGATATTTGGTGCAAACTTAACACGGGTCATCACAGAGAGAACACCATACATACAGTGAAGGATTTCGGAAGCGGAATCATCATCTTGTAATCTGAATAAATACGTCCATTTAAACGTAGCCCATGTTAGCACAAACCCTTCATGTTCATGTTCATGCCTGTTCGAACATCTGAACTTTATTTGGGGTTAATCAGAGGCACTTGAAATGGTAGCAGATGTGTGCTGACTCCCATTTAACAAAAATTTGAATATTACCTCAGGTGTTTATTTTTCTCCATTAAAACTTTTAAATTATTACAATTGATTGTCATTATTTTAACATGGCTAAAACCTGGCATTTGAACTTGAATGTGTAGAGTTTTTATTGCTGCTGTGCACTCCCTCCCACATTGCTAATATTTCTCCTCTTCCTTCCTGTAGGTGATGTGGGTATGCAACTTGTGCCGAAAACAACAAGAAATCCTCACCAAATCGGGGGCGTGGTTTTATGGCTCGACGCCTGGTCAGGTGCGGGCTGTGTTTGAAGGCGGGCCGCAGGGGAAGAAGGCCAAACTGCAGGACCCGTCACTATACCCTTACCAGGGTGCCTCAGGGGACTTGACACCAACGTCAGACAGAAGCAGACGTCACGGCGGGCTCCTGCCCAGACAGGCGTCCCTTGACAACGGCTCTCTGAGGTACTCTGGACATGGCGATGCACCCATAGACAGGTTAGTTTCAGAATGACATGTAATTGCAATATGCATGTGGGATTGATCATATATTCTTTAGTTGTTTTTATTAGATGCGTTCAAAATAATTATATGCTTCGTGGAGTTGTCTGGCATAAAGAACAGAAGACTTTTAATGCTAGCGCTAATGTGTGTGAGGTTGGCGCAGAGCAGTGACTCAAGCTGTGTCTCCTTGCAAGCAAGTCAAGACGCCACATATAAAACAGCTTGTGCATGGAGCCCATGAGACCTGTAAAGGAGACACAGACAGATACAGTAGCTCTCAGCAATTCTTCAACAGCCCAACCCACTCACACGTATCAGAAAAAAATATGGAGGATGTACTGTTGGCAGATAGAGGGTGAATGTTCTCTGTCTTTTTTTCTTCAAGTAAGATCACAGATTTACCTGTTTTTCTGTTTTAACTTGCTGACCAGTTCATAATGCTTTAGGGTTTCAACTTAGTTATGTACGGATGTTTTTTTGAGGATGAAAGTGAGAATGGGTAAAATTTTAACGGAACACTTGCATGGGCTCTCAGGTATTGATTTTGGTACCATGTAAGGCAGCACATGTCCACATGGTGGCTCCTTCTTCTTTCTTCTGCCAAAGTTCTCATTCTAGTAGACATTCTTCACAAAGTGTTTCCTCCTCGTTTGCTCATCATACGTGCTTACAGTCTGGTATCAGTTAGTACGAATCACCCAGAATCTTTTTTTATGTATAATCTCAGTGCTGTCTGCTTCAATAATGGGATTATGCTTCTGTACAAATGGACAGTACAATGCAAATTTATTTACTATATAGTGCATTTCACAACAGTCTTTATGAAGAAAATTTGGTGCGTTGGAGTAGAACCACTTAACATAATTCATATTTGCATACAATAGATGTCTAATTTCAGGTAGACGTCAACATCTATCAGTCACTTTCTGTTCGCATTGCAATGCAAGAAATTTGTCAGTTACAGGATTTTCGAAAATTAGGGAATCTTGAGATAGCGCTGATTCTGGATGTTAAAGAATAGTTAAACAGAACATTAAAGTTCTGCTGCGGACCAAATGTACAAATGCCAACTAAATTTGGGTGAAATGAGGCGAGGCTTTTCTTTTTATTCATTTCATGGGCATAATTGAAACAGATGTCCACTAAAGGTGTCACAGAGAAGTCTACTAAAGATAACATCCCGTCGTTCCTGCACATATAATAATAATAATAATAATAATAATAATAATAATAATAATAATAATAATAATAATAATAATAATAATAATAATAATAATAACAACAATAATAATAGTAATAATAATAATAATAATAATAATAATAGTATAGAAGATATATGGATGGATAATAATAATAACAAGAATAGAAAATCTGGCCAAGAGGCTCAAAGACAATATTGATAGTCATTATTTCATAATCACAATGTTTCATAGAAGTTTGCTTTTGCAAATAATATCCTCAGTAAATTATTACTTTATTAGTACATTAATTTTCCTTCAGTCAATTTTTTATTGCCTGTGGCAAATCAGCTTTCAAGCCACATTATCAAGAATTACTCTTCATAGAATCAGGATAATCAGGATTGTTCTTCTTGGAATCAACACTGCAGATTCCTGGAGGGACTACACAATGATACCAAATTCAGACTTTCCCATTTCTACTCGCCTTTACATTTTAGAGGCATGCAACGACAAACACGTTATAGCTGTCCAAATATTTTGTTTTGATAGCACGTTGCCTTCAAATTATACAACCTCCCCTCTCTTTTGTGAAAACAATACATACTGCTTTATTTGGGACATGATCGGTACTATTTGGACTTTGACGATAGTGTATCTGCAAATTCCAAGCATTTTGACGACAAGGATAGTGAGTAAGTGTGATCCAGTTGGCTGGTTTTGTGGAGGACACTTATTGCCCTTTTGTTGTAAAGTTGTTAAGGAACTGATTAAACTAATGTGAGAGTCTATCAGGGGTAGATGAGTAGTTAATGCCTGGGAGACTTAGTAGTTCAATTAATGTCTCTAACATTATGGAATGAAATAACATGGTATTGTTTGAGCTTGAATACTGTGTTAAGATTGAAGTGAAACACGAGATATATGTTTTATTACTGCGGTAAGGCTTCTGTGTAGGGGGCACACAATTCACTAGCAGAAAGAAGGGAGACGATACTTTGTCTCACAGGGGCCACAACGTATGATTGACGTGAGCCAAGTTTTTGGTTATACAAGCAAACAACTAATATGCAGCTATTCCAGTGACGTGAGAAAAAAGTGAGTCACAGTCAGCAATGCATGCTCAGCCATTTATTGAACAGTGTACAGTCAAGCACATAAATGCAAAATGAGAACACTCACAAGCAGCAGCTGAGACACATGTCAAGACACTCAGACTGGTCTAACCAAGTCTCCTAAAGGTACACAGCTCAGAAACACAGTTGTTGAGACTTCCAACTCATTTTACAAACAATCACTGTTGTTACAAAGTGCTGTATAAGATGGAACATAAAAAGTATTTATTTATTTATTTATTTATTTTTAGACTGTATTTCTTACAATGCAGTGCTATAACAGATTAATGGCTTTTCAATTCATTTCACAAGGGGATACAGATTTGATTGTTTATAGCTTGAAAGGTGCATGAGATGATGGCACGGTTGGTTATTGATTAATAAAGCTTTAAATTCGATGGGTCGGAATTGCTCTCGTCCAGCCTCCTCCACCCATCGCGTATATATCCGCTCGTGTCGTGAACACACAAATCCCACTTGAGAGCTGGATTTGCTGTCGGACGCCACTGCATTGAAATGGTGAGCTGATGGTGTGACCCCAGACGCGGAAAACCCCTCGACAACAGCGTGGACGCCTCTGGGGTGTTCTGCGATGTATCTGCCGCGGTGCGCCTTTGCCAGAGCGCGCAGGAGAAGAGATATGACAAAGAGTGGGTTGCATCCCAGTGCAGCAGCGCGCGCGTGCGTATGTGCGAGCGAGACGGCGTTCCTCCACAAAAATATGACTTGGATGTGAGGTAGCTCCGGGGAGGAGATGCAGCTCCCGATCGCCGTGTAGGATGGGGATGTTTCCCCACCTCAACCTTCCTGCGGGCGGACACTCGCCGATCGCAGCCCCGCGTGAGGACGTTCGTGTCACGACCAGGAGAATAAACGACGCTGTTTGGGTACCTGCAACGCATTCTTACTGCAAGTCCGAAGAATTATGACCAAAGGATCCCACCCGGAATGCGTCTCACCTAAGGATACGCTTGTCGAGGAGCTATTGGTGAAATATGGAACTTGATCGGCGTCGTCGCGTTTAATGCGCCCCGTGAGATACTAATCAACACAAACCGGGGAGAATGTGTTGAAGGGGGAGACGGAGGCTTTGGGATGTGTTGTGGGTGAAAGAAAAAAAAACTGCAAAGAGGAGAGGTGCTATCGAACGCAAAAGAAAGCAAGCAAGCAAGCAGGAGGGCGAAAATGCAGTTTGAGACATTGCGTCAGTTTTGTAGCTCGGTTCTATCCCATTTCAATGGGGCTTTCTCGGAGCCTCAGAATATCTTGCAGACTGAACTGCTGGAGCAGGCGCTGAGCAACATAGGGTGAGTGCTTCCTTAGCGAAGACTAATTTATGAGGAAGGGATTCCCCGTTACCGTGTCAAGCCAGAATTCGTGGTGGGAGGATTGTTGCGTTTATTGATTAGCAACCATGCCCGCGTAGTAGCAGCAGCCACCGGCAGAGAAGTGAGCTTGCTGCTGCTGCTGCTGCTGCTGCTGCTGCCTCTGTTCCTGGTGCTGCAGAGCTTTCTGCCAGCTAAAATCAACCATGCTGCTCTGGTGCGCTATACTTGTGGGCGCGTGCGTGGGTTGATTTAAATGTGCGTGTGTGTTTGTATCACACGCGCCGGGTACAAATAATAATCTGTTTGTAGATTGCTAGTTGCGACGTATTGCGCCTGAGTTTGCGTGTGCGTGCATGCTCCAGCGCATCACTGCTGCAGCGTGTGCGCGCTTCTCACAGGCTGTGCTGTGCGACCCGAGAGAGAAGAACATGAGGGGGTTGAAGACGGTCATCTTAGACCGGGAGTTTAACTTCAGCCCAGGAAATAAGTATCGTACACACTCCAGAGCCGCAGGGTCTCATCCAACCAACCACCCACCCACCCACACACTCAAATGCATGACATTGTGTTCATCTCGTTCCAGTATGTAAAAAAAGTTGCAAGATGACAGTTTATCTATAGTTTACACTTTATCACCTTAGTATGATCTTGCTCACCATCCTAATATAAATTAAAACGTACAGCATACCTAAAGCCACTCAACAACCGGAAGAGCTAAATATGGAGCCGAGATCCGCAATATTCAGATAGATTCGAGGCTTGCTTGCCGTTGAGAAAAAAAAAGAACCCAATTGCACCGAACAGTCATCATTACCAGCATTTTTACAAAATGTGTCCTTTCCATGTACTGTATTTTCTGCACAGTAAGGCACACCAGATTATATGGTGCACTTTAAATGAATGGCCCATTTTAAAACTTTGTCCATTTATAAGGTGCACCGGATTGTAAGGCGCACTGTCGGCTTTTGAGAAAATTGGAGGTTTTTAGTTGCGCCTTATAATGCGGAAAATACGGTAATCAATCACACAGCGAACACACAAAACAACACTCGGCAGCTGATCTAGTTTAGTTCATGGCCACCACAGTTGGAGTACTGCTTTGAATAACAACCACAGAAAATGTTGACCCAATGAAATCGAGGCTCACAAATTGTGACCGTATATCTGATCATTTCTTTTGACTGTGATTATAGAACAACATAATAGTAGTAGTAGAGTGCTCTTATCAGACTAAACAAGTTTCTGTCAGTTCCAGCTTTGAGGTTTGTGTCCAAGGTCTCTCTTTTCATTCTCTTTTTGTCCATTCCATGCCTGCTAATGGGCTGCATGCTTTTAGATTCTGGTTCCATGTATTATGCATGTGCGTCTCAGCCGAGGTCCGAATGGGAAGTGGGGATCTGTTCTTAGAAGGCCTCAATGGTTGAGTGCTCCTTACATTTAACACACACGCATATGCACGCGCAGACACACTTACACACACCACAACTTAAACCTTTTTTCATCTCCAGTGACAACTATTGTAAAACATATGAAATTAATCTTTTCATAGTTGCTTTTAAATTTTAATTAGTGATTGGTTTAATATAATGGCATTAAGGTACAACAGAATGAATGCACCACCCTGTGCTGCTCTTCATAAACTCCAAACTTATTTTGCTGTTCTTGGGTGTGCTTTTATAAGTCATCCTCCAACTCTCAACTGTTAACTTTAGTTCCCAGTATAATATTGACTTCCTCTGTGAAATTCTGAGCTTGTCAAATCTTCCCAACAACAATAATGTTGCAGTCATGTTGGGCTACTTTAACTGGTGATTTATTCATTCTGTTTTTTTGGTGTTTGGGGACATATGCTTTGTTCAAAGCAGACTTGGTAAGATGTGTTTTAAGAACAATTCAGATTAAGTAGCCTTTCTGAGTTGGCTTCAGTTCTGCACAACTTCACTAGGCATTCCTTCAAAATAAACAGAAAGAGAACTCACTTATTTTGGCTGTTGAGCGAAAAGATTAGAAGCCAAATAGAGCAAAGCAAAAAGTACCAAAATGTGGAAGGAGTATAACCCCATCTGTCAGCATAGTGACAAAGTTATAGAAGAGTCAGATGAAATAAGCGAGAGGAGAACATTGAAGGAGAAGTCATGTTTCCACTAAGTTTGGCTTGGTTCAGTTAAACTAGTTAGACTCATTTACAGCTCATTTGTTGGTAATTTCCTCTGGTTTCGTCAGTATGCTTGCACTGCTCAGCCAATCACCTCGCTCCCTTTTTGTGCTGTCCAGTTCTGTCTTGTGTATGAAGAACCAGAACACGCTTTGAAAATTCAATTATTGGAATTACTTAAAAAATGCATACATTATGTATTGTTCACTTGATGAAAATGATGAAAATGGAGGATGTGCAGTGTTGGCTTGCAGTAATGGTGGACCACATTCTATGATAGCTTTTATTATAGCCAGTAAAAAAGTGTGCAATGGCAACACAGTTACAAAGTGTGTGTCGATTCATCCTCACCATTGGAAACAATTGGAATTTTTCATTTGACATTTAATCCAAAAGACTACTTCAGTTCTGATCAACCAACTTGAACGTATCTGGTACCAATTTAGATATAGTTGTCACTCCACCAACTCTGTTATGCTCAGCCTTTTGCTGTTACCTCTGACTTTTCATGTAGTTACACTCTGCCCAGCACCCCTCAACCCCATGATGTTGTACCTGGGTGTTGGCAGGACTCAGCTACTGTAATTAAACCAGCCTTTTATTGGCTTTGTCCTCGCCAAGGGAAATGTATGCAGGAATAAGGAAGGCCCTGGTTTATTGCCTGGGCATCTAAGAGAGGAGTTTTGATGATTGCACACTGGAGAGGGGGCAAAAAGAAAAGGCCTGGAGAGAGCAATAAAGTCAAGAAGAAAGCTAAAATAAAAATGATAACAGCAACAAAGAAAGTGAATGAATAAAAGTGTAGTGAGTTACTCAAAATGTTTGAGTCCTTCTAGCTCTTCAGCTTTCATAATCATTATTCGTCATGTCTACGTGACAATTATAAACAGATTATTTTGTTCAGACAATGAAAATGACAGCTCTGAAGAAGACTGGAGTAGCAGTTGAAACTGTCAGCAGCAGGTAACAGCTAAAAAGTTTGTCTTTGTCTGAACAAAAGAATCTGTTGATAAATTCATAATCATATCTCACAAGCAAGAGACAAAAAAAATGTACATGATTGCTATCTTAAAGTGGACCATATAGTTACGTAAGCATCCTGCTGATGCCTTCAACTCTTGGTTTGCTTTACTGGATGCTAATCCCATTGACCTGCATGCTCGGTGAAATTGCCTTTGGCAGCTGTGGTTGCAGGTCTTCTCAGTCTTATAGCATCACCCCGCTACATGTACATTATGTAGAGCTCTTTCGCTGTGGCTCATTCTATGCAGTGAAACAGGACAAGTAAGGCAAAATAAAGACGTCAACAATTGAATAGACAGAAATGTTGGCCCTTGCAAAGCTCTGAAACCTGGATCCTTTTAATGTCTGTGGAGCGAAACTGATTAGTACCTCCAAGGTTGAATAGGCACGTGTGTATGCATTTGTGCATGTGAACCTTGACCTTAAAATATCATTAATGGGTGAGTGACAGTAGCGCTGGAGTTCACATGGTAAAACACCATTTCAATTTCATCATAGAGGGTACTTCCATTGCAGCTTTGCCCCAGGCCTCCCAATTCATAAATAGACTGAAGAGAAGACACAACTGTGTTCCTCCGATTGTGTTTGGGACAGCATATATGGTTGGCCGTGCGTCTGCAGTCCAAGACTTACCAGATCTATTGCTTTCTTAAATTGCTGCTTTTTGTGCTCACACAGATGTCTGATGTCATTTGTTTTTAAATAGCCAGAAGAGAGAAGATTAACTGCAGGGATGGTGCTTTTCCTTCAACCATATGCCCCAATGTATGATGTTATTTGTCAATGTCAAAAACTATTTAGTAGTTTGTAGAGAGTCTGAATTTCCCTGATTTTGCTGTTATTGCCTGCTGTCAGCGTAGGGCCTATGTGGAAGGGGAACGACATAAGTTATTTCACAAAGCATTGTTCTATGTTGCTTCTTTAGCGTAAGATATGCAACATTACAACATAATTTTTATTTCGGTTTATACGCAGGAGGCTTTGTTTTTTTTAGTATGCTTTTTGGACATGTACAGTACGCTATATGCTGTATCAATGAACGGGTCCATTTAAAAAAAAAAGTCATAAGAAAGGCACACTATTTTTGTGAAACACAAGATATGCAAATTGTAGCACGAATCAAGTTGCGCATTTTGGAATGCAAAATGGGCTAAAAATATATTATACTGTATCTTGCTTTATTACTATTTTTTAATTTTTATCATCATCATCATCACATTGTTTCATGAATGCTAAGAAGCTGCTTTTCACGTAATCCTGTCACCGTGCTGAACATCCAAAGCCATTTCATGCTCTATTTTATTGAATCACCAAAAATACACTTCAAGCAGCCATGTGATAACAGAATCATGAAAAAGCTTAACCTAATATCTGTGTCTATGCAGCCCATTGCTGTTGTCATCCATCTCATCCCTCGCTTGTTCTCAAATCCTCTTTTGGAGCACTGATGGTATTTCACAAGCTCAACGAGATTAATTATCTCCATATTTTGAAAACACTGCACCGTGTGCGGTTCCCCTGTCTGCCAGAACGTGCACAATTAGCTCAGTTCATTTGGGTTGCAAATGAGTCAGCCCTCGCGATACTTGGCGGTCTCGCCGGACCTCTTCTGCCATGCAGCGGAAAAGAGAACTCAGCCAAGGATTGATCAAAAGCCTTCTACTCTGGCAGACAGATGCTGAGTAAACAGAGAACAACAAGCTGCCCGAGCCTCCTCCTGCATCCTCTTCTGCCTTCATTAATTTTGTCTGTCTGCTGGCTAGCATAAATGAAACACTGTGTAATATTTGCTTAATCCTCAGTATTTACCGTAATTTTCGGACTATAAGTCGCACCGGAGTATGTTGCACCAGCCATAAAATGCTCAAAAAAGTGAAGAAAAACCCCATATATATGTATATAAGTCGCTCCTGAGTATAAGTCGCCCCCCCACCCAAACTATGAAAAAAACCGCCACTTATAGTCCGAAAATTACGGTACTAGCTGTTCTAGGATAATAGTTGATTTCCGGAGGTGGCTCAGAAAAGGGAGGAAGCTCAATGTAGCAAGATTAGTATATATATTATTCTGGTTGCATATCCTATATCCTACCTTGTCTGCTTCATTATGCATTATACATTCGTGGATACAAACATAAAGGATCACCACTGATTGGATCATTTGCTTAGGTCAGAAAAGCCCTTGATTCTGAGTTGTGCTCATCAAAAGTCTGGATGCGGGCTCACTGATTGAAATGTTTGACTTGTCAGTGCCACTGACCTCAGGCGAAAATGTGCCTTTGCTGAGCACACAGGTCCCAGCAAACAACGTTTTCATTAGATGAAATGGTGGCGAGAACGCTGTCCCGTACCTTACATTGTGTCCATTTGAAAAACAATATTACTGCATTGGAGTGATTTTTTTTAAATTTGTTTTCCTTATGAACGTTGTGTTCATGATATGGTTCGTCTGGCCAATTTTTCAGCGGCAGTCTAGTGCTTGTGAGGTTATTGGGGCTTATGACAAAAAGGTTAACATTTCACGCTAATCATCAGCACCTTTCATACAGCTTTTTACTTTTATTTCTGGCTCACTGTGCTTTGATACAGTGGTACTGGCAATTTTTGCATGCAGTCAATATCTGGGTAAAGTCAAAATTCCAGTTTCTGAAACATTTGGAAAATTCCATTTACATGTATGAGCGGACAGAATTATTCCACTATACTCTACATGTTAAGTGTGATCAATTGGAATGTCTCCAAACCATGACGTACGAAAAACATCAAGATGCAAATGACGTCATTTCCACAATGTGGCTCACTGGATTTATTAGATGTCTCTAATAATTTTTACTGTCACCAATGCACACCTATTGCATTTTTTTCCAGCTTTAAGTAAGGCCAGTTGGACCACAAAATCGTATTTCCATTGAACATATGCTTACATATGCATATTTGTCAAACTTAAAAGACAATATATTTTTGAAAGATGTCATTTCCCAACTATAAGATGTACTGTACATTAATACTGTAGTTGGCTGTAGTTTCAGCTTTCAATCGCATCTTTCTTAGCCTGAAGGATTAATGTGCTGAGCATTAGCAGGATTAGGTGGGAATGTCAGGAATGTCTTCTGAATATTAAGTGAGTGGAAATATAAAATAGTAGACTGGCAGTGGTAATCCCAGATGATGGCTTCATTCTCCCTTTAGAAGCAGACAAGCTGTTTAACCTGAAGCCCATCATCATTTGTCAGCAATAATTGTACAAGTAAAGGCGTACTGCTCACCTTGATCAGACCTCCATATCCCTACTTTTCGCTAACAAGATTTCAATTCCTGCAGCTCATCTACCCCTTAATTCATAGCCACCTTACGTACGGACTAGTGTGAAGGGTCCAGCCTGGCCCGGCCACACAGTTCCACTCCAGAGATGTTATTTTGGTTGGCAAAAATTATTAAAGCCTCCTCTGACTCACCCTTCAGCTTTTTCATTACCTACCCACTTATATGGCCAGAGAGCCAGACAGTCACTGCCTCTGATTTCAAATGCAGCTTGCTCATTGACATGAAAACTGCATACTTAGCAAATCCAAAAGAGTTAGTGCGTGCCGGTGCTAGAGTGTGCCTGTGTCCCTGTGTGAGAGAGAACAGAAATTGCTTTCTATTCCTTTAGTATCCTGGAACAAGGTAGTATAAAAAAAAACATTCAAAATGTGTTACACTATATCCAGTAACAGCAAAAGGAGAATACCTGATACTATATTTGAAAAGGACCCAAGTATGAAAATAGAATCTCTAGGTAAATTGTGCAATTTCCTGCAGAAAGCTCTTCTGTAAAAAATGATGACTTCTTGTGGCACTAGTTAACTGCACTGGCTAATGCAAATCTATTTGACTGTTGGATAGGATTCCTGTCATCTATGCAGTCTGCTGGTATCCACTGCTTGGTGGGAAATACTGTACAGAGATCCCGGCCACTTTTTTAGGGTGGCCGCAACCAATAAATTTCAGAGTCAATAACAGACTGTTTAAGTGACTGATTATATCCTGCATGAGACGCAAATGTGTTATGGCAACAAAGTCAACAGTTACAGAATAACAATAATCATCCGTGGGAATGTTACTGCAGGGCATACTGTACATATTTCCATGTTCAGTGTAGCGCTTCAGTATTGAAATCAGTCCTACAAAGATTTAGTTGTGATGTGTTGTTTCACATCAACTCAGGTGTTTATACAATTATTGTTTGGAAAGTCATCACACAATCAACATGTTTGCAATATGTATTATTATTATTACAAGAAAGTAATTTCAGATTTAGTATGTTTTTGTTCTAGAAACACATTACATATCCAATTGAGTAGCAATTCACTTGAGACACTTCCAAGGCGAGCAAATCGTATTACATTAAAAATCGAGTGTTTGGAAAGCACCGAATGTTCTCCTTCTTCTCAGGGTTTGACAGGGTTTGTTCAAGGTCGCAATTTTGAACTTGTTCAAAATTTCCTTGTGACATGAAAACAAAAACTGTTGGTGAACGTCTGGCAAAAGGTTTGCACACATCCGTGACCTTGAACAAACAGGGGACTATGATTTGAACAAGCATTATGCTACCGTCGCCAACAATGGAAAATGTTCGCACCTCGGTCGGAGCAGGACTTAACTTCAACAACGACAGGTGTACGGATAGATAATGTCATGTTCTTTGTTGCTCTCTACTGTCAAAATGTACAAGCTCTATGTTGGTGTAAATGATTAGTGAATTGAGATGGTTACAGACGCATGGAGCTTCCATTGTAGATTAAAAATGTTTGAAATTCAAACTATTTCTATGTTCGAACCTGTTTTCACGTACGTTTTGTGTTTTTGTATGTTAAACGGATTTTCCAGTCATTTTTTATTTATTTTTTTACTTCACATTGGCAGTTCCTCGCTAATGGAGACGGTAAATGAATATATCCAAGATCTTTGTCACGATTCGTCCCCGGTTGCTTAATTATGTCTGTTACCATGGTTTCTGTTTGCGTCGTCCCTCCCCTCCTGTCTCACCTCAATCAATGTAACTAACCACAGTCACCTGCCTTTTGTTACCTGTTTTGTATTTAGGTCCTGTCTGCCCCTCGCTGCCGGTCGGATCATTGTTGTCGTCATGTCTTGATGTCTTCCCGCCTGTAGTCTTCTTGTCTCAAGTCCCAGTCAGTCAGTCCAGTTATTGTTTTGTCAAGTTGTGTCAGTTTGCCTCTTGAGTTTGCTCAATAAGACCTGGTCCAAACTGCATTTGGTCGCCCTGCTCCATCCGTTCCATGGCAATCTCAAATCTCAATCTCAGGGCTGACATGCTCACTCTTGGCTTGGTAAGGTGTTGTATTAAGTTTCAGCAGAAAGAGATTTGTTTATGCATTGTGACCTTTTCAGTGTGATAAAAAAATCTGTGTATATGTTGTTTGCTCTTCTAACCTTTTTCTGCAAAGAGGAATAGCAAACAGCAGTGTACCAGTTGTGGCTTGTATCTAATTTGATGGCACAGTCTATTGGGGCTTGGCCTACTTAGAATGCGAGCTGCATCTCTTCTTTAAAAGGAGACCTTACAGGCAGTGCAGTGCGGAGCAGAGGCTAACCATAAACAGTATAAACAACAAGAACACAGAAGGTGCTGCTTGATGTGCTTATGGAAGGGAGAATGTTTTAGCAGCGATGTGTAAGCATGGGAGGCTCTCTGCCTTCCTGCCCATGCATGTGAACAATCAGAACTAATTATTCAAATTATTTTTCCATTGTAGTTATCTCTTCTCTACTTTACAATGATTTTCTTTTTCAATCCAATAATGCCAACAGTGTCCACATTAAAATGAATAATTTGTGTATTACCTGTTCAAATACTTAAGCAAGAATGGAACAGAGGCTTTGCAATTTTAGTGACTCCAACGACCACATGAATATTTATTGCCAATGTAGCCTTGACACAAACGACAGTTTTGTCTTTACAATGGCAATATACGTACTTTATCAGACATGTGACATATTTAGTCTTTCTAATTGGATAGAAGACCAATTCAAAAGCACAGTCGAGCCCCAAAGTACCTTGTTGTTTCCAGGAGGTGGCAGTTTTGAGCTCAACTGGCACGATTTATACAATCATTGCCATGGGTAGTCTCTTCCCATAATGTCAACACATGATCTGCATCCCTTGCACTATCCGCAAAAACTTAACTATAACTTTCCTAGAGATTGAAGTTGACATACAGACATAGACTGTGGAGGAGGAGGAGGAAAGAGGAGTTATTGTTGGTGAGGGTCATCAGCACCGTTGATTTCTTTGGAGACACATCCGTGGAAAGTTCCTCGGAATTATATTCAGCGGATTCCTCTAAGAGTGCAAGATGAGTGAAAGCTGCTGAGGTGGTCTTTTTTTTGTTTTGTGGTGCTTAACGGCGACCTCGTAAATGGACGTCTAGTGAGAGGTCCTCCTTCCTCTTATCATGGATGGATGGATATAGATTATAAAGGCTAGATGGATGGATGGATATAGATTATAAAGGCTAGATGGATGGATGGATGGATTTATGGAAATTAACACTGTGTGACCAGTAGCAAGATATAGAACTTCAAACCACACATATGTATAATTCCACACGATTCATGATTATGACCTTTATGTACTTTTGTGTTTAAAGTTCTTTAAATGAGAAATTAGTTAAGCTAAAAAGTAAGACCACCAGCAAGCTTACATGAGTGGTGTCTTTCTTCTTCAGGGTATCATCTTGGGAAAAGGTTAATCTTTCTTTTAATTAGTCCATTAAATTTAAGGCTAAATGGGTTTGAATAACCTCCATGTAAAAAAACTTCCCCACTGTGTTTGCAAGTCCACATTCCTAAAGTCTCCCAAGTACATAGTGACCTCAAAGTTTTCTTGTCCAGCTTTACTCTTGCTGCCTTGCACCATTAATATCCGTGGTATGTGGCTTGACTGTTGAAGAAGCAGAACCCAATGTCCCTAAACTGTGACAGCGTCAAATGTCAGCACTAAGTGGACCTGATGTGCAGGACTGAAATAACGAACAAATCTTCACAGGACAGGTTGTACTTGAGTAGGAGGAGTTGCAAAACCATCCTTTCACTTTACTAAGAAACCATTTTTTCCATCTGTGAAGAAGGCTTTTGACTTTCCAACTAATTAAAACGTACATATTTAAGGAAAGTATGTTTTTGTAGTTATAATAAAAAAGTATATATATATTCATGATTTTGGGTTTTTCATGCGTCATGGTGCTCACAAAAGCCGCTACTTCCTGTATCTTTAAGTAGTGTTTCCTGTTTTGTGATTTACCATGTTACCTTTACAAAGCAACTTCAGCTCGGTACTCATTATTGCTCAGAATAGTTTGTTTCCACTCAGTGTTGATTTGAGTGTTGATAGTAATAACGTGTCTGAATATTACATTAAAGGAAAATTTTGATCTGATATTTGGCACCTCATACACAGCCCTAATGGCTGAGCAAGCCCTACTTAACCTCCACCCTTGTAAGTGCTGTATCAACAACATGCCATCATGTGATTCCCCAAATCAGTCCCAGCCAGCCTCCCTTGCAGCGCAGAGTCAACGTTTTGTGAAGAATAAGGCAAATGGCGGGTACGCAGACCAGAGAAACATGATTGGACAATCACAGAAAGAGATGTGAAATCAATTTTGGAGTGTAACATATCGACCACACACAGTCAATCTTGATACATGTGCACTCATCCCCACAGAATAAACCAGAGCTAGCTCAAACCAGGCCACTGAAAACCAGCTACATCATCAAAGTGGCAAGCCTAGGAGACGTACAGTATTTGCATAAATGTAATGCATGGAAATGATGAGCTAGAGAATTCTTCACCCACCTGAACTTCCAATCTCTGTCTACCCCTCCTCTTTCTCTTTTCTATTGACTCTGTACCAAGCATACATTATTTTTATAAAACCAAGGAAACTATAAAGGACTTCATACTGAATTAGATGAAATTGCATATGCTTCTCTTGTGATTGGTGATGTTGTTCTTTCTGCCTGGTCAAGAGACAATGCTGCTTGACCTCTACCCATTCCTAGCAGTCAAATGATGATGATTTTAAAGTCGAAACTGAGCTCTCTTTAAAATCACGAGGAGCTTTTTAAGCAAGGTTATAATTTGTGCTACCCAGCCGTATACAGTAAGGTGCAGGAAACTGTCTGTGCAGCAGAGTGGCAGAAAAAAAGCAGGTCATGCTGATGCAACAACAGTAGTTGCTGAGACGTAACATGGTTTTATCATATATGGTAATGCTGATGCTTGGATTCATCTCTTTTATTTCGAATGGTCTTATAGTTACACAGAATTATTCAAGGAATAAGTAATGATGCATCACTGTAAATGGGTCCTTATTGCTTCGATTGACTTTAATGCCTGAGCTCACAGGCGCATTCAGTTTCCTGCTGTCTTATTTCAATAGTGACCATCCCAAGAAGTATTGCTGTCATAAATAGAGCAGGTACCCTTCTCAAGGAAGGAGATTTCCAATAGGATGCCACTCATTTAGGATAGGCAGAGAGCACAGAGCTGGGGTCACGAAGGCAATTCAAGAGTCAAACAGATGGCAGTTGTGATAGTTTTCATCATGGAACATTTGGGAAAAGACTACAAGTGCAAAATGAAGTTTCATTTAATGGGATTTGAGTTATTGGGAGGGAAAAAAAAATCAATTATTCTGATATTTTGGGGGAACTGCATCAAAGCCTTGTTTTAATTTAATTTGACCTCAGTTTAGCACACCTAGAAAATTGCTCTGAGAGAAGCCATCAAACCGGAAGTCTTGTCACTTGAAAGAATGAAAAGAATGTCTATGCCTGGCAAACCTTGGCGTTGTCATGTAGGAATGCCACTTTCCCTTTTCCTGCCCTTGTTATTGTTAGCGTTGTCTTTTTGTTCTGATTAATGAAGTGACACGGTCAATGCAGTGTCACAGCAGAGGATTTATGTCATTAACTCACAATAGGATCGGATTTTATTTCCACTCTATGAATTGCATGGCTCTTTGTTGTTCAGATAATTGACTCCCCGGATGATCTGCTGGATAGTACACAACCCACCTCCTTTTCTGACCTGTGTCTCAGCCTGTGGTGACATCACATCTGCATCTTGCCATATAAGGGAATGTGATGGAGGGGGAACATTACTGTGCGCTTTGTGACTCAATTGCTGCAGCAGTGAGACTTCAGTGCTGCATTTTAGGCATCCTGCTGCTTCCTGCCTAAGCCTCGTGCAGTGGATCCATTTTTAGCTGGAGGACATGGCTTACTGGCAATGTCCCTTTGAAAATTTCTTACAAAAAAAAAAACTTACACCGTCAGCTGATAGTCCTCTGTTCTGGTTTGTGAGCCGGAGTGAATATGAACTAATAGCTGTTTGTTGGCTACATGACGAGTCTGTATTAAGACAGTAAAGACACAAGGCTAAATGAGATTGGTGAAATGATGTTTGTCTTAATGTGTTTGCTCTGCAAAGTTAAAGTTGTTTTCGGTAATATTCATGTGCTACAGCTCTATGTGCGTGTGTACTCTCTGGGCTTTCAAGATCACCTAATTGGGAGGGATAGGAGGAAGTCATAAAGACTGAGTCAGCCCCAATGGAAGAATTCCATTAAGTAGCAAATTAAACAAACATAAACAGAAATATGATGAATAAATCCTATCTCACAAATATTCATGGACACATCTGAACATAAACACACATCTCATAAATGTAAATTCATCACTCACATACCACGAGTATTAAATATGCTCTCGGACTATAGTTTGTCCCTTCAAACTCTATTTAATATTTATTATTCTTGCTGCTGTTAGAATGAACAGCTTCCATCCATATATCATGTAGATATTGAATTGATTCTATACAATGAAAAAATATGCTGTGTAAAATATCGGATGTTTCTGTGTCGTATTTCAAAAGTACTTTATCGCAAATGCACATGTTAAAGCAAGAAGCAATTATTATTATTATATGCAAATGGTATGCTTCTTATCCACAGGAAACGAAGTCCGTCTGCATCCAGGGATCCAAACCAAAAATACGACCAAAGGGAGGGGAGTGACCATTCGCAGTATGCCCCGACAGACGGAAGCATGCCCAGATCACCGTCTGACTATGGGGATGGGGACCCTCGGCGGGCTCCGCGGGGCCCACACTTGTACCCGGAAGTAAATGCAGCGTGGATTGGCTACAGGGACCGGCAGGGTCCTGGACGCTGGCACTCCCAGGAGTACCCTTTGGACCAGGAGCTAGATGGGCCGCACAATGAATATGAGCTCCAGAGGCAACGGCAGGAGGAGTTCCAGACGCGCTATCGCAGCGACCCTAACCTGGCACGCTATCCTGTCAAGCCGCAGCCCTACGAAGAGCAGATGAGAATGCATGCGGAGGTGGGACGCCTGAGGCATGAGCGACGTCACAGTGATGTCTCGCTAGCTTACACTGAACAGGATGACCCAGGACCCATCCGGCTGTCACGTCAACATCTCACTGAGCGCCGTCCACCTATGGTGGGACAGCGATCTTACTCTGTTGACCGCTCCTCCCCGGGCCCCATGGGTCCTGGCCTTGGAGGCCACAGAACATCAAACCACAGCCCCCCAACACCTCGCCGCAGCCCGGTGCTAGGTGACCGATCTGGCGATCTTCGAAGAGGTGACATGAGCGGAGGAGGGGACTCTATGAGGAGACAACATCACTTGGACCCCAATTCAGCTGTTCGCAAGACCAAGAGGGAGAAGATGGAAAGCATGTTGAGGAATGATTCTCTGAGCTCAGATCAGTCGGAGTCGGTACGTCCTCCGCCCCCGAAGCCCCACAAAACCAAAAAGGGAGGGAAAATGCGGCAGGTGTCACTGAGCAGCTCGGAAGAGGAGCTGGCAACTACGCCGGAGTACACCAGCTGTGACGATGTGGAGATAGAGAGTGAGTCAGTCAGTGAGAAAGGTACGTACAGAACACACCCCTTAAGCGTCACTCTTTCTGTATTTACTGTGCTTTTTTCCCTGCAACTGCAATTTAAACTCCATTCTAATTTTAACAGCATAATGGCTTTTTTTTTTTCAGAGAAGGCAGATTTGGTGATTGTTCTTTCTTGTTCATGTTAATCGTGTTTATATAACTGTAGCTGTCAGATATAACCTTCAGTTTCTGCATTCTTACTGTCTTGTTAAATATGTTAAGGGCTCATTGTTTTCCTTTGCACAAAAAAAACATTTGGTTCCTTTTATAAAATAATTCTGCATATTCAAGACTACACTTGCATTCATAAGTAAGGTATACTTGACATTCTATCACCATAGCAACTTGTCAAGAACACCAGAGATGGAAAACATTGAGTCTACATGGGCTCTCAAGCGCGTGCGTGTGCGCGTGTGTGTGTTGGTGTACCCGTTAAAATGACAGTTTGACAGTTTGTTTGGTGCAGCCAATAATAATTGACAAGCTAAATACAAAAACCACAATACCTCATCCCTTGAAACATGCTAACCAGTTGACTACCGTGCCGCCCTGCAATTGATAATTGTTCTAAACTCGTTCAGCCCCCGCCAATATAGTCTCAATCTTGCATTGTTTTATTATGTAACTGTTGTGCTCCCTGACAGGCATACACCATACTGGTGATACATTATTGATGTGGGGCTTTCCAGGCAGCCACTAAAACTCAGTAGTGAGGCCGATTTTGGGTCAGTGTTTGTGTTGGTTCTTTCTCCACGTGTCTGTCACCTACACACCAAAAAATAATGTAGGATTTAAATTGCATGTGATGCTATTAGAATGTTTTTTTCTGCCATCTTACATGGATTTATTATAAATGTAATTACTGAATCATTTGGCTAACGTATTAATGTATATTCATTTTATTTTTAAAATACAGAATAATGAGGTGTAATTCTCTAATAGCAATAACATTGTAAAGATGACAGGGTTCATGATCCTTATTATCCTCACAATGATATTGACCATGATTCTTGTAAGCTCCAAAATTGACCTTGACTCTTTTATACTGCAGCCAAAGCAAAACTAAAACAATCAACCTGCACCAAAGGCCAGATCGGCAAAGAGACAGAAAAGAGAGCGCAAAGCACCTTTTGGCCATATGTGGTCTGTCAGCATCTCAGGGTTTGTGCACTCAGCTTGCCCGGGTGAGGAGATGAGATGTAATAGCAGGCTAAGCGGGGCACTTTTTATACTCTCAAACCTCCAAAACCCCAAGGGTGCTCCTGGAGGGAGGAGGATTTGATGGAATGTGAAGAAGGGGGGGCGTCAGGAGGCGAGAGGGTGTGCCAGCTGTAATGGGTCTGCCTCGTGCCTGTGAGAGCTGGTTACTGATTTACCGCTATGAACCTCTCCCTGTGTTTTACTCTTTATTGATTCCCCTGACACGCAGTCTCATAATAGTGCCGAACAGACAGAAAAGGGGACTTGTTGGCTAACTACAGCAGTGAGGTGGGCGTTGTGCAGTGATAGCCAAACATTCATAATGATTCATGGCTGTGGAAATCACAGTGTAGCTGTTAGACAACTTGTAACCATTTCTCTTAACTAATCGGTGCTAGTGTAGCGGTTCACTTGCTTGACTCAGTAACATCATGGATGTAAGTGTGAATAGTGGCTTCTCTCGACATGAGTGAATTGCAATCAATCCAGGGTGACCTCCGACTTAGGTTCCAGCTCCCTGCGCGCAAGCGTGTGCAGTTTAATTGGGGTAACACTATCACCTTGGTAACATACTGTACACAGTTTCACACATGCCACTCTTCTGCACCTCTTGAGTTATAGTAAAACCAGCATCAATAATTAATGATCCAATTAATAGTTTACACTGTTTTTTATTGAGCTGTCAAAGTGATGGAGAGCATGCTGGTGGTGAACTCCACCACCGCCTGCACTTTGCCTTCATCCTGAATCAGCACTATGTGGTGCCTAGGAGTCAGGGCCAACAAGCAGGGCTGGGCGTAGACTGCTGATACTCACAATTCACTGCCATGATGAGTTTCCTCACCCCTTGAAAAATACACAGTGCGTTGTTGGGCATCAGTGCCCAATTTTGGGGTGTCACTGTTAATAAAGCTTGAGGAGAGAATACTACAAGGCCCTCTGTGTTTTTTAACAGTTGTACACGATGGCCTTGGAAAAGCAGTATTGTATATTGTAACAGTGTATATTAATATAACTTCAGGTTATAGTAATTTAATATAACAGAGCCAGTACGAGACAAACAAATACAATACAGATAACATCTTCCAGTCTCAAGATTTTGGTGACGTTATTGGTGTGTTTGTAGGATTTCATTTGGTCAGTTCATCCAGAAGAACTTGCAAGATTTATGCATCTATTCATTTTTTAGACCACTTATCCTGTTCAGGGTCAGAAGAAGCTGGAGCCTAAAGACGGACGACACCCTGTGCTAGTCGATTGTCAGACACTGTCACATGCACACCGTGACTGGGTAGAGATTGAACTCCTGCCCTACACTTCTATACTATGTGCAAAATCAAATTAGTTGGGTCGGTTGGGACAAAGGAGTGGAGGCAAACACCTTATTGGGTAATGAATTGATCAAGACCATATTGTCCATACAGTGCAATGTGATTTTAGAGCAATTATGTGAATCGTTCATCTGCCAAAGAAAAAGTCTGGCCTCAGGCAAGGGATATATTCACTGGAGTTTGTCTAGCATGCTGAAATACTCTCCAGTGTTTAGACTGCTGACACAAAAGCAGCTGGGGAGCATAATCACTGTTGTCAGCTGTTGTTAGAGGGTCACAGAGGCTAATGCCTTTCAAGGGAAAGTGTTTTATCAAAATGCATAATTTGCTTTCACGCTAACATCTGATGGCTGCAAGGATAGTTTTAATGATTGTGATGATGATCCTTTCTCACTACTCTGGAGAAGACAACCATGTCTTCTAACAATGAACTTTTATGGATCTTTGGTCTGAGCCCATCGTAAGTGTAGTAATAGGTGAGTTCGGCCCTAATCAATTAATAACAAAGATCAATCGATCTATACCGAGAATCTCAAGGAGAAACAAGATTAGCCAGTACTTTATGGTTTAAAAATGTTTCTCATGCTCTCTCTGTCTCGTGGCATGAATGAGTTATCGCCACTGAATGGTTCTTGATTGGTTAACTGCTGTTATAACTGTCCATATATGTACCATGGGTCTTCCCCTTCAATGAAAAAAAGCTGTAATCGGAAGCCCATCTTTTATAGCTGCCCTTTGTGCACTTTAAATTGAGGTCAGTTAGCCTGTGTGCCGCTGTCATTTGAAGCCAAAGTTGAACATGAGAAGAGATTCCCCTTCTGTTGTGATGATGAAACGATAGAAGCATGGTTACGTTTACAAATGATTGCTTGCTTATGTTTATAGTAGTAGTATCGACAGGTGCCTTTCATACCTGTGTCGTAAATTCAAATTAATTTAAAGGGCTCAAAGTTATCCGTTTGTCTGTTCCTGAAGTGTTTTTTTGTGACTTTATGCACGTATTAATCCTACTTTCTGACTAATCAGAGTATGAGAGAAAAAGCAAGACATTACATTTACCATACACATTCCCATACTCATACTCTTTGCGTACTTCGAAGAATGTAGAAGGTTGCTGAAAGTTGCACGTTTACTGAAATCTTCATTTGTTCAACACAACCAAAAGTTCTTTTTCCATCAATGACTCAAATGGCTCAGTAACAATGGTGAGGACTGTCACGGAAGCAAAATAATCCACATGCACACATTGATTGACGACTGACTGCGAATTCAGTACGGTATCGTGTTTCGTTGGGAAGTCGGACTTGAGGGACTTACTGGGAGTCGAACCAGAATCATTTCTGATGGACTGCTGTTTGTGTCGTAACCTCAACTGTCATTTTGCTTTTTCCATAGGGATGACACAGTGTATGGTTCTAGGAATTTGTGCGCTGGAGTCTTTGTGTATGATTGTGTGTCGGGTTGTGTCTTTGTTGTGTTTTGTGGTGTCCTCACTGCTCCCTCTTGCTGTCCTCTCTCATGTACGTACACCCTCCCCGCGCCTTACAGGAGATTTGGATGGCCATTGGTGGGACCATACGTCTTGGCATAGCAGCGAGGCCTCCCCAATGTCTTTGGTGAGACATGTGGAGTCTCCTCCCTCCTGCCTCGTAACCTCTGTCTGTCTGTCTGTCTGTCTGTCTGTCTCTCTCTCTCTCTCCCTCTCCCTCTCTTTCCCTCTCTCTCTCTCTCTCTCTCTCCTTCTCCTCCCCTCATCCCCTGTATTCCAGAGTCTACTGTCATTTCACATTTCCTTTGTTTTATTTACACCTTTGCATGTTGTTTTTCTGTTTTCTTTCTGTTTTTATCCCACACCTTTAGGGGACAGTCAAAGGGGAAAAAGAAAAACAATTGAGCAGGCATTTATGTCTGAGCCAGCACACACCTTATCTGAGAGGCAAAAGAAAATGGTGCGCTTTGGGGGACACTCATTTGAAGAGGACTTGGCATGGTGTGAACCGCAAGTTAAAGACTCAGGAGTTGATACGTGCAGTAGCACTACCCTAAACGAGGAGCATAGCCATAGTGAGAAGGTACTGAGACAATCTAGCCTGCATTTTTTTTTGTATCTATTTATGACCTCCCCGTCTTTGTTTGCTCTGTGTCACTAAGTGTAAATAGGTGAGATGTTTTTTTTTTTTTTTTTTTTTTTGCGTTTTATTTGGCGTTTTATTTGACGTCTAAAATCCATTTCTTTTACTATTCTATTCCTTTTTGTTTCGGGGTTAATTATGGCTGCACCTTGCTTGGTGTGGCTGAAAAGAAAACGTTTTGCAGGGCCACCCTCTTTGCTTGCTACTTGTACTTGCTGTTTTGCTCCCCAATAGAAAAAAAACCCCCACACACCTCAATAGTTGTAGTAAAGATGACCACTGACTCTGAACTTCTCTGTTTGTCATGGCACAAAAGAATGTGTGTCCTCCTAGTTGCATGCTCGTTTTCGTATGTTGTGTTGTTGCTCTGCAGCGGTCTTGTTAAGAGCGACAGGCAAACCTTAAAGCGTCCCTCTCACTCTGTTGCCCTCCCCCACAGCAACCAGTCCAGATAAATCCTTCCCCTGGCCAATATTCCATTCACTTTTAGAAGAAAAAAAAAAAAACGTCAGCACACCTAATAGGGAAGATAGATTTTTTTGTAAACGTTTTTCTTTTTTCCCTTCCACTGCTGTCTGTTTTCACCCCATGTGTGTTTCACTGCTTTGTTGTGACACTTTTCATCTTTTCTTAATCTATGTGTCTTTAATTTGGTTCCTCCGTCAAAGATGACCTTTTTAGTCCATTTCATAGTCTGCTTTCCCTTCAATTACTCTTCTTGAAAAGTGGTTGTACGTGTGTAGTGAATCTTCCACGTGGAACGCTACCCTTCTTTTCCCCATATTTGATGTGCCGGTTTAGTAATGCTGGGACTGCTTGCTTTTATCTGCATGTGGCACTGCATGACGCTCACTCCACCCTTCACTCTAGCAGGTTCACAAAAGCTCTGCAAATGACAATACTATTGCAAATTTGTTAAGTATTCGAAGTTAAATATGTCATAGAAGAAAAATGTTGTTTACATTTTCTGAGTTATATATATACTGCACAATAGTGCACTTGAGTGCCGAGCTTGAGTGAACTTTCCCCCCTCTAAGTGAATAAACACTTCCTCAACTGCCTCCATTCACTGAACTAAAGTGATCACATTCAAGTTTGTAAACACAAGATGTGTTGTTGCTCTGACCTCGTAGCATCCGGTGACGTGGCAGCCGTCCAAAGACGGGGATCGCCTAATAGGGCGGATTTTGCTCAATAAGAGAATGAAAGATGGAAGCGTGCCTCGAGACTCAGGAGCTCTGCTTGGTCTTAAGGTGAGCTTCTTCTGCTACTCTGTGCTCTCGTTTTGTGTGTTTCCTCACCACAACCTTGCTTTATTTGAGTTTTTAATGAGATTTGACTCTGGTCCTGATTACTATCTTTCTTTAAAAAAAGAGCAAGCTTCAAAGTGAAAAGACCCAAATGATTATTCATTTTCATCGCGCTCATTAAGCATCCCCACAATATTGCCCCTTGCATACTCATAATTCCATATGCTTCCAAAACAACTCAAGTCCAGTCAGATAGGAGACCACAAGGAGAGTGAACAAAGAGCAGCAAGATGGGGGAGTCATCGCTGATTAAATGAGCCTCCTAAAAATGCACTTTTGTGTCTGCTCAGTGCCTTTGTGCTTTTCTGTCCCCTCAACAGCAGCAAACACACTCTGCAGTCCAGCCAGTCAGTCCATCATTCAGGCTGCCAGCTTTGCCCTCGCAGTCCATCCCTCGCTGTTCTCCTCTGCGAGGCCCCCGCTTCGGCCACAGCCTGTTATATAAAGCCATTTCATTTAGCAGACGTCCCTAAGCTCCTTTGTATGTTGGCATTCAGTCTCCATTAAGCAGGATTTTATTTGTACGATGAGAGTGGAGTACGGCATCTTGACTATAGTACAGTTCTAGCCCACAGGTTTGTACTGATACAGACCCACACAGTGCCCCAAAGGACTAAAGCATTATCCTGGACATTCAAAAAGGAGAAAAGAAAGAATAAATACTTTGATCTCAGGCTTTCCCTTGACTAAGCTTTTCTCTAGAAAAATAGTTACATCTATACAGAAACAGGAGGAGTATATGTTGTAACTGGAAATGATCTCCTAGAAAGAGTTCCAAAAGTGTGTCGTTGCAATTACATTCACTTTTCTTCTTCACCTCAGGTGGTTGGAGGGAAGATGACAGAATCTGGTAGACTTTGTGCTTTCATCACGAAAGTGAGAAAAGGAAGTCTTGCGGATACTGTAGGGCATCTTAGACCAGGTATTCAGAAAAAAAAAATATTTACAGTATATTAAACTACATTTTGTGCGTAAACATGGGAGTTGAATGAAATGTGATCATTTTACAGGTGACCAGGTGCTGGAATGGAATGGAAGGCTTTTACAAGGAGCCACATTTAAAGAAGTTTACAATATAATTTTAGAATCCAAGCCTGAACCACAAGTGGAACTGGTGGTCTCACGGCCCATCGGGTGAGTGCTCACAGCCCTATTTAACGTGTCGCTCTGGTCCTTACATCATACATGTGTATGTACCTAAATGCGCCTAAAGTTTTTACATCCGATATAATTATTATATAGAATATGATGTTCCAGGGATCGAGTATTCCCTCAGACGTAGAGATGTTTTGGGGGGGATAAAAGGATTCTGCTCAATGCTTGCGAATTATGCATATTAATTTGCAATGTTGTATCTACCTAGTCTCAGATTAATGTTGCTACCAAGGATTAGATTAACAGTAGCCTGCTCCCATATTCTTTGTTGAGATAACATAGCTTGTGTTCTCACTCTATTTCTTTCTTTCTCAAGCCTCATATGAGAACATTCCACACACACAACGGCAGTTTTAAAACAAATCCATTTCTGTCTATCCCTGTTTGTGCTGCTAAAGGGTCTACTGTACAAATGAAGACTAATGTTGTACTTAGTGTCATTAAAGCACAGCGCATTCAGCATTAGCTTATTGATTCGCTTGACCTCATTCTTTTTCTTTTACACTCATACATTCTTTTCCCCCACCCCCAGAGATATTCCAAGGATACCAGACAGCACACATGCACAACTGGAATCAAGTGAGTCACATGCCTTTTCCATATCAAAATCCAACTGTGGTGAACTAATCAATCAAGTATAGAATCTGGTAAAACTTTACAATAAATATATTCTTGTGTGGGTTTTAGAAATGTCTTATCCGTGTAGGTAAGTTAACAATTATATTAAACGACACTTAAATAATGAACAGTACTTGTCTACCATGTGTAAACTACATAAACACTTTAATGATACTCGTATTTCTTATTACAAAGTTATTATTAACTAGTTATTTTAAGCTATTTATAAGCCCCTCACAAAAACACAATTGTGAAATACCCCAAATCTGCCTGAAATTTTACTTGTCTGCCCTCTGCGTTACACAACACATTTCTATCATTCCTTAATTTCTCAGTATCATATGTATCCTAAATGTGTGCTTTTTCAGGTTCAAGTTCTTTTGAGTCCCAAAAGATGGATCGTCCGTCCATTTCTGTCACCTCCCCCATGAGTCCCAACATGCTGAGGGATGCTCCCCAGTACTTGTCAGGACAGCTTTCAGTAAGTGACCTTACAGTGACATATGGTCTATGAGAAATCCTTAGTGATAAATGGCCTCATCCATTGGTGAGATGAATTGTGAACTTGAGCCGCATCCAACAGATATTTTTCTCCCTTCCTTGATATGATATTCAATGCACATTGACACCACTCGAGAAAATGGTGTGTGAGTTTGTTAAGTAAGGCAAACGGGCACAGAATCACATCTATTTTTCTGACCTTTCTACAATCCGACTCCAGATGGTCAGTGATACGATGTGTCCATTTTCGAGTTTGAAAACCTTCCCTGGGATGAATGGGTTAAACTAGTGCGCTGAAATATGACATGAACTAATTATATCAATTTAAATTTACAAGAAAGATGTTTGTGCCTGTGTGTGTGTGTGTGTGTGTGTTTGTGCATGATTATATGTGTTGATAATTTAGAAATTTGAAATTACTGAAATATTTTTTAGTCTGTGTTTAAAATATTTGTGGGGATAATGGCATAGGTTTGGCGCTAAAGTCAGGTAATTGCACATTCGTAACATCTTATAAGCAGAAAAGTTATCTTTGGAAAAAAATCATAGTGCCCTAAAAGTGCACACATCTGTTTCTGTGTTTGGGTGAATTGTGAGTTGATGTTGTTTTGTGGGAATTTGGTTTCATTGCATTACCTTTGTTGTTAATTTTGCTTATCCAGAGCCAAAGCCTTAGTAGAAGAACACCGCCTATTCCCCCTAGGGTCCAGGTAATGGGCCCTATCTGATGGGCACTCTCTATTTGGTCTTTGCTCTTTGACTGTTGACTAGGCTTTTTCTGTTTCCGTACTTGGGAAAATACATTTCCAAGGAAATTAATGCTTCGTGTTTCCCTGTCAGTGTAGTGCCTTGTGTTACGTTATGATTTTCTACTATCACCGTTTTGATTCGAGTTATGATGTATTGCTCATTTTAACCCATTCATGTCAGTCTGCCTAGGCAGTGCATGCCCTAACTAATCTAAAAAAATGTTTCCATTACCTTGTTGAGTTTGCTGATATTCCATTTTTTTAATACATATGAGAGCTTGAACTACACGGTTGCAGGAGGCTTTTCAAGGACAGAGGCCTAGAGTTATTTTCCACTTCATAATACTAAAATAAACCCATAACTCCATAATCGCACGCACGCACATACGCACGCACGCACGCACACACACACGCACACACACACAACATATTTCTCATGAAATAGTTTTCCATATGTGTATTATAGTGATGCAGTAGTGTAAATCATTCTTAATCCAGTTTTGTTGAACTTGTTTTGCTACCAAAACAGTTGAACATTTAGTTTTACAGCCAATTATCATTTATCTTCCAGATAGAAGTGCACTATTGCACATTTAAAATTAATAAAGATGTGGAGCCTGTCTTTTACAGCAATATTTGACATCTTGGATAGAAGTACTGTCTAACTCTGTGACAATTAATGGAATTGGGGTTAAACAATTTGATTGTTCAGCGTGTCCCACCATTTTGCACAAAAGGCTGAATGGATTCTTATAGACAGCCGTTTTGAACGCTGAACTCATCAACAGAAAGAATATTAGACCTTGGTGTGTGCTCGCGCGTGTGTGTTTGAATATCAGTTCCTCAATAAGTCTGAGGGGTAAAAGATATACGTACGTATGTTGAATTTTATTGGAGTTCTTAAACTTAAACTTGTGTTAATATTAATGTCAATAATAATAACATAAATATAAATAATAACTTGTTCAATTAATTTGATTCATTTTTAAGCATGTTAGTTGACCCAAAGAAATGTGTAAAACCTCGTCCACACGATCATAGAACAACATCAGACAATAAGGTTGTGTGCATACAGTAAAAGGGAGTAATCAATAAGAATTTGAATGCCGTAATTTTTGGACTATAAGTCGCGGGTTTTTTTCATAGTTTGGGTGGGGGGGCGACTTCTACTCAGGAGCGACTTATATACATATATATGTTTTTTTTTCACTTTTTTGGGCATTTTATGGCTGGTGCGACTTATACTCCGGTGCGATTTATAGTCTGAAAATTACGGTACATTAAAAGCTGATGCAAATGCGAGATTGATCTAATTACTCACGAGGTTTTGTAAAAGTTGTGGCTATTGTGACAAAAATACACAACTGTAGCCCGAGAATTTACATCAATTATTTTGTGTGTTTCTTTTGACTAACCTTTTAAAAAGGGCAAGAGTAGAACTTAGTGACAACATTTTAAAATCTGCTAGGAAATGGGTCCCATTGTCATGATACACTGATTAGAATTGTGATGCCTTCAGATAAATGGTGTATTTTGAATTGATTTTCCTCAACAAACTTGCCTTGGCTACATTCTTTTAAATTGCTGCATGGATAGCTTGTAGTTTTATTTGCTGGTGTAAACCCTTTCCATTATCATATTCTTGAAGAAGTATGGACAAAAACTTAGAAGATGTCCTTTGGTTTTCATCTCACCCAATTGCTTTCAGGCCTCTGTTACGAGTTTTACCTCTTCTAAGTGTCTGCTTTTGGAGTCCATACTTCCCTTTTTACCACCTTTGATTACTCTTGCAAGAGCATGATTGATTTGTCAATATCGGTGCCCTTTGTCCAATATCGGAGACATTATTACAGATAACATCATCACGGCTTTATATAAATGCTGGCAATATTAGAGCGTCTTTTTCTGGAGTAGTTCTATCTTTGATTAAATGAAATCAATACATCAATGCCAGCATTATTAATGATCTTATATTCTAATTAAGTACTTTTAAGCACATGACTTCACAAGATAGTCATCTTGGTATATATATGAGAGGACCCCACATTGTAGTCAACAACTGGAAATAATAGTGCATGCCAAGATTGAACCGAGCGAGCCCGGTGAAGTTGTCTTCTCCAGCATTATTCACAAAGTGTGTTTTTATTGCAACTTGTGTCTCAGATCGCTGTGACTGAATCATGTTTCTTTTCTGCACTTTTAGGTCAAACTGTGGTACGACAAAGTCGGCCATCAACTAATAGTCACTATACTGGGAGCCAAAGACCTGCCACCCAGGGAAGATGGTCGACCCAGAAATCCTTACGTGAAAATCTACTTTCTCCCTGATAGAAGGTGAGCGTAGGGACAGTTCCAATTTGTGGTAATCGAATTTGCTGTTCAGGGTCATGTCCTTCTACACTTCTTTATCCTCAGTTGTCTGCACTGTACCATGGTGCATAATGATTTTGTGGTCCTTTCATGTTATGATTGTAAATCAAAATGATAATTATTCTTCCCCCAGTGACAAAAGCAAAAGGAGAACAAAAACAGTAAAGAAATCCTTAGAGCCCAAGTGGAACCAGACCTTTATGTATTCCCCGGTACATCGGAGGGAGTTTCGGGAGCGCATGTTGGAGATCACGTTATGGGATCAAGCCAGAGTGAGGGAAGAGGAGAGTGAATTCTTGGGAGAGGTAAGAAAGACAAAAAGACATCTCATCAGTGTGTGTGTCTCTCTCTCTCTCTCTCTCTCTCTCTCTCTCTTGCTCTCTCTCTCTGTCTCACCACAAGCAAAAGTTTTGGTTTGGTCAATATGAATTACTCAATGAGTGTTTGACACGGTCTGTAACCCGACTCTGGCTTTTCAAACGGATAGATACTCATTGAACTGGAGACAGCTCTTCTGGATGACGAGCCTCACTGGTACAAGCTACAGACCCATGACGTGTCCTCCATCCCACTCCCGCGTGCCTCCCCAAACACACAACGTAGGCAGCTCCATGGAGAAAGCCCAACACGGCGGCTTCAGAGTGAGTGCCAACTTTTTCACCCAACCTGTCTGTCATAAAACTCTGCTAAATTACAATGAGCGTTTATGTATGTCCCAAGTATCACATCAACCATACTGCTTTTGCTTTTGCAGACAAAGGCTCATATTCATACTCAGGTAAAGGTCCCGCAGTCAGGCAGAACTTTTCTATGGTGCATTTGAGTGCCTGTTGTGACGCATTGCTGTGGCTTGATTCTGTATCCCACATGCGTAAAAGGTGCATGTGTCTTTTCCCTCACATGGATTTCAATGTGATATGAGCCAGTGTGTTGGTTCCACCCTTTTAAAATCCATCCAGGGTCGCAGGCAAAGGATCCTCTCAGCTGTTAAATATCTACCAGTCCCCACCCTGCAACTTTTTCCTGCATTCGGCCCTAATGCTGTGCTCTAAAAATCCTGTAAAATCTCAGTCTGAAAGTCCTGACTGATATAAAGCACTTTCTTTCCCTGTGTGATATTTTCCATTACAAGTACCTTAAAATTAGAAACACAATTCCGCTGTCTCACTTTGCTCCACTTGCATTGTGTGATTTGATTGTGACTGTTCTTTGAAGGGGAAGTCAACCCCAACATTTTCTCATAATATCTACTGTGCAGCCTATCCAATCAAAACACAGTGTTCTGATTAATATTTTGTTTGCTGAACAAGAATTAAAGACGCAAAACCCATTTGAGGGGGCAGCATTTTTGTCACTTGCCGTCGACCGAAAATGACACCACAGTCGCCAGGTCTCAGGTCAGAGCTAATCATGGCTCACCAGTTTTCTGAGGGTGAGCCGCAATTGGTTGTGCCCTGACAACTGTGATGTCATTTTCAGTGGCTAAATGGCCGCTGAATTGACTCATATTCCACAAACACAATAGTAATCCGAATGCCGTGTTTAGACTAGTAGGGGCACATACAACATATAGACAATTTTAGGGTTGACTTCTTCTTCAAACTGACGAGGATGTAGTCAGTAGTGTTAGTTTAAATGCTTTCAAAAAAACAAAATTGTATGTTTTGCATAGGCTTCCTGTGTCCCTTTTGTTGCTGTTGACTATCATTTAACACACCCAATATGCTTATGCAGTATTTTGTACTCTTGACAAATACTGTACTCTTGACAGTTTCTCTTAAAAAGCCTTTTCTGGGCACCTGATGATGACCACTGGAGGGTTGAAAGTGCTGACAACTACAAAATGTTTGCCTCAAACTGAGGTGAAAGGTTGGAAGCAGCATTACATAGTGCAGCCCTTGTCATTTATAATAAAAAACAAAATGTCCACTTGACTCAGCTATGACTGAAGATTGAAAGCACAGTGTAAGATGTGCCTGGTTATTTTCTCTGATGATGCATAGAAATGTCCAGCCTTATCAGATTTTTGGGCAGCAAAACTGTTTAAAAAATCATTTGTGAATGATCAGTGTTTTTATTCATCACGCAATGATGTCTGATATCAGTCTTTCATTCAAACATATTAAAATATTTTTCCATTTTTCTCTATTTTTATCTCGAAGGATCCCAGAGAATAAGTGATGGCGAGATCTCAGACTATGATTGTGAGGACGGTGTTGGTGTAATAACAGGTAACACTCACATATTGATATTACTGTATATACTTATGTCCGAGTTGGCCCGGAACGGGTAATTTTAGCCTCAGTATTAGTAAGATATGGATAGGATGAGTGAATGTGCACCCAAGAGCAGCAGCAAGAAGAGACAGCAGCAAGCTTTTGTCTGTAACATGCTTGTTTGTGTCTTCTCACCAATTCTCCAACAGAACGCCCACGCTGAACATCAGAATGAGAGCTTGAGATAAAGTCACAGAAAAGCACAGAATTTCCCTGAGAAGCACTTGAAATCTAGCAACCTTGGTTTTATTTTTGTATTGCAGTCGACTCATGGTGTTTGGCTTTTCCAGGATTTTTTTTGGGGGGGGTTTAGTAAAAACAAAATAAAAAATCTCCCAATGCATTTTTAATGGGCGTAAATTATATGTGGATTTTCGCTATTCGCAAGCTGGCAAAATACGTATCCCTCATGAATAGCAAAAATGTTTATATGGTAGATTTGTCATGAAGTAATATCCACTCCCTTGTTACATATTGCTACTTCTTTCAATACCCTGTTTTGACTAGTGGGTCCGTATAGAACATAATTGTGTAAAGAACATATTTGACTTGACGTCCCCTGTGAAAACACCACTAGATCCAAGTTGCTTATAATTTGGTGCCGTTTCTTTCATTGACATGTTCACAGACTACCGACCGAATGGCAGAGACTTCCAGAGCTCCACTTTGTCTGTCCCGGAACAGGTGATGTCTTCTAACCACTGCTCCCGGTCTGCCGAAATACATCGCGCACGTTCACGCTCCCCCAGCGTTCCCCCACCTGCCAGGTAACAATCAATTAGTATACGATTGGAATAACCTGCATATTTTACATTTGTTGTTATTGGCTTTTTTATTTTTATTCTTTTACCATACTTATTGTGATAGTCACATTATTTTATTTTTTGTAACCCATTGAAATTTCAATTAAATTGTAATCACTATACTCCTCATATATCTTCAGGATCCTCTGGGTTATATGTAATTTATAATCAAATGATACTTTACTCTGAGTTTCTGAATTGCACAAGTGTATCCATTACATTTTTTTTCCCCAGTTTGAGTTGGAGGTTATGTATTATAGAGGCCGGATATGGCAAGGTGGCACATGCTACCAAGAACTTGAAAGGAAGAAAAAGTCACCAGTAACTCGTCACACTATTATTTGCTCTGCGCATTATATATGTTTTTTTGAAATGTCCAGTCGTTGCCTTGGCACAGACCATAGCTATTTTCCTTTTGTTCAGTTATTTTTTTTTTAGGCTTGCTCTACTATAAATCAGTGTCATTGACAGCGTAAACACACTTATATAAATTGTCTAGGTCAGGAGTAAGCCAAATCAGCTTTTTACCAAAAACATTCACTTAAAGATTTTATGAATGAGACCAAAAAATGACTTGAGATCATTTTGAGTTTTCCTTTTTGATGTACTGTACTTTAAAAACAGCAAAAAAAATAATTAACCATTGTGGTCAATCAAAATTGTCCATCTGCAGTAAATGTGCATTTGACAACATGCGTAGTCCTATTTCCCCCCTTTGAAGCAGCGTATATGAGTATTGAAGGTTTTTGCTATATTGATTTATCTCATTTGATTCTCCTCATCTGCTCCACTGTGAGTTTGTCCGCATTGAGCTCCCTCTACTTCCTATTGTCTACCTCTGTCTCCATCTCAGATCTATCTCTGTCTCCTCTCCTGCCTCCATATGGTCGCAGCCATTTTTTCACCCTCCCCCGACTCACACCTACTCAGTCTAGTGATACTTCCCAAAAGGTTAGATGCTGACCTAAACTTGCTTGCAAACTCAGTAAACATATTCCAAGCCAATGAACTGCAAACCTTCAAGCCGCAGTCTTATTTTTTTTTTTTTTCCTACTTCCATCTGAGTGTGGAGCACTTGGCACTTACACTGTGACTATAAGACTTGTTTTCTTTCACCGAAGTCAACTTCATATGCAATAACTTGTTTGATTTTCTTACTTCACATACAGTACCTAATTTAATGTTGTAACTTATGTCAATTAAAAGGGGTGGAAACTATAATTAGCTCTTACAGATACACTTGAAGTTGAAATCTTCAGTGCCATTAACTTTATGATGACTAGACTTTGTCTTCAAATGACTTTCAGAAACAAAATAGATAAACAACAAAACACCTCATTCATCCATTTTCAGCATTTTTTGTTATCCTTCAGATATTTTGGT
Organism: Syngnathus typhle; assembly: GCF_033458585.1. NCBI lineage: Eukaryota > Metazoa > Chordata > Actinopteri > Syngnathiformes > Syngnathidae > Syngnathus > Syngnathus typhle. The sequence continues at coordinate 8,710,408 of NC_083747.1, read as the reverse complement.
TCCTGCCTTAAATTATCTATGCATACCTTCAGGTAGCATCGATGGCCGTCCAACCTTCAGTTCGTGACACATTCACATGAAGGAGTATGATTTTGCAAATGATCTGCTAACGAACGCTTAGTGGTTCGTTACGCGGTTCTGCCCTCTTCTTTTTGTTACCCTCCCTTGTGCGGGAGAAGAACACCCGATTCTGATCAGCTGTGATATGATATTTTTTCCCAGCCGAAACCATCGCGTGTACCCAATCTGCCGTGAGGAAGCGGTCAGGTTACTCCGTTCCACTAGGATATCCCGTGCCTTTTCTGAGGGCGCCTACTCTTCTGACTATGACTTTGAGAGGTATTGACATGCAGTGCCGCTGCATCTGTGCATCCGCCATGTTGACGTCCCCCGTTGTTGATTTATTTATCTGTGATTGTGATGCCAGAAAATGATATCCTGTTTGATATCGGTTTCTGCCAAGGAGACATCACTGCTCTGAAGTTGTGTAAATGTACATGAATGGTACACAACTGCCTCTGTGCTTGTAGGCTGAGGCTCAGAGCTTCTTTATGTTGCTGTTGTCAGCCGTATGACTTTTCAGTAAATTGCTGGCCAGCACGTGACCATCGCTTTGTTGGCGCCCTTGTTTATGTTTCCCGTTTCCATTGTGCAAGCAGCTGTATGGCGATACAAGCTCTGCATGATTGTTACTGTACCTCTTTATTGGCAACTCCTTTTTGCACACCAATGCTTAGGCATCGAAAAAGTATTGCTTGGAGCAGCTGAGTAACTCTGTGAATGCTGTCCTTGCTCTTTGAATTATGGTGTCCGGCTAGAATGTGATATTGAGCTGATAACACCAGTGTACCCCCAGGACCGATGCCAGTGCCCCAGTGCACAAATAAAATGAAATATCTCACATGCTCCTTTGCCCAGAAACATTGTAAATAATAATAATAATAATAATAATAATAAATTATATTTATAACGCACTTTACATTTGGGGGAATCTCAAAGTGCTACATGGCAGATAAAAAACAAGAGAACAAAACAAGGACAAGTTTAGAACAACTGGACGACAACCAAGATATGAGAGAAATTACGGAAATGCTAAGGTAAAGAGGTGAGTTTTAAGTCCAGTTTTGAAAGAGTCAGTGGATTGGGGTGCTCTTAGGTGGTCGGGGAGGGAGTTCCATAGTGTAGGGGCTGTATGGCAGAAGGCCCGGTCGCCCATGGTGCGCAGCTTGGTTTTAGGAACGTGGAGAAGGTGTGAATTGGATGAGCGGAGGCTTCGGGTGGCAGGTTTTGGGGCAAGGAGTTCTTTGAGGTATGGGGGAGCATGTCCAAGGATACAATGGTGAGTGAGGAGGGCGATCTTATAATCAATTCGGAATTTGATGGGGAGCCAGTGCAGAGAACGGAGGATGGGTGTGATGTGATTGCTTTTCCGCACCCCCATCAGGATCCTAGCAGCGCTGTTTTGAATGTACTGAAGCCTATGGAGGCTCTTGCTAGGGATCCCGATGAGGAGTGCGTTACAATAGTCTATCCTTGAGGAGACAAAGGCGTGGACAAGTTTCTCAGCATCCGTCAGGGTAAGTGTGGGGCGGAGTTTGGAGATATTTCTGAGGTGGAAGAAGGAGGTTTTGCAGATGTGTTTTATGTGTGACTCAAGGTTGAGTTGAGGGTCCAGTTTCACACCCAGGTTGGTGACAGTGGCTGAGAGGGGAATAGTGAGACCGGCGAATAAGATGCTTGTTATTGGGCAGGTATGGATCTGATGGGGAGTGCCAATTAACATGGCTTGGGTTTTGTCACTGTTAACTTGCAGGAAGCTGAGATTCATCCACGCCTTTATCTCCTCCAGACACAGGGAGAGGATGGATGAGGGAGATGGAGAAGGCTGGGTTATGGAGGGCGGGGGGTCAAGTTTGAGGTATAGCTGGGTGTCGTCCGCATAACAATGAAATGAGATGCCGAACTTCCTGATTATATTGCCGAGGGGTAGTATGTAGAGAGTGAAGAGGGTAGGACCGAGTACAGATCCCTGGGGGACACCGGAGGTGACAGTGTGAGTGTCGGATTTTTTCCCCCCCAGGGAAACGTACTCGGTCCGGTTTGAGAGGTAGGACTGAAGCCAGGTTAGAGCAGTGCCAGAGAATCCAATGGAGTGAAGCTGGTTAAGGAGGATATTGTGGTGGACAGTGTCAAATGCAGCGGACAGATCCAACAGGATGAGAAGTGACGGGGAGCCTGCATCGGCAGCCATGAGAAGGTCGTTGGTGACCCTAACAAGTGCTGTTTCAGTGCTGTGGCCAGAGCGGAACCCGGATTGAAATTTCTCAGCGATGTTATTGCGGGTAAGATGAGTGTGAAGTTGGGCAGCTACCACTTTTTCCAGAACCTTGGAGAGGAACGGGAGTTTAGATATTGGTCTGTAGTTGGCAAGGTTGTCCGGGTCAAGTGAGGGTTTTTTGAGCAGGGGGTTAATAATGGCAGTCTTCAGTGCAGGGGGTACAGAGCCAGACTGGAGTGAGAGGTTGATGACATTGGTTATTAGGGGACTAATGGCTGAGGTTTGTTGTTTAATGAGGGCTGTGGGGAAAGGGTCCAGGGCACATGTGGAGGGCTTCATCTTTTTGATGATGTCCTCTACCTCCGACTGCAAGATAGGGGAGAAGCAGCGGAGAGGCTGGACTGTCCCGGGTGGAAGGAAGGGGGGAGGAGGTGAAGTGGTGGTGCCAGAAGAGGAGAGGAGCTGGGTGCGGATGTTGTTAACCTTAGCGGTAAAAAAGGTCATAAAGTTATTGGACACTACCTCTGAGAATTCTGACTACTCAATCTTCTGCCATCTGACTTTCAGTCAGGAATTACACCGGTGCCTTTCTGTTCCCCCCTCTGGGGCGGACAACTGATGAGTTCTTAGAACTCTTTTAAAGTGTTTGACCGTCTTTATTAAAGTGTCGCAAAATGTCCCCAAGGTTCAGCTGGACTCCAAATCACCACAGATGACCATTAACAAGAGTTCCATGTCAAAATTTCTTTTAAAGCAGCCGAGAAAGGAAAGTTTTCATTCGCTGAGGAATCCACTTCCCATCCCAGTGCTGTGTTTTGATGGCATTCAGTCAGACTAAAGGTAGTGGGATTAAGTGAGGAAACGTAAACTATTAAGGGACCTTTTGTTTTTTGGCAGGTTTATTTCGGGAATACCTTGCGATGAAGTGCACTGCTGTACCATGAGTGGGACACAGCAGTTGTATATGAGCATTATAACAAGCAATCAAAGAAATAATTGCTGCCTGCCAGTATGGGCTTTTCCAAAGAGCAAACATGGCAAGAAACTATACAACTTGCTTTCTACCATACTAACAGCTCATGACCATGTTGACCATTACTGTGAATACTCTTAAAGGTGCCTTTTTAAGGTCACTAACCGATGGACCATCCTCCATAGAACACTCCAACGCCACACGATTCTCAACCGCACATTATTAAACAAGTTACAGGAAATATTTTGGTGTCTTGCTATCTTATAAAAAGACATACCCACGGCTTTCCAAATTTATTCAAGTTTGTATTTGTACTCATGCATGCTGACAAACCCAGTTTTGTGCCACATGGTGTATTATGTCTTACATCGATGTTTTTTTATTTTTATTTTAAATGTATCATGTTAATTAGTGATAATTGTGTTAATCTTTTTTTTTTTTTACAGGTCATTTTGTATGGGTACCGAATGTGCCAAAAGTGTGCCAAAAATACAATTTTTTTGTGACTAACAACTCGCAGAGCCACAAACATACTGCACATGGGCACGGAGCCAATAGCATGAGCACAAAGTCTTATACCTTGCACACTTGTCATTTATTTAATCTCACAAGATGCCCATTAAAAAAATAACCAAAACAATCTGCAGAATGATTAATTAAACTTAAATAATTAATGAAACATACACTTATGTAATTTGATACTGTAACACAAGTGTGTCTTTATCATTGCTATAGAAAGACCATTACAACATATAGTATTCTGATCGTTACTGCAGCCCTCCATGTCGTTCTCAGGTTGGAAAACATTTCTTACATAACACCATGAAATGTGTCAAGTAAAAACTGCTGACAACAGGCCAAAACATACCTCACTCGTGTGGTCCGCTAATGGCTTTCATCCGCGCTGACCTCCCTTCCAGCCTACTGTCCCCGCCACACGGGGCCCACTGAGTTCCTGCCTATCTTTCAATAACTTCTATAGGAGCCACGGAGCCATGGATAGACACGAGTATCACAGCAGGTCCCGATCTGCAGACCAGCGGCCCACAATAGAGCGCCCCGCATCCCGATCACGCTCCACTGAACGCCCCCACGACTCATCGATGATGAGGTCCATGCCGTCTCTACCGTCTGGGAGGTCAGCCCCTCCCTCACCTGCCATGACGAGGTGTGACCCAGACTGGAGTCGTCAAGCAACTCATCACAATTTCAGACTCTGGCCTTCGTTAGACAATGACTTCCCTGAGAAAGTTTAATTGTGAGGGGAAATAAGATCAACATGAAGTTAGGATTTTCAGCATTTTTTGATCTTTCAAAATACTATACTGCTAACTTATTGATCCCCAGTTAGTTAACAAGCAGCATCAGTTAGCAGTACCACTATTTTTTAGACAATTAAACTGCTACATAAATGCTCATGATATGAGCTCATGTTACTTTAGGCCCCAGAAGGTAAACACACATGTTAAATGTGTTGACTAATCTCAAAGCAAATACTCATTCACCCTGAACCAACTAACCCGACTAACCCAGAACCAATGAGGGAACTCATTTCACCACCGCCCAGTTTACACAATCCCAATACCTGCTTCCTTTCCTTATTTCACTTAAATGCACCCACCTTTCCCATTTGTGTTTTGATCACAAGAGTGTACTGATGCTGCATTTTCGTTACATGTCCAAAGCACGCTAATCCTGGCACCAGATACCGTGCTGATTCATTTTGATTTTGGAACACACTGCTCATACACCTGTGTGAGTATAGCAGTGTTGGGCCCACTATACTTTTGTTTTGTTACTAACATGGACCGATGCTTTTGTAACCCTTTGATGGCATCCTCTGTTCGTTTTCCTTTCTGATTTGAGTTCAAGCCCTTTTGGAGACGGTCCGAACGCATGGTCGCAATGGTCTGCTGATTCTGCATTGAACTTTTTTTCTTCTTGCAGCTTGACGACTGACTGCACATGCGTTTCAGCGCCTTTTTTATTTTTTTTTGCAGCTCAGTTCCGAACAGTCGATGTGCCCCTTCACTCCCATGCCATGTGCCAAACGTCATTAAGCGCGCGTTGTCTTTAGGGATGCACTGACTTCTTGATATGGTGTCAACTACCTCACGTTGACCTTAATTTGGTCAAAGTAAATAGTTGAATCAATGTAGATTGAGTATATTAAATATGTATTACACATTCTATCATTATTTACTGATACAGGTTTCTTTCTGCCCTACGTTTTAAATGTGTGCATCCATACGACCACTGATTTGTGTCATACCTCACTTTCAATAACTTTGTGTCATATAGGGCGCACCCTCGTAGTGGATCAGTCCAGACCAGTCCAAACAGTACGCCAATGTCCCACAGACGAGGTCGGCAACTCCCCCAGCTTCCATCCACCGGGAAAGACAGAAGTAAGTCACCCGGTTGTAATTTCTCGATTTATAATTGGTTTGTATGTGCAAATTCTGTTCCTTGATAATATTGCGAGTTAGTTGTGCAATATCACTCAGATTTCGCAATGGGAATATTTAGGCTTCTTTTTCTTCTTTCTTGTGGTCTTAATAATTAACTTACAAAGAATTTTCATAACATGTCGACTCGGTTCCCTTCCCATTTCCCTCGTAGAAGATGGAGACGAAGGACCCGAGCCTTATGAAGGTTTGTACCTATGTGTGAGGGTTTACGTCTTCAGAGTGAGGGGTGTTTGAGCCATAGCTCACGGTGAATACCCAAAGTCTGTCTGTTATGGTGGTTGCAGATGTGGTTGATGTAGTGTAGTAGTGTACTCCCGTTTTGTCGTAATATTGTTGCCGTGTTAGCCTGTCTGGATCCCAACATTAGTGTTCTCTTCTAGTGTGTCTTTGTTTTGTATTGTTTTAGACATTTGACCTACCTCAGACAACTTTCTACCTGATTATTTTTCACCAGTACTTTTGCCTCATTCTTCCTCTTCTAAAGTGATATTTGAAGATAAATAAATCGTTTTACACATGTGCTACAAAGGTTGCGATTAATTTCTTTTTTCTTTTTATTCTAATTCTTGGTGTGGTTTATGGTGATTGGCGGGGAGGGCTGGGACAAAGCTTGCAGGAATTAAAAAGCACAGACAGTCCTGTAGGACTTGTCAAAGCATTTGCAATCATTGTCAGAGTACATTAGGGCTTACCTTGTCTTCACTATACGTAACTCTTCTCTCTGTTGCTCAGTCCTGCCTTCCTTCAGTAATTATTTCAAAGTTATGCTCTCACTGTCTGGGCCACGGCTATCTTTTTTGAACTCTCAATTTCTTCTTCATGTGTCCTTATCATTTTTTCTGCATATGTATTTTTTTGTTTCTCTCAACTGTACATTTTGAGATATTAGAAACTTTGTGTGTGTGGACATCACAATTTTGGCTGTGCACTCCCACAAGGTTGCGATAGAAGTCAAATAAAATGTTTTTATTGTGTGGCAGTAGGTTGAGCCGAATCTATGACTGGCCCCTGACTAATCCAGAGAGGATTTTAATCTCCTCTTGGATGTGAACTGCATGAATGTAAATAATGTTTGATATTAGCGCATAACTAAATTGTTGTGAGTCATACTTCCATCCTTCCATTAGAGGGATCACTCGAGGAATTTGGGTCACTTGGACATCGGGATAGTGGCCCAGGTGTGTTTATATCTAACAAAACGGATTTGGACTTGTTTAAATGCGTTGTATTTTTGAACCAATATTTATTTTTCTGCATGTTATCATACTCCCTGTTTATATGGCATTTTGATAATGTGGCATTAGTGCCAGTTGTAGTGCCTCTTGGATTTATGACTTATTTGCAAATAGGAGTTCCCAGTTTTCCTAAATTTGCTGACAGATTTAGTAATCTTTGCTTTGTACTAAAAGTATGAACTACTTTAATATAATTGTCCAATGTTCGGAATTTTTGACCCACTTTTTGTGTTTCCACCAGTAGCATATTGTACAGAAAAGATTCAAAGTGCACCAGTAAATGGGAGGAAAGGCAAGTCAGTTCCCTGGCATGTGTGATTTCCTTAGTATACTATCCCTGAACAAAAGTGGTTGGCTGAGTGTGCCATTCTGAACTTTCCTACTCCGACTCTCTCTATTGTGATGTGTTGTGATTAAATTAGAGGCATGCATGGTTAGTCAGTACCTGAATTTAAATGTCATATGGACATCTTTGCTGTCTTTGCTGCTTCCATAGAGCATCCTAGATGCCATCTGTTCTGTCCTCCTTAACGAAAATCCACAATTCAAAGCTTCACCTTAAAAAAAACGTTTCAGCAATCGAATACAAACCATTGAAATTAACTTCAAGCTAAATATGGCATTAAAAATTATACCAATATACTCAGAGCGTGTCCTTTTTTATTCCAGGGGCACGTTTTGCAACGTGATAGATACGCTTTGGTTAAGAAGCAAATACGCGATTACAGTTAGTGACCAGGAGATGGCGTGCGTGTCATAAGTAATGCCCGAATCAATGACAATGGAGCTGTTCAATCTGTGGTGCTGAATTGGAGAAGCGCTTTTTTTTCTCTCGTTTGGATTTAAACAACCATACACTTAATTTTGTCCTTTTAAATCAGGTGATTTTTTTTAATAAAAAAACACCTGATTTAGAAATGTATTAGATTAAAATATGGACCATAGTGTATTTGTGTAATTTTTATTCCATCTTGCCTTAGGTGTTTTTGTGTATTTTATGTGTCTTTTTAGAAGTAACATGGGAGGACCAGCAGCGAGGGCTTAATGGCTCGCTGTCTGATGAAGGGATGCATCCCTTCGTCAGTGTCACAGGTTTGTTGGTCTGGGTGTGCATTTTGCCTTTTCTAATGCCTTGTGTAGGTTTCTTGGAGTACTGGCTTCCTGAACTCCATCCACTTCCAAAAAAGAGAAAAATGATCTAGTAATGTCAGATGTTGTTGTTTGAGGCATCTTAATCATCGGATTTATTTTATATGTGATCATGCAGTCTATGGATGACTTTCTTGAGTTTGTCTTTCTTGCCTTTGTGTGTGGTGTTGCGGTGCTGCATGGGGTTGATACATCTGGACAATAATAGTAACATTATTTATTAGGGAAGCATGGTAGCAAGATGTGTCTTGAATCTCAGCTAAGGCACTCTTTTGTCAAATTGTCCTTGTGCTTTTTTGTGTGTTTCCGTCTGGCTACTGTGACTTCTTCACACATACCACAAATGTGCACAAAATGTTAAGTGAAGACTATGTGCGAATGTGAGTGTGAATGGATGGCTGTGCGCCGTTCGGAACCTTGAAGTGTAATATGGCGAATTATACTAAACCGAATTCATGCATTTTTTTAAACAAGACTTAAAATTTCCCTTGTTGAGACAATGATTTGATTCTCCTAATTGTGTGACTTTAGCTTGCAAGAGATGAAAGCTGCTAAGGCACATCACAAGACTCCCAAATTATTTTTAATTAATGTGGCACTCCATTATTGACCTACATTTTCAACTAAGGTGCTCAATGCAAACTGCCCAAAAAAATTAGATCGGGTATTCGTTTTTAAGATAAGTTTTTCTCTAGCTGCAGTCATTGCTGCTTTGTTTTTTGCGACAGCAAGAAAGAGACAAAGAGCTGTGGGAAATAAGTCACAAGCTGATTGTTGATTCAAACACGTTTATTCACTGAAGAGGGCAAAGCAAATATTTGCCAGAATATTTCCATGTTGAAGTTGGCTGAAAATGAGGAGGCAATAGTGAAAGGGAGAAATATGTGACAGGATAAAAATGAACAACCTGAATCCAAGCAGTTGCAGTGTCACATCACTTTCTTTTATGGGTTAACGCTTGTGTGTGCTTAGCTGTTGTCAACTTTCTCTTGATGTATTTCCCAATACCTTAGTGCTCGTGTGCCCTTTCTTTTTTTTGTGCAGCTCTGTATTTGTGTCTTGTAATTATAATTTTACATATTTTTTTCCAGCCTTCACAAAGTTGACCTATAGAGGCTCAATTGACTTCTCCCTCCCCTCTTCTTACCCAACCCTCCTTCACTCCTCCAACTCCCAGAGGCCTCAAGTTTCTGTCTGCTACAGTGCATTAACATATCTTTATTATTACAGATTCTTTTCCTTTAAAACGCAGAGCCTTTCCCAATTCCCGTTCCTTTCCAGTTATCTAATAATGAAAATCTCAGCTTCTACCTCAGCCTCTTACAGCTTCTTATCCTCTTACAGTATTTTTGCTTTTATGTCCATGGTGGAGTTTTTGGTGCGTCTTCTTTTTTTTTTTTTTTGTATGTGCTTTATGTTCTCCGTTGACCATTGTTTTGTCACTGTATTGTTGTATTGTGTGCCCCCCTTCCCCGATCCTTCATCCTCTCACCCTCGCTATCCAAACAGTGGCCTTTTCGGTGGTTACAGTGGTGATGTCACATTCTCTCGAACTTCACTCCAACCCCTTCTTGCATCCTCTCATATCCATCTTCCTCTCTCCTCTGTCTGTCTGTCCATTCTGGATGTGATCCCAGAAGACACTGCCTCACCAAGTTGGACGAACTCAGGTCTGTCCTTTCTTCATCATCTTCTTCCTTCTCTCATTCTGCTTGCATCATCGCCCCCACCAAATCCTCCTGGCGTACCCGTGCCACCTACTTAGACTGAATTAAATTTTCTTATTTTTGCTTTGCTCATTATTTGTGCTCTATGTTGTCTTGGTCATCACGCTTGTAGCTTTTTGGCCATTTTACAATTTAGACTGTGTGGCATCAGCTAAGAAGAATCATCCTATTATCACAACAACCTTGTTGTCAGACGCCATTCTTTTTTTTTTTTTAAATAAAAGAAAGAAAAATACATCAAACTGAAAAAATGTGTTGAGACACAAATTCCTCATAGAGACACAATGGGGATCTGACAGAATTATAGTTTCACATAATCAGTGCAAGATAATTAATAGATCCAGAATTTCAGCGTTTTCTCTGTTGTGTCCAAGAGATGTGTTAACCTCCAGAAAGTATTAACACAGTACTCCAGGTATTTAATACAATTTATGGCATACAACCCAGTGATGGGCATCTTAACACAGATCGTAAAACAAATATAAAATGCTCTGAATTACATTTATTTGCTTTACCACAGTGTTGGACACACTTGATCCGCTTGCAGGTCTGAAGACACATTTTCTACAATTACACTTCTTTGTTATGAAAAGAACTATCTGAAAATGTATTTCAAGTGCTGTAAAAGTAAATATAAAGCCAATTCTTTTAAATCGTGCTTTGTAAACGTGTTCACCTTTCTCTGTCGGTGTGTGTGCGCGCGCATGTGTGCGTGTGTGTGTGTGTCAGTGGGGATTTGATATGAGCTTTACATTTGCATTTATATTCTTTATTTATATATCGTTTGACTGCCCAATAAATGCAACAGATTCAGGATGTACCTGCCTCATGGTCAGTTTGCTGTGGTAGGTTGAATGAAGAAATGCATGGATGGCTTAGATGTTATTAATAATGTTCATAATCAAATTTAGACAGTATTTGTCTTCATACTTAGACACTTTACAAGGGCTATTACCATAATTTGACCACAAGCGTCACCATAGGCACATATTAAATTATAAATATGGTTATTGTTGTAAAAGGCAATATATATTCATATCGGTTGCTCATAACCGATAAATAGATTTTTTTTAACGGTGTGAAAGCTTCCATGCAAGCTATCATTTGAGAAGTTATTGTGTAACTGTGATTTCAATTTTGAATCGCCGCAAAACCAGCGGGCGTCACTCGCTCAGTGTCTGGTGGCCCTGACTGAAAGTCACTTGGTGTGTTCAAGGATGCTCAAATGTTGTAGCTGATCTTCAACGGATTGGATTTGTGATTTTTAGATGATGTTGGAGAACATTGCTAAAGGCAAGGGAGGAGTTAATGATGTCAGTAGGCCAGAGGAGATGGATCCAGTGGGGAGGTGGGTGATTTCATGCCAGAAAGAATTTTGGAGAGGTCAGCTGCCGTTTTGGGTGAGACGAAATGAGAGGCGCTGGGTGGGGAAGGTGCATGCTCCTTTCGGGGGTGATGGTAGGAGAAGTAACTAGTTGGTTTTCGATGTTAACGTTTAAAAAAAATCAAATGAATGAATTAATTACTCGTAACACATTTTGAACAGAACAAGAATAGCTGGATAACAATACCAATTTGTTTGCATAGTGAGCTGTGAACTAGAGAATGATGCACTCAATTGATTGAAATTATTGCAACATGAAGATGCAATTAACATTAAAAAATTGATTTTATTCGGTTGAGGATGCTGTTTAGCTAGTGTCTCATGTAAACAAGCAGTAATCCACCATTATTTTCCATAAACACTGAAATTATGACTACAGAAGATTTTGAACTGTTACAAAGTCTGTTTCTTTACTCACTCATTTGATTTCCAAGCTGACCATTCACTTTTCTGCCATTTGACTGGTCCTGTTCATAGCTCATGACTCATAGCACAGCAGAACCTTGTCACCCATCACTGCAGTGTTTACCGCCACCATGCTTTCTTACTCATTATTGACCTCCATATGACAACTGTAATCATCTGCTCAGGTATTGACATGGAGGAGAGGACCAGGCAGATGAAGATGAAAATGAACAAGTACAAGCAGGGAGCTGGCTCTGATTCACGGCTGGAGCAGGACTACCACAAGGTAAGAACATGTCCACACACTGTATACACCATATCAACATGTTAATGAGATTTGTAGGCATAATATACACCTCTGCTTTGCACACTTAGCAACTACACAATAGTGTGGATCTGTGTCATACTAGACCGTATAACAGCAATACAATATGGGTTCTCACATGGGAACTGGTTGAGCATACTTCCATGCACCTTCTAGTACCCTGCTGAAGGTGTGGGTACAGCTGCTGTTTCATGGCCAGGATGGAAATGATACTGATCTTCCTGAATCTGTGGTTCAATTTCTCCTTAACCCCATCAAAATGTGGCCTGCACTTATGGACACCCTTATAGGCAATCCATGAGGAGAATTGAATCCCATTAGCTAAGAACCACTCAGGTTAATGTTGACTATTGGCCTTCTTGGTCTCACCATTGTTGCCCACATGGGAGTCCCCAGCGGGAATGCTCCCCAGAACCACTGCCAAGGACTCCAAAAAGCGTGACAACTGAGCTGCTGTTTGGAGTATAAGCTGATGCCAGCATTACTCTATCATAACCATTTTTGTAGGTAACACAGGGCAACTCCAAACTTGAAGAGAGTTCAACCCTTCTCAAGTGGCCTGGTTCTAAAGCCCGAGCTGTGTCGAGGCCAGCCGGCTAGATCTAGCTGGAGCCTATTGACCTTGCATATGAGCTCCTTGTCAGAGAGGGAACGGTCCACATCCCTTGAGCCAGTTGGTTCAACTATTGTAAAATAAAGGAACGTGACTTCGACAATTTGCAGAGTCAAGTGTTTACTACTCTGAAGTGATCATAGACATGTTTAGAAGTCTTGACCACTGCCTGTGTAGCTGCCCAGCGTTCCTTTTATGTGTGTGTTATGAACACTCTCACTTTAGAAGCACTAAGCGTGCTGTAAAAAGCAGATCACCTTATGAATTGTTTGTTGAGTAATATACTTCTCGGAAGCTCCATTGGCAAACAACATTCTGCATTTCTAAAGAAGACTTGCCAGTACCTACTCTTAGTCACACTCAACACTAAATTCTACTATTAACATTCCTCAAAGACCAAGTCAGTGATATTAGTAAAAACACACACACTTGGGTAGCATTCCAAAAACGTACATGTTACATTAACTGAAGAGTATCATTGGACACTATTACCTCCAAAGCTCCTTGTCGAAGATGAACTTGGGTTCACTGCATCCTCCTAGGTAGAATTGCTTCCATTGGCATCTCCCGCAGTACTCTATACTGCTTTCATTCATACCTCAAAGAAAAAACTCTGGTCATTCAGCTCAAGTCATTTTCATCACAAAAGGTATGCCCCAAGGCTCTGTCCTGGGGCTTCTGCTTTTCAACAGTTACCTCCCCCTCGGCCCCATGCAAACCACTCTCCTCCCTAGGTCTATGCTAACTATATATTTGACTTTGTTTATAACATAAACAGACAAATAGAGATTAGACTAGTCTCGTGTATCTTATGCTGTGTTTATGGAATTGAACTTATTCTGCTTTTAAACTTCCAGGAACACCTTGAGCTTCATTTTTCTTTTTATTATAAGTTTATTTTAGTGACATTTTTCAAATAGTTTCCATTCTGATAAGCTTTAACTGTAGATGATAGGTAATCACAGTATTCATACAATAAAACTATTTTTTTATTTACCGCGACAAGCAGTATAGAAAATGGATGAATGGGTTGACATTAGTACCGAGAAGTTTACTTCCGCTATTTCGTGTTATTCCCCCGCCCGCTCTCCTTGACAATATCATTCTTCTTTCTGCTCATGGTGTATGTTTTTCTTTCCCTGCGGCTTGGTAGCTGCCCTTCAAAAGGAAAACGGTGTTCTTGGAAAACCTTCAAAATGTTTCCATTCAAACAACAAAAGAACTACAACCTGTTTTCTCCTCTTTTCAGCATTCCAGTAGAGATCCAAGGGGTTCAGATAACCTGTCGGCAAAGTCATCAGACAGTGATGTTAGCGACGTGTCCGCTGTGTCGAGAACCAGTAGCGCCTCTCGGTTCAGCAGCACGAGCTACATGTCTGTCCAGTCTGAAAGACCACAAGGAAATCGCAAGATCCGGTAAGCTGACCTCAACTTTAAGGGAAGAGTGAATTTTCTTTTTTGCACTATAAACCCAACATGCTGTTTTCACAAGTGGACAAACTCCCCACAGCTCAAATGTTTTATCCCTGTGTATGTTCCCATGTACAGACATTTTCAACAGTGAAATTGTTTGTACCTGGTTGAGCCTCAAGAGGAAAATGCACCAGATAGCACTGTGTCATTTCCTCACCCCCAATGAGTTCAGGTTTGGCTCTGTTGTAGAAAAATCTTGAACCAAACAGTTGAACTCTGCTGCTTTTAAGCTCTGGGAGAAGCTTGTCCACAACTGGTCTTGACTTCTGAGATAATCAGAAGACATTGCATCATTTTGGTGCTTCTTGTATCAGATTAAGAAATAAAACAAAAAAAATAATAATAATCATCTTGCATGATGCTTCGCAGTAGTTCTACATTTCTGTCTTCTGTTATTGCTCCGCCTGCTTTTTATTTTGGCTGCATTGTTTCCTCGTGGTTGGCTTTATTTTTGTCACTTGACACTTCTCATGCTTTTGTTTGGTTTTCTTTCTGCTGTGCATGTGCTGCTGTCTTGCTTCTGCCTCCATCTACAGCCATTTGCGATCAAGGAGCCAGTCGCGGGAGGGGGATGAGCATTTAGTTGATGTGCTAGAAGAGGAAAAGATAGGCGGGAGAGGTGGAGGTGAAGGGACAAGGGTCAATAAAGACGGGCTCGTGCAGCGAGAGAGAAAGGGATCAGGCAATAAAGTAGACAAAGACAAGCGGCAGCATGAAGAAATGCTGATGAAAGAAGACGACTTGCACCAGAGGAGTATCTCAGAGACTGACCTCAGGTAACAAGCTTGGCAGCCTTGAACTGCAAACTCCTACTATTCAATATCAACCTCAGTTTGCCCTGCTGCCCATTTACTTTAATGTGAAGGATTAGCATTGTGCATGCTTCCTTAACGGTGTTGAAGCAAACACCAGCATTTACAAAAAAAAAAACATTATGAGACAAGCACAGAGAAACCGAGAGTGCCCTCTCAGATCAGTCTTGGTGTCATTGAAAGACGTAAAGCTAGCTCAACTCTCTACATCTATATCTTGTACTGTATCTATTTTAGATTTGTTAGCTTTTTGCAGGTTGCATTCTAAACTCATACACATTTTCTTCGGCCCAATTACAAATGGGAACATTTTACTAATACTTTAAATTATTTATTTTTTTATGTCAGAGCAAGGGCTAGTTATTTTGAGTAGAGTACAATCAACGATGGTCCCTTTATTCTAACCGCATGAGAGTATTCCTATTTGACAGAAATAAAAAGTCAAGACCAAATCAGGGCACGTTTATTTATAGTTCGAGAGAAAGGCTACACTGTCCCAACTATGAAGTGCAATTCACAGCAGATGCCAAGTCGGTTCTACGTATCAACACAGTAATCCTCAGTATCTCTTTGGCCTTGAGCAAAACAAATTACAATAAAAGCAAGGCCCCCTATTAAGGCCTTTACATGGCACCTATGTAAGACACGCTGACTGCAAAACACATTTTGGAAAGAAAGATGCAGATCAAAGTAGATACGTTTTCCTATAGTCAGGTTAAATATAAATGAGCACCCAGGAATATAGACAGCTGTAATTTGTTTTTACTTGATGGCTGCACTGTGTTGCTTCACTTTGTGTCTGTGCTGCTCAGTGTCGTGTCAGTGTTTTGTCCTAATCCCTCAGTGTTATTTTGTGCCTGATACTTTCATTTTCCACAACATTCCACAACTTTCCCTCGATCCACCCCAACCTTATTTCCAGCAATGCTACCACCATTATTATTGCCCGTCAGTTCACTTTCAGGAAAGAGCAAAATATTTTTGAAGACATATTTAGGCAAATATACATAAGTAAATAATTTTAGAGCTTTAGTCACACCATTTTATTTTCAAACATAATTTTAAAACTTTGCTGAAGGGGCGGGACGAACACGGAAGTCCCGGTTCAAGATGGCGGCGACTCTACCCATCGCTCCAATTCTCTCTTCAAGTCCAGGTTCTAACTCATGTTATACTTTATACCATATGTATGGTCAGCGCTATCACCGCTTCTTGTGGTGAGGAACACATGATTTCACAAAACTGAAAACAGCAAAATGACCCAAATATATGCTGGTGTTTCCCAATGATGTTTACCAACCTGTTTTGGGACAGATTGATTTGAAAAGCCATCATGGTTTTCGATAAGGAGCAAATATTATGTTATAAAAAAAATTGTATCACATTTAGTTATTTTCTGGATTCTTAATCCATTTATTAAACCTTTTTAGTATTTTGCCCCAACTCTGCACAGGGCAAAAGAACCTCAACTTGGGTGGTACACACTGACCTAACTTACTTTATACACAAAATTATATTTTACTCCACCACAGCTGGAAGATTAAATTTTCAATCACTGAAATTAGCCACTTAAATGAAGCTGCAGGTTGCCTAAAATGATAAAATGTTTGTTCATTGCTCATCCATGCACAAACCATGAAAGCACTGAAGCAGAGTGATTCAACAGAAACATCGCTACAAGGTACATTTACTTGTGACTCATCCCCTATGTATTCAGGTCACAGTGTAAATACACATCTACTGCGCATTAAACGGGCCTGCTAACATTGGCTTGGTGTGCAAACATCACAAAAGCCAAATGTGTTTTTAGTCTCATGAGAACTTCTGTTTCACAGAAACACAAAATACACTTGCACACCAACATTTGCGCTCACACAGTTTTGTTGTGTCCCGTTGACTACTCGTTGAATTTCAGTTTCCATTAACGCATTTAGATCTCGCATTTCTTCTTCAGATATGGTTCACCATTATTGTTGCCTTGGTGACTGTTCATTCATGGAAGAGTAAAGACCAGTGTTTTCAAGGGCAGGGACTTGGCATCACTTAAAGGGAGGAGAAAATATTTGCTTAAACCCTCGTCCATCCACACCATTTCAACAACAACTTGTCTAATGGGCACAGGAGAATTTATATTTCTGGGGTGAATTATTTCAAAAAGAATTACAGACTTTCATTTGACTTGATTTGTTTACACTGCATTGACAAGCAATCATGCCTGTTTGATTAGTTTAGGAGTATATCAGATTACAAGACAAGTGTCTTTATCTGCTTCACTAGATTAATAAAGGAAGACAAATAGTCCATTACTTATAGATTATGTTCATTTCGAGAAGATGATTTTTGGAAAAGATTGATGGTCTTCTTTACCTTTTTTTACTCCAGTTCTTCAGTACATCCAGTATGAAGATTTCCATGTATAAACAAAGTTTTATCTTGGAAATATTTTGATGATATTGCATGTTAGAGTATCTGCATGAACAGGATCATTATGTTCCCTGGCTGCAGAGTAAGTCTGAAACCTCAAGGCAGGCCAACATTTTCAAGCAGGCACGTGTACTATTTGATGTGCCAAAGCGTTCATAGAGGAAATGGAACTGTAATAAGAGTAGGAGCCTTTTTTTTTTTTTTTTTACGTATGTATCTTGATGGGAGATTAGGTTTTTCTATATCAGACTAAGGTATTATTAAATCATTATCTAAATTTTGCAGCTTAGTGAGACGTTATTGTACTATTAAGAAATTTGGAGGGGAAACAAATCATCACAAATCTTGTATTCAGTTTTAGTGTCAGATCTACTTCTGCTTGGGCAAAATATAGCTTGTATTGTCCAAGAATAAAATTAAGGGGTTTATGCCCCAGACTTTGGTTTTAAGGACTGAACCATCTTGGGCTCTTTGAGGCTGTTTAGAGGGCTTTGCTCTTTGAATGGGAGGCACACAGAGGTATGGAAAATAGATCAAACATTTAAATAACTTGGAGGAAGACGGTGACAGAATAAGTTGTGTTTTGTTTTATAAACTTGCCCTGAAGGCGTAGCAGTTGAATGCAAATCTTTATGCCTATTCTGCATAATATGTTTCAGAAAGTTGGTGCAGTACTGCTATGAGGCTATATTCAAAATTCATATTGCATTCAAATTATTCTTAAATGTGAGTCAGCACACACCCGCCACTGATTCATCAAATACAATTTAGTTGCTCTACTAGACTTTTCTTGACTTAAAAACTTTTTTTTCTTTACAACAGATACCTGCACGTTTGTGCTAACAGTGATTGATATTTCAACCAGTTTATAATTCCCCCCACCTTGTCTAAATAAAGTTCCAGCTGACAAAAAATAACAATCCCAAAGCATAATGATGCCACCATGCGTCACTGTTTTGGGAATTATGCACAAAAATTTTAACCCTGGGAGAATATAAAACAGTGTCACGTAACCACATTATTTCAGTTGTTTGTTTTCACTTCGCAAAAGAGTTTTCTTGAATCACATGGTTGAAAACATTTATCTTGGTTTATTTTTCAGATCCCAAAATAGTGGCATTTGAACAGTGGTTGTAAACACGTTTTATATCCACTGTATCTAAAAGATGGTGTCCTGTTTTATTCAACCACCAAGTATTTTTCATGGCTGTGTGCTTGAAAGTTTATGAACGTGCTGCAGAGCCATGTTAGCCTTTGCCAATGCCCTGAAATCTTTTGGCTGTATTAACTAATCCAAAACACTGTGGCATTACAAGTATTCAATATTTATGTATAGAGATGGACTGATCCACAGCAGAAGCCCATCTGCCCGGGCACCGACATAAACACTTTTAAAATGCCGTGTGAGTCGCTCTGTTGTCCACACTGTGGACATCTGTCTTATTTGACTAGAAACAGGAAACCAAATGAGGAGACAATCTTCAGTAGTTCCACAGACATGATCCTTTTCCAGTTTGAATTGTCTGAACAAGCCCATACATATTATATCTGTGAGTGAGCAGATTTTGCAGAGCCCAGTTTGAGTAATTGATACAATTGAAAACCACAAACCAAATGAGAGTCCTTGACTTCTCTTCATAAGAGTACAACATAATGAATTTTGATCAGTAGATCAAGGGTTCTATATTCATCTCATCAGTGATGCAAACCCCATGACACAAAATATAATTTGTCTTTTAAAGATAACATAAGTGGATGAGCTAAAATAAGATCTTAATTTGGGCTATGGCCTCGATAGGAAGCACTCGACTTGAGAATTAACTCTCATGGCGGACCAAAGTGAGAATTTATGTAAGGTATGACACGAGATGCAAAATAGGGATTGTTTCATTTCTACCTTTATGACGTGTGAATAAAGTGGTGGTCTTGTAAAATGTAACCGGTTAGTCTGGTAAACCACATGATATTGCTAGAGATTTTTCTAAACGCTCTAAAGACATTTTAGGCTTTTATAAGCTCTGCATTGAATTTGGAAAGCGCAACTGACAACCCACCAACCACAAACTTTACTCAGCGGTTGCCCTAAATCATTCATATTACAATCCTATCACATCATATTCTTTGAATCTTAGATGTAAAAATAAACTAGTAGCTTCCCAAATGTCCAGCCCACAATATGTGGTTGAAAATGATAATAAATGCAACATTTACTCTACACAGGAAGCCTTTTATTAATCAGATACACTCTGAGCCCGTAAGTCATCTATATTGTAAGTCATGAATTCTTGTACCTGAACTCTCTCCTTTTCTCCTTTTTATCCCACCCCCCTCTCCTCTCACTTTCCTGTCTCCATCCTTTCTGCTTCCATCCTTTCCTTCACTTTCTGTCTCTCTCCTCTCTTATTGCATCCTTTCCGCTGGCCTCTTCCTGTCCCTTGGCCTGTTCTCTCTTTTCTGTTCTCCCCTGCCTCCCCCTGTCAATGGTGGTGGCTGACAGTGACTTTGCATCCAAAATGAAAAACAGGCAGATGGGCTCGTCGGGCGGCGTGAACATGACGAAGAGCACCAGCATCAGCGGTGATATGTGTAACCTGGAAAAGACAGACGGCAGCCAGTCAGACACGGGGGTCGGCACGGTAGGAACCGACGACAAGAAGAGGCGCTCCAGCATCGGTGCCAAAATGCAGGCCATGGTTGGCATGTCACGCAAGAGCCGGAGCACCTCACAACTCAGCCAAACAGGTAGGGCACCGCGCTGACCAACAGCATCTCTACCTAGTATGTGCATCTGTCCTGTGGCCTTCTTGTCTCTCCTACATTGATCTCTGTACTCACTTTTTATTTAGCATGTCCTTTCCCAACCTTTTTACTTCGACAGGCTTTGGACTTGGCACAGGCGAGATGAAGAAGCCAACAACGTGACTTTTTCCTCATTTCTTCCTCTTTCCTCTAGGCTATGTCAACTCCTGGAAATTCCTCTCCCGTTTCCTCATTGCATGTTGTTATTATAAGTCTTAATCCGTTACTGCTTCAGAGTTTCATGAATTATGCTGCTGCTTCAACAATGATGGTTTTGCTGTTTTATTTCGGAATATGTGTCACAGCTGTTAGAGCTTTGTGCTGTTGCCAAGTTACTGACGTTTCTGTCAGTCATCTGATTCTAATTTGAATATGGCTGGTGGTGTTTTTGAACACTGCCTCATATTGCTTTTGTGTTTCAGTGTAAAAGAGAGAATGGTAACATTACACACACAATTTTTATTTTTTTATAATAATTAAGGTTTCTCAAATTTGTTTTACTTTTTTCCATTTGGAACTAGTTCTATTGTATGAGTTATTGCTATTCTGTATAAATAAAACGTGGTCAGGCAATAATAGTGGAATAGTGGCTAGAACTGACGTTAGGAATTCCGGCGGAATTAATGTAAAATTCCTGACTTGTGTTTAGTTTCTTTTTTGTTTGTTTTATTGAAGCAATTGGGGCTTACTAGATTTCATGACTTGGCAGCACCCAACAAAGGTTGCTGCCTAAATGCCTGCTGAATAAATCAAAAGTACGTAAACAACAGTAAGAGAGGAGATGTAGTTCCAGGACTCGTTTGAACTCAAATAGAATGATGTTTTCCAGACGAGTGAAGGTTGGCACATTGATAACGTGCGCAACAAAAACAGCAATGGTTAAAGGTTCAAATTAGGGTTAGGGTTTCAACCTCTGGTTTAAAACTAGGGTCAGGATTTCCAACTGGGGTTAGGGTTTTAACCTAGGGTTTCAAACTAGGGTTAGGATTTCCAACTCTGGTTTAAAACTTGGGTCAGGGTTTCAAACTAGGGTTAGGGTCTCAAACTAGGGTTTCAAACTAGGGTTAGGGTTTCAACCAAGGTTTTAAATTTTCTGTTGTGTTTTCAAAGCATTTTCTTTGGCCAGAAAACCATATACAAAACCATGCTGGTGTGATGATGATGACATAGTTGCATGAAGGCCCATTTCCAGCAAGCATCCCTCCAGTGTTATAATGGTCTATTTTGTTTTCTAATTGTGTTAGAAGGCTAATGCATGATTATAAACCCCTGAAAATCTTTGTGCAATTACGTTATCTTGGAAAACACGAAATTGTCCGGGTAACCCCAAACTTTTAAATGTATAATTTATGCTCCATTTACATTCATGCAAACAGTGCAAAGCGGATCGATAGAGTGGTTTAGTTTTTGGCAACACGTTTAAACTAGACCAAGTTTTCATTTGTCATTCATTTGTTTGCAACATCTCAAAGGAAAATTCCATTCAGATTAATCATACATATATTTCTTTCATACCATACAGAGAAGCAGACCAAACACATGCAGACTTTCAGGAAGAGCTGTCAAGGTAATGCCATGCACAAGCGGTACTGTTCACTTGAACTTTGAGAGAGAGTGGGGCCTTGTTTTACATTAAGTCATATTTAGATTGACCAACACAGAAGAGGATTAAAATAAAAAATACCACTCACCATCAGGGTGAATGTAGTTGCAAATTCTTAACAATATTTATAATATCAACAAGTTAGTATGTATAATTTAGTAGAAATTTTATACTAACAAATGTTGGATATTATTGTGGAATTAAATCAAGGCCTAGTGCAATGCACTTGAACCAGGCTATACCCTGACTACCAGGCCACTGTGCCTGTGTTGAGACTAATGAACTTCCAATTTTATATTTTTAGACTCTTAGCCACACACAAAAAAAAGACTTCCTCTATTTTCTTCCAAAAGCTGCCAGTCAGTGAGGAAGCTTGATGAGACATGACCTATGGTAAAATCAGGTTTAGTATAATCCTGCTACATACAATAGTTTATTTTTTAATACGGTAACCTGACATTATTTATCCCTTTATTATAACATATTATATATTATAACATTATTTATAAGTGCAATGGTTTATTGAAAGTATTGGATTAATCAATAAATATTTTGATCATCATTTAAATGTTTATAAACCTTATTTCATTCAGAATTGTCAAAATCTGCGAAACTCTCGACAGTAACCATCCTCTCATTGGCATAGACCTCCATGAGAGCATGGTTGAATGAATGAATGAATGAATGAATGAATGAATGAATGAATGAATGAACCATACTCGATGTAAAGTTGCTGCTCAAATTTGAATAACTAATTTAGCGTTATGCTGTCAATGAAGGTTATTTTATTTTGCAGTGCCATATGTCAGCGATTTAATGTAAAGGAGGGGCTGTATGAATGTTGGTAATTAGTACAAGTCATGTTTTAAATGCAAGTCTCTGTGTTTAAGCGCACGTTTGTGCGTGTCTGGCTGATATCACTGCAGTCTGTTGTGTTTAAAGTGTCCAGGTCCAGACTTGCTTTGTGACGCTCAGGCTAGTCTCTGGCCTCATCAATCACAGTGAGGGGCCCTCTGCACTTCTGGGATATTGCGCTGTTCTTCGGTTGTGGTAGAACGGACAACATTTTTCAGATTCCCATCATCTGAGGTGCTTATGATTTCCTGTTATGTTGTCGCTGTCCTTTTGGTCGTGACTGGGACCACGTCACAGTCTATGCTTTAATGGTAGTCTCTAGTCATCATGCTTTGGTGTAACCCAAGATTTCTTTGTGGGTGGGAAGCAAATAAGGACTTTTTCCTTTGAACAGTAGATGAAAATCTTAAACCCAAATGAAAGAAAACTAATCTAATTTATATATGAGGTTTCAGCAACACATCAATTAAGATTCTGCCTCTGTTAGAAATGATCTGGTGATTAGCGTTAGAAACACTTTAAAAACAACATTACAATATTAGGCAAAGGGATTGTTTACTGTAGCCCAAATGAGGACATTACATCTCTTTGCACTTCATATTTGCAGCAGTTCTAATTAACTCGTAAATCATTAACTCGTGTCACGTTCAGTAAGTGTTCTACTGGAACGTTTGTGAAGCTCATTTCTTCTTCTGCCCAGGTACAGTATGTGGGTGGGTACAAATATACTTTACAAGTGTTAAAGTTAAACATCACGTGCTGAATGTTTTGCTTAAGCATTGCCATGTACAGTTGCCACGTGTCCTTTGACGCATTTGGCAGAAGAGAGTGAGACAGATGGGACACTAATTGTTGTATCTTTCTTGCTTGACTTGGATCATGACTTTGTTCTCACGTGTTGGAACCGCATATTGCCCCTATTTCTTTCATTGCCTAATTTCAGTGACTATTGTCATTTCATTCAATTCTGACCTAATATACTTAATTAAATACATAAACCTCAGTCATCAGAAGGAGAAACTCAGAGCAAACTTATATAAAACAATGTAAAAGTTTAAAGGTCCAGGACTTGACAGGAATTGGCAGGTCCATTTAAATTAAACACAATAACAAAAAGTCTCGTCACAGGTTTAAAACCCACCATAGCCAATAGTTTTGGAACAGTGAGCCCAATTTCTAGTTGGCCAATTTCTGGAGACTGAAAACATTTGATTGACATCAAGTGATCAATAGTGCAGCTTTCTATTTGCATTTCTATTTGAATTGATTTCACAACTTTCAAGTTAGCACCATTTGTTTTGACCTACCCATTTATCCACGTGAGCAAAAGTGTTAGAATGTGACGAAATAGTGTGTTTTGTTGCCTAGGTGTTGCCTATTTTATTGATCTCAATATTTTATTTAATTTCTATGTGATTTGGGCTTCGCCTAAGAAAAGAGGAAGGCCAATACACGCCACATGGAATTTTGTGAAAAAAATAAAGCACCGATCAAGGAAAACAACATCCACTGACAAGAAAATCATGCTGGACTCTGAAAGACCCTAAAACAACTGCTAGTATTGACACAAGCAATCAACATCAGGGCATAAACCAAAGTACTAGAGTTTGCTTTGTGGCAAAGTTGATGAGGTGATGAATAACCATCAACAAAGTGATGGCAAAGCTAAATTTGAGAGAAAGCAAGAGCTGCTCATGATCCCAAACAAGCTCATCGGTGAAAGATGTGAGATTAACTGTTTCCAACCACCAAAGAAACCTAAGGACCAACCGACGTATTGAGCTAGGAAGCAAGTGGATAGGCCTTCACAAGAAAAGTGCAAGAAATGAAGCCATTAAATATGACCCAATTACTGTTCTTATAATGTTCTCTGTTTTGTCCAACTTGCCGCAGATGTGAAAGTGTCGCATTGCTGTTGGCTGTGCTGACCTAGATGAAACCTTAAGTGGTACACTTGTGGAAATAGGTTGCTGCATCTCAGTGTGGACAACTTTTGCACCAGTGCTCATGCTACAAGAAGCTACGTGTTATTGTGCCATATTTTCAAAGGTGTTTTGCATTTTCATATGCAGCACCGCATTGTCGTTGCAGTGAGCATGTGAATATTTTTGCTCACGTGTGATTGTGGCCATTTAGCAAGTGCTTGATAGTTTGGCTCTCTAAACTGCATGTACCAATGAGCAAGATATTGAAGCATTTGTCCTTGGGGTGTCAGCCAGTTAATTTACATGCAGTCCTTCCATTGTATAAATGCAAAAGTTAAGGCTTTTTTGGAGGGAGGGGTCAATATGTATGAATCCAGACCAGAGTGATGAACAGACCACAAGGGAAGTATAGTCACACTAATGTAAACAGAGAATGAAAGAGTTTTACAATCAATGAAGAGAAACTGAAGAGCCTATTGATGAATGGAAAATGACGTTTTTAGGTTGAACATGTGAATGTGATCATCTCTTTTTCAATTCCTCCCAAGTCAACACAGCTGTGTTATGGTAGAAATGGTAGAGAGGACAATTAAAGGAGCCTGACCTGGCACGTGCAGTTGGAGTGGCTGCTACGTGGCTGAAGCCGACTCACACGTAGCAAAGTAGCAAGCTGGCAGACGGAATGACAGCTTGTTTTCACTGGCCTCTGTGGCTAGCATGGGGATCTGAGGGGATTGTGATACCGGGGATGGAAAATGAATATGAATGAAAATACCAATTATGAATAATGCAAAGAGCAAAAAAGGTGAGCAGAGGGAAATAATTAGTCAATGAAGAAAGCAAGGTTTTATATTTGTTGTTTCACTGGGAAGGGAGGTATCTCCATATCTCTGGGTAGAGCTTCTTTGCCCATACTGTCATCTGAGGTTTAAGAAGGCTAGCCCTGTGATTGGTGGAGCGAGAATCAGCACCCTTCCCTCCCCCTAGAAAAAAGAGGTGCTACAGGCAGCTTCGGGCACAGTCGAAGTCGCAGCTACTGAGGCAACATCCACATCTCTCTAGACAGACTAGCACACGGCCAAGATTTGTTAGCCGAATTCAATTTTGAAGCGTGACCTATTGATCAATCCAATCACCGCATTGAGGACGAGTGCAAGTCACTATGGGTAGGCAGGGGCACGAGTCCTCTGCTTCAGCTGCTGGGATGCGTATCCAACGCTCTCAGAGTAAGATGAGCTTGTCTGCATCGTTTGAAGCGTTGGCAGTCTACTTCCCCTGCATGAACTCCTTTGATGAAGACGATGGAGGTAAGACGACACTGAGAGATGCTGTGCTTTAGGAAGAGAAGCATGCGGGATTAACCGATTGTGCTTCAATTAACGTTGTGCCGCGGTTGTGTCAACATGCAATTCTGTTTGTCAACCAGGTTGTCAATCTGTCGTGAAATACTCAGCTAAAAAAATTTAGTACATGTGATGAGTGATTGCTTTAATTTTACTGTGTTGTAGAGATCCTACCAGAATATGTTGGATTTATACTTTTCACATTTGAAGTATTTATAATGAAGAACACACACAGGAAGAAATTAATTCAGCAATATGTCTATGGCTATTTCATCCACGT
Organism: Syngnathus typhle; assembly: GCF_033458585.1. Lineage (NCBI taxonomy): Eukaryota > Metazoa > Chordata > Actinopteri > Syngnathiformes > Syngnathidae > Syngnathus > Syngnathus typhle. Next base: position 8,684,334 of record NC_083747.1, on the reverse strand, counting down.
TACACATTGTCAAATCCGGTAAATTCCGAATTCCCTTGTCAATCATGTACAGAACTTATAAAAATGTCGGCTCCGATCTCCCTTTTAAAGTGTGCAGCGGAAAACAATGCAAAATGAAGTATATCTATTTTAACAAGGAGGCTAAACTAATTCATTTTGAAAAAAGCTGTAGCGACGGCTTGTTGCAGGTTTATCAAACAACAGTATTTATAAAGACAGTATATGTGTATGCTGGGAAACCAAAAAGCATTTAGCATTCAGCTTTCAGAACTTTCTAACTAAAGCCTTGTTATATAAGCTTCAATTTATATCCAGTGTTGCTGTTTACCATGTTTTACTTGTTTTCCCGTACACAAAAATAATTACAAGCAATATAATTCCTACCTATTACTGGGACCCTTTTCGAGCATGTATCGAAAAATATATTTTCTACTATATGGCCTTTATATTTTGGCTCTGGTAGTTAGCCTACTTGTGCTTTGTTAATATTCACATATTTATGTCAAAGGGGACTTCTGGACACTATGCTTTGTTGTCTAATTTATTTTATATTTGTTCAGAGTGAGTACGTTTGAAAAGCAACAACTTGCAAGCTACTTAATTATTGTTGTTGTATTGCGCAACTATACGGGTAGGAGTATTTTTCCATCCTCTTTTTTTGCTTGTATTTTGGAAGCACAGTAGATGCTGAGAAACATTGCTGTGACGTAGCAATTCAGAAAGGGAATCCTATGAAGCACCTGGACAAATATGTCAGCAGGAATATTACCAGTTCAAAATAGTACTCCGTGATGACGTGCTGCCAGACGTCATTCAGTTTCTGTCACCGTTGTTCCCAGTTGCAGTGAGCAGCATGAAGAGGCAAGCTGGATCACTGAGATTTCAAGGCTAAATGGTTTCACAACTGTTTCTTCACATGCAGAATACTGTATGTAGATCATGTCGGACTAGTCGATAAAAGGCCCGTTCTAGGGTGATAAGATAGACAATAACACGCTTTACTCCGTTTGGGATCACTATCATACTGCGTCGTATCCCCACACTGGGCTACTGACTTGCAGCGCTCCATATTTAGCTATATTTTTTATCTCAGGCGCCATTTGTTAGCGAATCATTGATCATTGTAATGTACTTCGTTTAGTTGCGGTACGTCTGACATAGGTGCATCCATGCAGGCTGGGAGATGTGAGCATGTGAGCAGGCTGATGGAAGCAGTCAGCTGTCATGTTTGATCAGCCAGATGAGACAGATATTTGTAGATGGAAGCTTCAATATTGTCCGGTGTGTCATGAACTAATAGGAAAACATTTTTTGGGTGTTTAATATTCAATGCCAAAAATGACAGTCTTTCTTTCTCTTGTGCTTTCCTTTATTATGTGCACAGAAGCAGGAGGCAAGAAATTGCGCAGCACTATCCAAAGGAGCACAGAGACAGGCTTGGCAGTAGAAATGAGGAGCAGGATGACCCGTCAGGCCAGCCGAGAATCCACAGACGGCAGTATGAACAGCTACAGCTCCGAGGGAAAGTAAGCAGACAAAGCATTCAAAGATTTCCCCATTTTTTTATATCTTCCTAACTTAATCCAGCTGCTTAGCTCACATTATTTGACATGGATATAGTAGGTTTGTCTCCATGGTAACAAGTGTTTTTTTGTGCTCCAGTCTCATCTTCCCTGGTGTGAGGCTTTCTTCAGAAGCCCAGTTCAGTGACTTTCTGGATGGGCTCGGGCCCGCCCAGCTCGTCGGACGACAGACGCTGGCTACACCGCCAATGGGTATGAATCTCTCTTGCTTGGAAGCCTAAAAACATTTGCTGCTCCTGGTTCTTTTATCTCTCTTTAAATTATAAATATAAATCTTGAACACGTTTTTAGGTGACATCCAAATTGGCATGGTGGAGAAAAAAGGAGCACTGGAGGTGGAAATCATAAGAGCTCGTGGCCTTGTGGGGAAACCAAGTTCCAAGGCACTGCCAGGTTAATAACACGAAAAGCATCATGTTGACAAATAATGATGACATTTTACTTGACGTGTTTTATTTTCTCCTAGCACCCTATGTTAAGGTCTATCTTTTGGAAAATGGAGTCTGCATAGCCAAAAAGAAAACAAAAGTAGCAAGAAAAACCTTGGATCCTCTTTACCAGCAGCAACTGCCGTTTGAGGAGAGCCCTGGAGGGAAAGTTTTACAGGTGAGAAAAGTAGAAGAAAGAAAAAGAAAAGATACCTTGCCTGCCACCTGAGGTTGCCCCATGTGTTTGACTCCCGTGTTTTACATGGCTTCTTTTTAGGTGATTGTCTGGGGCGACTATGGACGCATGGACCATAAATCTTTCATGGGAGCAGTTCAGATACTGTTAGATGAGCTGGACCTGTCCAACATGGTGATTGGCTGGTTCAAGCTCTTTCCTCCCTCCTCGCTGGTGGACCCAACTCTCGCCCCCCTGACAAGAAGAGCTTCCCAGTCTTCGCTGGACAGTTTCTCACGGTCATAGCAGCGTGCAGACTGATAGCGTTGTTGTAGCAGCCCAGTGTTGCGATGACAGGTCACGCCCCCCGGTTACACTGCATGCTTGATGTTGTGTCTTCTGAGCCTGTTTCTAGGGGTGCAAATGTGATCCTGTGTTTTGAGCAAAAACGTTGCACACGTGGTGCTCGTGGCGAAGCGCATCGCAAGCGCCCGGCGGCCAGGATGGCCGGGCCATGTTGTTCTTGCTGTTGGAAGGAAACTGGAATGGAGTCCTTAGCACGAGGAATCTGTCATTTCCAGCTTTTCATCCAATTCGAAGCCATGGGGGTCGGTACTGGGAACCGCAAAACGGGTTCTACAGAAACCCTTTTTCGAATGAAAAATAAATGTTTGTCTTTGATTTCCATTTTTGCTTTGCTTTTATTTGTTTCTTTTTCCTGTTGTCGTTTTTTATGTCTGAATGGGGGTGACGGTGGTTTGCACCACCAGATGCTTGGTCGTGCCCCACCAACAGGTGAGGTTTTTGGAGACCATTACATAGGGTGAGGTTTGTCCCACCTTGAAGCCACACCCCCCAGAATCCTAAAAGAAAATAGCCTGCAGACTCTTGGTTTATATGCTCAACCTATATGCTGTGCTGGAAACTCACCAGACAGCAGTAATCAGAGGCAATATTGCAGCGGCTACAAATCACCAATAATGAGTCAAACCCCCAGAGAAAAGATGTGCAATCTACCATCTTGATTTCATTCTTTCTCTTTTGATATACAGTATTGTATGAAAAAAAAATCTCTGAGAAAAATATATTTTCCCTTTTTAGTTCATTTGCATGAATACAAATTTAGCTGACTAAAATTTCTCTTTTTTTTCTGGAGGCTGTAACATGCAAAAAATATGAAGAAAAAGAAATAAAACAGATCAGCCATTTCAATTTCAACAATTTTATATTATTTTTTAAGATACATTTCACTAGTGCATGGTTTTCAAGGGGAGTGAATGCAACATCATGATTAAAAGAGACAAGTCATTGTTTATCAGTCCAGACCATTCATGAGTCAGTAAGATAAGGCTAACAAAAGGAACATTTTGGACTATTTAACAGATAATGTTTTATGACGAAAAAAAAAAGTGATAATGACAATAAATGTAAATGACTTATTTCATTGTGAAAAGGCTCAGATAAAGATTATGTGAAAATGTACATGTTTCTCTTTTTATTCCTTCTCCCAGGGTACTTCACATTGTACGACTCATTTCTACCAATGTCCCCTGATAGTGTTTGGATTTGGTCTGGGCCAGATCTAGTTATTTTACAGTTCTATATTGTTTTGGTATGCATTTTAGTTCAAATTTGATTTCTTTAACAAGCATGTTGAAAAGGATTCTCTGCAACATGGCTTGGGCACACCTTAAAGTAACTCGGCATGTTTTGATATAGGATGATATTTGGAATTTTTGCAGTTTCTTGTACAGTGCATGTCAACGTCCATTCATTTTTCTCCCTCACGTTAAATTCAATGCTACACCTAATTACGTTCCAATCATCCATTGACCAATTATTAAAGTTTTTAACAAGACATTCCACTCCCAAGATCATATATATTTTCTTTGCAGATATTGAGGAAAAAAAGTGACAAGGAAAATATTTTCTACTTAATGGAGTTGAGACGTTGTGATTACAAGTGTATTTTGTTTCAGTATTGTTGACCAACATGCAAAAATATTCTGTATTGGTACAGCAAAAGGTCTATACTGTACGTAATCAAGAGGCAGCAAACCTGTAAAAAAAAAAAAAAAAGTGTTGCTGGAGTTCAATACAAGCACTGTTTATGAGATGAGCTAATCACAAGTTCAAATAACATGGAATATTGCCACAGAATTTTTTTCTTGTTTTAATGAAAATGACATTTATTTAGTATATTTTTGTTAGTTTTCTTTTAAAAGCCAAGACCTGATTATTTTTTATTTTCTATTTTTAGTAATAAAAACGTCTCATGTCTGGGAGGCTAATGAATCGTATAGCTGCAGTATGTCTGAATGAAAATGAATTGGGGCATTATTCCTTTTCCACATGGAGATAAAGAATTTTAATGTCCAAGGATTTTTTTTGTCGCTGTAACAATCTGCAGTATAGAGTTTACTTTTTGATTTCCATTGTACATACATACATAGATGTCAGATTTTAAATAAACACAACACTCTTCTGGAGCAGGAAAAATGCCTCACATGATGAAAAAGACATAAGTTATTTATGCTTTTGAATGCCTTTTAATTTTCTCTTTTTGTGCAATGTGTTAATGCCAAGGCTATGTCTTGGTTAAGTATGGTTGAGTACAGAGATTTATGTAAGTTATTTTTCAAATTAAAAATAAAAAAATGATATTACACTAATTCCGATTGCTGTGTGACTGTAGGTTTTAGAACAAACAGCATGCATGCACTCTTATTGGTTTCCTCGGCAACTGGATTCGGGGTGGCGGAATTATCGTTAAACACGTATCCATATATTTTTCTATCTCACTTATCCTCATTGTGGTCATACGTGAGCTGCTTTCCAGCTGATTTGAAGCCAGAAGCAAGGTTTAAAGAAGTGTAAACTATGGAAGGGATAATAAAGATTTCATGTATATTTCTGTGCACAGTGCTTAAATCAGATTACCAGAATGTTTGCTTTAGTGGTAGCCATCATGAGAGACACACTGCTTGCTTCTATTTGTGGAAACACAGTCCGGAGTCAGTGATTGTAAACACTACATTCATTCATTCATCTTCCAAACAGCTTATCCTCACAAGGTTTGCGAGGATGGTGGAGCCCAATAAAACTTTAACTTTAATTAGAAGTTTATGGACGACGCTGTGTGTATGAGGTGCATAAACATGTCTCCAGAGACATACCCCGACCCGAGAAACTTTTTGGAAAATAGCCACAACTTACAAAACAGTTGGACAGGGCACTAGTTTTCAGAAATAAGCAGTCGCATGGTTTCGCACTACGTTCACACTTGATAGGGAGGCATGCAGGCACTGCATAGACCCATCTATTACTATACAAGGAATTAAAATGTAAATTTTGATTGTTGTAGTAGCGTTTAGCAATATATTGTTTTGTTTGGGTTTTTGTTTTTATTTGTATAAGTAGCTTTTGTGGCTGATATTTTATTATTAGTGTAATGTAAAGAGAAGAACAGCAAATAGGAACCAGATATTTATTGTTGCTGCTGTCAGCTTTGCTTTTGCTTATATACCAAAGAGAGAAATAGTTGACCTGGTGTTTCTCATTATACTACACAAACTTGTTGGACTACTCACATGACTCGTCTCATGTCATTCAGTCCTCTTTGGGAGGCTCCTGTAGTAAATTTGCTGTGTCAAAGAAGCCCAAAAAGTGTCAGCTCTGAGACATTACAGTAAATAATTATTTTGCAATTAATTCCTCTGTGTTTGAAAAGACACAGAACACACTGTAAATCTGTCTCCTTCCATTTTTCCCTCCAATTCTCTAAGAAATTAGCAGAGCTTGATTTGTAACCTGTTGGCAAGATTGCCAAATTCCTCAGCATCAGGCTGCTGGAAAAAGTCTCAGATGGTCCTGAATTGTGCCGCACGTGAGCAGGCACCACTGGATTAAAGGGCTCAAAGTATCTTAATATTTCTCTAGGACGCTGCGCTCCCATCTGTTACTCTACGAGTAGTTACCTTCTCCTTTCACAGTCATTTGTGTTATGAGCCATTTGTGACCAATACGGAATATTTATTACCTTCCTTATAAGCATACAACCAGACATGAAAAGAAAAACAAAAGATATAAAAAAAATATCAGCGTGATAATGGCCCGTGCAATATTTGCATTGCAAAGATGTGAAATAAGTTTTAGATGGAATTGTTTATTTTTACGTAACTTGGACCAGATGCAACTTTAAATGTGCTATCCAATGGTGAACAATGGCATTACTAACACTGAATAACTTTAAACATATGCAGGCTGTACGTGGAAAAATATGAATTAGAATTAATAGTTAAAACATAGATTTCATTCATTAAATTGAGCAGGTTTAGGTACATGTCAGATATTGCTGTAATACGTATCATTATTGAAATACAGTATTTAATACCCATGTCATATCTTTCATGTTTTTTCAAGATAAGTACATATAAGAATTTGTGGAAATAGATGTGTATTGTTAGTTTACAATGAGACATTTATTATGATTTGTTGCTTCCTTCTTTTTTTTTTTTTGTTTGTTTGAGAAAAAGATGAAGATGACTGTACAGTATTATGACGAATGACTGTGGTTTGTTGCCACATCCTGTTCCAGCATTATTTAAGGCGATGGTGAACAACACACAGTAATAATAGATGCAAGGCTACATGCCTCAGGTTTGTACTTTAGAAACAAAATACACAGGACAACCATCTGATTAAGCTCATCCCAGAGTTCTTCTTTATTTGAATTCCTGGGACTGTGGACCATGAACACCAAGGGCCTAACTGACCTGAGGATTTTGGCTGTGGATGTTTTTACCAGTGATAACAGAGAGGGCTTCAAGAGAACCACCGTCCTCCTCCTCTTGTGTGTCTTCCCAAGCCTCCTCCTCAGTGCTTTACTGCTTCTGTACCTTTTCTTCACTCTGACTTGTGACCTAGCAGTGTCCTCGGGGATTGCTGCCCTCTTTGGGGTGCTGTTGACACTCGGCCTATTCCTGTCACAGACGGTACGATGCTTGTTCACTCTATTTGTCATATCGCTTTTCACGAAGAAGAGTCGTAGTCTCCTGCTGACCGCTGGCACAAGTGTAGTTGTCCTTGGAAATATTCAAAACACTTTGGAGAACCTCACAGGCTTGATCAGGAGCATGATTTGCAACCTGAGGGCCAAGAAAGAATCAGTCATTGCTCCCTTCAGAAACTATGTGGACATGTTGAAATGGCTGGCTGATATTTTGCTTGGGGTGACGGATTTGGGCGTGGTCAAGCTGGACTCCCAACTCAAAATTTCACCCAAAGTGGACTTGGAAAATTTTCGGGAGCGACTCACCCAAGTCGAATTGAAATTGAATCAAAGTGTCAAATATGCAGTGAATTTAATAAACACAGTATCCACTGTGAAGGAATATGTTTATCCTCTCATCAGCATACTGGTGCTCATCATCTTTATAATCTTGCACGTAAGAAATTACTGCAATGACATGAAGTACAAAAATAATTTCATCAGTAACAAATTTATTGACTTTGACAAGAAGCAGAAGGAAGAAGGAAAGCAGCACGTACTTCCTCTCACATCAGAGGAGAAGAAGCTTTACCCATCCCTCCCTTCCCTCCGTCCCACCACCCAGGAAGGAAAAGCTCTGCTAAAATTTGGCATTCCAATTATCACCCATTTGATTGCTTGGGTCATATTTATAGCTGTGGATGCCGTGTTGTACTATTTTGTTACTATTATAACAACCAAGCTGTCAGAGATGGAACCATTCCACGTCCCTCTGCGGCTGAGCCTCAAAGTAAGTCCTTCAATTAAACTCTGAGTCAATTGTCACATCAATTTAATGAATAAACATGGTGATGTATTACTTAAATAAATACTCACACTCACAGTGAGACACTATTTCATTCATATTTTTTTAAATTTGGAATATTATTTGAAGCTGGTGTCAGTTGCTTCATCTTAGTGTTGCATTTGAACACCCACTCAGCTAACCACAAGTTTTTGTTCACCTTGATGACAATAACAACAACTGTGGGATTTCTTTCATCCACCCTTGCAAAATAAAATAAAATAAAATAAAATAAAATAAAATAAAATAAAATAAAATAAAATAAAATAAAATAAAATAAAATAAAATAAAATAAAATAAAATGAAATGAAATGAAATGAAATGAAATGAAATGAAATGAAATGAAATGAAATGAAATAAAATAAAAACGTCTGTTGTACTGTTGTATGCCCTAAATGCAAATTGCTTTTTTCAGGGGATTGCGACCTTAATTGGTCTACAATTGAGTGAGGAAAACCACCAAAAGGACTTTTCTTATTCTGTGATGCTGTTTGAGAAGCAGTGCCTCCCCAAACCCAAACTGCTGCTCAACAACTCTCTGGTCCCATTGACTGCCATCTTGCTGACCTTGCTCGTTATGGCCCCTGTAGCGGCCAAGTTGGTCCAGATCAGGCTCATGGTGTGTGAGAGGTTTTACTGCACCGCTGCAGAGGAGAGGATCAAGTATCTGCATGCCAAAATTCTGAGGAAGAGGTTAAAAAGGAAGCGGGAGAAGGACAGTTTTACATCACTCATCACCAAGGTATGAGTCACAAAATAATGCATAATTGAGAGGGAAATCCTGGATGCTAATCTTTCTTTATTGTTTTCTCTTAACAGCCACATTTCTGGTGTCCATTGCTTTTCTCAGATGAGGTCAACACGTGAGGAAAGGTTTCTCCATATACCCAACAGTGACTGACACTATTATGTATCTCTGTGGGTATATATATATATTCATATACATATATAAAATATTGCACATTTTTATATTGTTGTAATGTATTTGTTCCATACAATCTGCATGTATTATCTAAACTTGGGTGAACAATGTATGTCTTTATTTATGTAATGTTGATGTTATGACACAGATTTTTCAAAAGAAATTAAATATCATTAATATAATGACAACATTTTCTGGTTGGAACATGTTTGTTTTTGTCAAACAATACTTTCAATACATATTGTCACGTTTCGTCCCCGGTTGTTTTATTATGTGCACATTGTCATAGTTTCTGTCAGTGTCTGTGTGCTCGCCCCTCCCTTCCTGAGTCTACTCTCAATCTTTGTACTAATCACAGTCATCTGTCTGTCGTTACCTGTCGCGTATATAAATCCTGTCTGCGTGTCACGCCCCTTTCCGGATTAATTCTGGTCTCATGTTCTGTCGTTGCTAGTTTCTTGTGTATTCTTGTCCCACGTCTCGGTTAGTTTGGTTTTTGTTCAGTCAGTCCTGTTGAGTTTGCCGGTTCTGTTGGCTTGTTCGCTTTATCCTCCCTTCCAACTACCTGTTCCCTTCAATAAGCCCTGGTCCAAGCTGCATTTGGTCACCCTGCTCCATTCCGATCCGTGACGCATATACGTAGGTATAAATTGATTGTGTGTGTGTGTATGCGTGCGTGCGTGTTTCTGTGTAAGATATCTACTGAATGTGTCTATTTGAATAGACCGAGACCGTGTACTTACATAATCCAAGACAGCTGTCCTTTGCATGTGCAGTGTAGGCCACAACACCATAGGCCCCCCATTTGCACCGTGCTGTCACTATGCATTGACATCATACAGGTGTTTTATAAAACAGGGACACTTGGGGTTTTGCATCCTTTGCATGACTACCAATGATAATTTTAGCTTTGTATTTGACTTTCATAGAACCAATTCATCAAGATTTATTGCCTCCAAGTCATACCTAGAACTAAAAAAATGAAAGAAAGGAGAAGATCCTCTATAGCTGTTTTACTTAAGTGCAGTTTATAGGAATAGGCAGAAATAAAAAATAAACTAAAAACAAAATCTTATGTATGAGTGTGACTTGTAGACTGTTGACTGTAAATAGTACGCTACAGCTTGTAATATTTTAGCCAACTCAACTGTACTATTCCTTCCTTCATTTCCATGGTAAACAGTAATGGGAAGTGGTACAGCTGAGGGAGGAGTGGGCCTTGTGTGAGTCACACATTGCCAGTGACCCGTGAGGCAACCTGATAAGCTCACATTATGTCTCAACGGGGCTTGCGGCAGAAAACCACGTCAGCATGCGAGCCTGACAGCAAGCTCCCACATGATGCTTGCCGACAGCCGCAGACCTTTTTACTAAGTACTGAGGGGAGGGCTGTTCTCCATTTATGGTCAAAAATGGACTGGATATGATAATACGCCATCCTGCTCAATATGCAAATGCAGAGTCATCGTGGGTCAACAAAAATCTCATTACCGTCAGTCTATTAATTCTCTCCAGTCTGTAAAATGACTCAAATGCAATGGTTGAGATGACAAGAAACTTTAAGGCGTGTTCACCGGGTGCAGCAATAAAACCAATAGAATAAACCACTAAACTGTTTCTTAGTAGCCACTTCCGCTTTTATTTCTTAGCAATGATAATAAAACTATTGCTAGTTAGAATTTCATAAAGCCTATAAAAGTACATAACATGACATTGAGTTTGATGTTGAATTGACCTAAATGGACCACCCATTCCTCAATGAAAAGAGGAATTAAAAAGATAACACATTTCGCAGTTCTGTATATAAAATGAATCTTTCTGAGAGTATAATTTTTGCTATTTCTGACCATATAAGTATTACTATTTCTGAGACTTGTCCAGGCACTGACAGTAATGTGTGTGAAAGGACACAAGCACACAGCTGGAGGCTCAAAGTGGCTTTCTCTAGTAGCTCCCATGTTCACACAGAAATGACTTTTCCATCATATGGCTTTCTGATCACAGGTGTAGGTTGGCCCACCTGCAGGAGGAAAGAAAAGGCAGAGAGAAGGCTTGTGTGTCATCAGAGGGCAGATATCAATGTGGTCATCAGAGCAGAGCAGCACTTTCCAGCCTGTTTGGTATTTAAAATGTTGTGTTGCTCGCCACAACTGAAAAAATGGGGACAAGGATTGGGAGAATCGGCACATGTCAAACAATCTGGATTGGCAAATTGGCTTCAGCATTTGATGACCCCCTGTAATGAGGCCGTGCCAAGCTCTGCTTCTATCTTGAGTATTTTTCTTCTTTTGAACATCTTTACTGACCTTGTCCCTCTGCATGATTCGTTTGTAGACAAATTCGGAGAAGGGTTTTCTGTGGATGAATCTGCCCCAACCAGGCGTCGTCTTCAGCTGTCCATCCTCGTAGACCACTTTACCCCTGGAAATGGTGATCACTGGCACTCCATGACACTCCATACCCTCAAAGATGTTGTAGTCCACAGCCTGGTGATGCGTCTTGGCTGAAATCTTTCTGTCAAAACATACAAATGCCAGCACAGGTCTGCTCAGAACAGAAAATGAAATTTGTGACGAGAGAATACTAATGCGTGACTTATTCTTGCGTTAAAGCAAAAAAAAAAAAAAAAAAAAAAAGTCCTGTCTGGAGAAGATGTTGGACATAAATGAAAGATTGACATGGAAAATGATTAAATAATAAATAAAAATCACAGTGCTGTCACTGCAGTTCACAGACAAATGTCATGTAAATGAATTGCCAAAGATCTGTTCTGTTACTTAGTCTGAAGATAAATTCACCCCCGAATGAATAAATCCTACCTAGTTAAGATAATGTTCTAAATAGAAATGGGTCATGTTTCTTGATTAATTCTAGTTTAAATGTCCGAATAATGTTTGTTTTTTTAGCAATTTTAATTTGTCAGGGATGGGCAAAGATAGATACCAGATATCAATATCACATTTTACATTATTTTAAAGTACCCTACACTGAATGCTCTCAATACCAACCATGAGTGAGGTTAAAAAAAATAAAAATAAAAGTCCTCTTCGCAAGTGAATGAGAACCACTACGTGTATAGCTGCTCCATAAATCAAGACCTTACAGATTGCTTAACACCTACCTATACAAATGCATTTAGTTAATTTATTTTTGGGTCCAGGCTGTTTTGAAAAAAGCAGAAATAGAAACAATAAAAATTTTGCTGAGAAATAATGCTTTGCAATGTTCCAATGTGCCTATTTATGAGACATGGGGCCCTTGACTGAGCTTCCTCTGGGTTACGTAACTGTTTGTAGCCTCTGGCGCCGGATGTTATGGAGTGACACTTACATTGAGAGCAATTAATTATGCAGGTTTACAGATGGATTCATAGGAGCAGCAATTTAACATGAGGCAATCTTAGAGTTAGAAAACAAAGCTATAGAGTAATTTACAAGAAGGCTGATTGGCTCAAACTTTAAAGTTGTCCATGTTAACAATTGTACAAATCTTAGACATATGCTAGTAATTTACAGTAAGATACATTGATACAAGATAAAGTACATTGGGTAAGGATGAGTTCAATTCACATCAGTGCATAGCACCCTTCCACAGGGGCTCAGCCCAGATTCTCTTGCAAGCAAAAGCGCACAGTCGAGTTTTGGATTACATAATGTGTGCGTGTGTGTGTGTGTTGGCTCCCAACCTGCCCCATATGAAGAGACCTTCAACTGTTATGATTTATATATTTTTTAAGGAGGAGACAGGAGGAAACAACACCAAAATCAGATTTAATAGGCCCTTTGCGGGATGTGACATCATAGCTGTTGACTTTTTATGTCAATTAGCACGTTGGAACACAACATTGATTCGTGGAATTGTGTAGCGCTTCAAGAGAAATCTACTATTCTCTGTTTTAAGGCTGTTTTGTCTGCAAAACACATGTATTTTTCCTAAAAACAAAGAGCGAACTCGGGAACATTTCCTGAAAGTGCTCTAACGCTAACTTCCTTAATAAGAAAATGGGATCAGCCCCCATGTGAACATTTCATTAGTCTTCAAATCCACACGAGCCGTCAACATCCCAGCGGATGTGTCTGTCTTAAGCTTATATAAATGTTCAAGTCATTGGTACATTTATAGAATAAAATCTTAAATCCCTCACGCTATCATTTTTGAGAATCTGATGAAACCGATTTGTATTTACCGTCAGCCTTTAATTTGTGGCTGCATAAAAGGACATGCTGCAAACTTACAAAAGACAAGAGTAGATGGGATTTTGGAACCCGGGGGGGACAGGAACCATTATTATTTTTTTATTTACATATGAATATATGACACACACACATTTCTTCAGCGGCTTTTCTCTTGCTTGCACTAGAATGAATGCTGAATGGCCCAAGTGGGCCCCTCACCTTGATGACTTGGGATCCCAAATAACCACATCAGCATCTGAGTTCTTGGCGATGCGGCCTTTTTGCGGGTAGAAGTTGAAGATTTTTGCTGCGTTGCTGCTGGTGACAGCTACGAATCGATTCTCATCCATTTTGCCGCTGTGCTGGGAAGATGGATATGCACAAATAAGCCAGTTTGAGTGAGAGAGCGCAGTTGATAGCACCGTACACAATTAACAGACAGAAGCCAATGTAGAGGAATGTGTGATTTGAAAGCACTGCAAAGTAAATCTACACTAAGAAAACGCACTGTCAGCTTTATGCATTGAAATGTCGATCTCTATTTACTCCTCTCAGTGTTTGCGGAAACAGAGCGCCACAAATGCTCAGTCGGAACTACAATTAATTCCAAGAACTATTGAATTGCAAGTCATCAAATAAAAGAAACGTGTGGTTGTAGATAACCACAATGCATCACAAAGGATATCTGACTTTTTTTTTTCTTTGTAGTGGTATGGGTCAAGGACATATAACATAAATTCTATCTATGTTGTGTTGTATTCCATCCTAGAATATGGGTACGTGAGCGTATGTGACGAAGACATACCACTCCCTTCTCCCAAATGACGGACATCCTATCCTCCACGCCGTTCACCCCATTGGGGATCTTGGTGAAGTCGTCTTTTCCAAGTGCCTTCTGACAAACTGAGAAGGTACAGTTGTCGGTCCCCGTCACACTGAGATCATCACTAATGACACATAAAGGATAAATATATGATCAAATAACAGAATAAGAGTGATGAATGATTCTAAAATGTCTCTTTTGTAATGCTAATTTAATTTCCGTTATATACTACATTACTTTCTTGGTTGTTCTAATCATTTTATTGATGTTCCCTTTGTTATGTTTCAATATTGGTGTTGTTTCAACCACAAAAATACATAACTGTGTTCCAACTTTGAGGCCAGCAACATCGATCCATCAATCCTACAAGTCTCTATTAGGTTTGCTGGTCACATGACCTATATATATATTTGGAATGTATGGAGTATAAAGAGATAACCCACGCAAGCCACCTACTTGGCCAGCAGGTCCATGAGGTACGCAGGGGTGCTGGGGTCAGGTCTGAGGGGAGGACCCATGACAAAGAAAGCCGCATGGGCCCACTCCTTGTGCCAGTAGTGAGTCCCGTCAGTTCCTAGTCCAGCTGCAATGGGCTCCCCAAACACCACCCGTCCTGGCAGCAGATGGAAGTTTTACTTCAGCCTCACTGTACACTTTAGGCATCATTCAATACTGAAAAGTTTGACTATATTCAACACACATTCAATAGTTTTTAAAGATCATTGGAAAGGTATTTGTAACATCCTCTCACACGTAAACTAATAAATCTATCACCTACCATCTCTGCGGGCGTTGGACACCACCTTGGCTGCAGATTTGCTCATGACATGGACCACATAAAGAGGGCAATTGACAGCACTAGCGATGGTGATGGCTCTCTGAGTAGCCTCAGCCTCGACTTCCTCCGGCCGACACATTTCATGACCCTCAGGTCCTGTGATGCCCATGGACAGCATCTTCTTTGCCCCCTGTTTTGCCCCGATAGAGGGGAGAAAAACAAAGCAGGGTAATGGTGATGGATAGATAACAATAACACAGAGTTCCGCAATACCTATAATTGAGCTGACTCCACAAAAATCGTCTCCACGAGTAGACTAATTATAAATAGTAAAATAAAACCTTGCAACTAGTCCTTTAAGCGTTAGGAACATGAACTTTTATAAAAACTCAAAACAATCGTCTGCTGCTCTCTAGTGGTGTTTCGCACCCTGGCATCTGTATCAAAAATTAATCAGATAAACAGATTAACACTTTATTTACGTACATATTTATATATCTGTGTAAGTATATTTATTCATAGTTATATTAATATTGATATTTGTGTGTGTATTTGTTTATTATTATATTCTGCCTCAAACTGTTCAGTCCTAGCACTAAAATGAAATGATGAATAAATCTAGTAGGAATACTAGGCTATCATAACTGATTATACTATATAATCATTTCATATTATTTAAAATGCATTAATATTACTGTTCATATTTCTTCATTTAATTTATTTATTTTTAAATTGTATTCATGTTTAAATTGACCCACCAACCTCAGCGATCAGGTCTCCATTCTCAGCATGCACTTGCGCTATTGCGCCAACGTTCTTGCAATGGGCAAATGCTGCATAGAGTTCAGCATCCTGCAGCATGTACAGATCTTTATACGCCATAAACATCTTAAAGGAATTGACTCCTTTCTCTTTGGCGATAATCTCCATTTCATTCTTGACCTGGGAAGGAGAAAAATAGCAATAGCAATGTTACAATGTTACAGTTCTGATGAGAAACTTAAATGTTTGGTTAAACATCATTTTATTTGGCCCTCGAAGACAAATTGTGCATAAAATTCGTGTGTCATTACTAGAATTGCAAATTGTCTTCACTTTTAATAATATCTTTTTTTTTTTTTAAATATTTGACCAGTTTTTACTCATCTGATTTCAAAACGAGTTATTTGTCAGTTTGTTTTGTAGCTTTTACTGTATATAATATGAGGTGCTCATACATTTATTTGGGTTGACAGTCATAATGGCCCTCCAAAAGAAGCTATGACTACAATGTGGCCTGCGAAAAAATTAGTTTGACACCCCTGCTCTAGCACACTGAATTTAAAGGGAGTGAGAGGAGTCGCTTCCATTGGCAGAGAAGGTAGCTGACTATGCTCACGCCCACAACAGTGCACGTTACAAGAAAGTTACCTCCCATGTGCAGTGTCATGTAATTTTAATAACAAAACTGGTTACGGGGCAGAACTGTTTACCATTTTTGTTTTAATTTAGAATATGTCCAAAGCCCAGGGCTTTGACAGAACCTTTGCTTGCATATTTAAGTATTTGTCTGAATGTCCAATAAATTGGCCAGACTCCAACAACATGATAAAATAACCATCAGCTATGTCCTCATCTCTGCAGTCATATTTTCATATTCACCTGGTCACTCCACCACGTGACAGCGACATGCAGTGAGTAGTCACAGCAGACTTTGCTGTCCGCTGCCTTGCGCCAAGAGTTATAAGCCTCCAGAAGAGACTTGCCTTTTTGGGGGATGACAAAGTCCACGATCATTGTTGTCCCTCCAGCGAGGGCAGCCTGGTGAGACAAAGTCAAAGATTAACCGCTGAAAGCTTTTGTCACCTTAGCACAAAGTCAACTAACTGAAGGTTGGATGAGGGTATTGCAAGGACACTTGAGTTTGACATCCACTGATGCCAGAAAGTGTGACAATATCAGTGAACTTAATCAGTCATCAGTCAAGGTAGCATTCTTCAACACTGAGCACACTCACAGTCAACACTCAAATATAAAATATAGAATATCAACAATGAGAAAAATTCAAATTAAACATTTAAAAAGGAAAAACAATGTCAAAACAAGCTAGTCCTGCTCAGTTGCCTATCAAAACAAACAACATTTCAAAACTGGTTTACCCTGCTGCACACAATGGTCATAAGGTTTAGTTTTTAATTGTGAGCGGGACATATAATAGGTGTGTGTGTGTGTTAGAGAGAGAGTGTTAGTGTGTGTGTGTGTGTGTGTGTGTGTGTGTGTGTGTGTGAGTGCACGTGCACGTGCATGTGTGTTTTACCTGAGTTCCTATATGAAAGTCATCCACACTCCTGGTGCCCATAAATGCAAGCTCCATGTGCGTGTGCGTGTCAATTCCACCTGGGATCACCAGTTTATCCCTGGCATCAATAATTCTCACTCCCTCTGGAATGTGAAGATTCAGTCCAACATCCACTATTTTCCCATTTTCAATATAGACGTCACTGATCACAGAGAAATCTTCATTCACAACTTTGCCTCCTTTTATCAGGATCCCACGGGCCTCCGCCATCCTGCCGTGCAACGTCTGTGAGAATGCGGAGAGAGGGTTTGTGGAGTGGAAAGTCACAAATGGCTTTTAATAAGTAACATCTTGTGTCTGTTCCAAAGTTCAGCAAATAGAGCAGCAAATGGGCCTATCCTTACACAGTCACTGTGGCCATGAACTCAACAAACTGTCCTATTTGTGCACACACGAGCCCCGATGACCACAGGCCTCAAGTACATGTTAAAGATAACTGAGCCGCTAGAGGGAGCCACATGACTGTTCTAATACATTGGCTTGGTTTTGACATTTATGTAACACAAATGCAACGTTTCATTATTTTTGCAAAATTAGCCTACTTTGCAGTAAATCATGGACAAGACTTTGTGACAGTGTTCTGCTCCAGTAAGAATGTATGACAGTATGACAATGCAATCATAGAATTTGAGTGAGGCTGCTCTAGACAGTGGTCTGGAAATAACATCATGAAAACAACATGCTTACTCTTGAACTCTAATAAGCCAGGAAATGCAGTAACTACAAAATACATCATGAGCACACGGAAAAAAACATGCCACATATTCCAAACGTGTACCTAAACTAACGATTCCTGGAAGTCTACAGAAGTTGGTCAGAGTTTTCTTTTTTTTTGCTGGGACTCAATTGTTTACTCTTTTTTTTTTTTATGACAGAAAAGCACGCCCTTCAAAATAGATCCAAATAAAAGCCCGACCTTCAAAATAAAAGTAACCCAAGAAAGCACGTTTTCCCTTTGATTGGTTTATGTTTACGGCTAAGCCGTGATTTTCATCCAGATATTTATTGTCTTTAAGTATGACTAATCTACAATAATGGCATGATTCATAGATTAGTGAAGGACTAATTAACACAAGGAAGAAGTTCCTTCAGTAATCTACTGCAGTCAGGGCCTTGGTCTTCTCTGCTCATCCAGTCAGAAGCACATGCAGACCTCCAATTTAGATAAATTGTATTCATTTAGTTACAACAATCTGTTATCTTCATTTCACAGTGTGTGTCGATCTACAACACAGTGCATCTCCATTTGCCTGAAATGTAAAGGCTCATTTCAAACAACAACAGAAAAGTGGGCACAATTCTCAATACATATGGTGAACGTTGTCTTTATTATTTCTTCTTTTACTTTCTGCGTTTTATTTGTTGTTGTTTTTTTCATTCGGTCATTATTATACTTTATTTGCTCATCGAGAAATCAACACGCCAAATTTTTACCAACTGTGCAGGTCCACAGAACTGGGAGTGATTTCCTTTTTTTTTCTGGGAATATTGGAAAGATTGGTCCACCTTTTTGGCAGTGACGTTGATGATTTTGGTATCTGCAGTCAGCACACAGTGTTTCTGCAATTTGCTATCACTTAATCCAGCCAAATGGGGAACGGTTCCATCTGATTTTTACTGCAAGCAGTTCAAGTTATCATTTTTGGCACGCAAACAATCATTTGCTTCAAGAAATGCCTTTCACATTCATATGGGTGTCATTGCCATATTAAGCAGCTTTTCATTCCTTCAATCTGTCCCCCAACCCAATCGTTGCCTAATAAATCCCTGGGATGTGCAGTTTGACTACAAATGTGTGCATCCCCAAATAGCGCTCCAGGTATTTGGTGACTTTGCAAAGGGAATCATCACAAATGTCACAATTGGATCAAATGATAGTGTATTAAAAACTATTTGGTTGTGTATATTCCAAGAAAATCGCCCAACTGTATTCTATGTTTTCATATCCTGGATTAAACCTCTGTATGTCTACCGGGACTGACTGTGAGGGTACTATGAGTCCAGTCATTCAGTCTGCACTCTGAATGTGTAAATATGGTAAGTCCTTAGCATAGCGTATGATGATGCATCAATAAAAAAGTGTTTATGGTTTTAGCAAGCTAAATATAACTTGACTCCATTGTGTCAGGCGAGCAAAGTGGCCTAAAATTTCCCTTGTCTGTTTTGGTTTTGTTCATATTGTGACATTCTTTTCAACCCCCCTTAATATGGTCCTGATAATGCTGAGATATCCCAGCTGCACGCGTCTGCCTCCTTTTCATGAGGAGTTGTTAGCCAATGGGAGAGATTAGCTTTTTACTGCAGTAGATTGGTTGTCTGCACCGCATCAAGAGAGACAACTTTTCCTCATCCATTAGTGTGTTAGCAAAGCAACACACATTGGAGAGACAAAGATGCATGCGCTGGTGAGATAAGCGCACGCACGGGGCTTAGGAACACCTAACCTTCACAGTTGCAATAAACAATAACATGTGACTTAAGAGGATTTACATAAGATGAGAGGAGTAATCAGAGGGAGTGAAAAAGCAATGAGGCAGCAATGGCATCTCCTCAAAAGTATCTGTGTTGTGTTACTGAAAGAGAAAAGTTATGATTCCGCTGGATTTAGAAACAGCCACGTGTTATCGTTTCATTTGCTCCCGCAGCATTATAAACCAACACAGACGGAGAGTTTGTGAGCTGAGTGTGCTTAATTTTTGGGAGTGGAGACAAATAAGTCACTCAGGTCAATGATAAGTGTGCTACAGTTGTGGTTTTTCAGATTAGAATATGTCTTGGTTTTTTTTGTTACTCATTGCAGTATTAATATGCACATTATTTGTTTGCGTTATTAAAAATCTGTCACCTTCATGCAGAGGAAAAATTAGAACACGCATCATTGGATCTTTGACTTGATGTTTAGTTTTGTAGTCTAATCGAGTTTCAAACTGCAAAATATCCAGTCAGCAAAGACACGCACACGCACACACACGCACACACGCACACACACACACACACACACACGGATGGATGGATGGATGGATGGATGGATGGATGGATGGATGGATGGATGGATGGATGGATGGATGGATGGATGGATGGATGGATGGATGGATGGATGGATGGAATAATACGACTTATAATCGTTCTTTAATAGGGTCACAGATGAAACATTTTTGGTGAAATAATTTTCCAGTTTGAAAATTATTGTCTGTATGGCTATGTTCACGTGTGTGCATTACATCCATGACTTTTGGCATTGTGGGTAACCGTTATAGATGTGCATATTTGAGCAAATCTGGTATTGAATATTGATGAATATTCATGCAGTGAATTGTTACGTATTGCATTACTTTCCACTGACTACCAGATGGCAGTGTTCTCCTCAGACTTCAGTCAATGCAACAAGGAGCGCTCATAAAAAAAAACATCCGTACTTATTCGCGATGTACTAATTTATTAAGAAATATTACCCGTATTTGTATAAATGAATATCAATGTCAACAATATTAAATGAATTTGATGACTGAAAGCATCTCAAATTTGTTGCATAGCAGATATTCATGGGATGAATGTTTAATTATTCATCTCTGAATGTTATGTGTGAAGAATTTACCGTTAGATGTCATATTTAGCAGCAGTTTTTATAGAATTTTATATGAGTGAGTAATTATAGCCTGCAAACGTCATATAGTGTCGTCGAAGACAGAAGTCTACAGCATACTTGAAAACATGTCATTTTGTTACAGCTCAAGCCTCACAAAGTAGCCGCAAATGTTAATGCATCCGTGTAGGGGGCAGGAAATGTCAAGGGAAACAAATTATGTTTTGCTTGAAGTTTGCTGATGATTTTGGGAGGCAAAGTCGCTGCTGTGCCAAACCATTGTGCTGTTAAACATGACTTGCAAAATATTCAAGGACTTTACGTGCCTCAGTGCCCCTTCTGTATTGAAAATAATGGGCTTCTTTCCAATTAAAAACGCCATTACATCTCTGAAGTATTAATGGTATCTGCGATTAAGCTTAATTTTGGCATATGCAGATGTAGACAGCACAATGGAGGGGAATAAAGAAGTTCTGTTTGATTCAACCACAATCTAATTCAGGGGTCTAGATAAAGCTCCGGCATCTATTTCTAATGAAAATAGAAAGGGTAAGGTAAGCAAACAAACAACAAACACACATTAAAAAAAAAATCAATTGTAAGACAAATAAAATGATACCAATTCCATTATTTTAGCAAGATCAGGAACAAGATTTTTAAGAACGCCTCTCCAATGTTAATTGCATTGAATCCTGCATTGAAGGCATGACCGGGTGATTGAGTTGACCACCTGCTTTATTCAAATCCTGTCTTATGTCAAAACCCTTCTCTTTTTTTGCTGCAAACGCACACACACTCAAGAAACACAAACATACTCATGTAACAAAGCAATGGGATCGTTTCCAAATGAGACGCTTTTCAATCACTGTCTTTTTTAAACGGACCGAATTCTCATGCAGTACAAGTAATAAGCAGCATGTCTGCCCAAGTAACCCACACAGAGTCTTTGTTAATTAAAAGATTTGCAACTACATGTGTCTGCAGATAATCAAAATGACTTCTGCAGCAGCACTCCCACATGCATCGGCACTCCAGAGCTCATTTACTTGCTAGAATCTCATGTTTGTCTAGAATTAATCTATCTTGTCACAATTGAGTTAATTGATTAGTGTTTTAATGCCGCTCTTTATAATTGCAGATGAATCTGCACGCAGAGTAATCACATTAATGCAAATACAACAGATAATTGTTATCCAAACTTCCTCAGCAGTAGCAGGAACTGTTACTGGGGCACAAGTCTTGGCTTTTATTAAAATATACGCTAGATGGCACCATTGAGCAAGGTTTGCCCTCCATTCTGCCATTCCAGTTTCAATATTGTTCAATTAACTGTCCTATAATGTCCTCGCAGAGAGGGTGTACATGCATTTGACGACTAGATGACACAACACACGGAACTCCATGATACCCTCACGTGTATGATGAATGTCTTTGAAGTGTTGCTGTGGTGAAATAAAAGGTCAAAATGTTTTCACCAAGTACAAGAAGGATGCTGTTTAAAAAGCTATTTCTATTTGTATGTATCCAGTGTCACTCAAAAGGGGACATTTTCTAGTCTCCCCAGACCCCTGATAATGATTCATTTGTTTTTTTTTACAAGAGGTATCGACAGCGCGACCTTAGAGGTTCCGTTCACAAAATGCCAGGGATTGTACAGCTCCATGAGCATTTTCTACTGAAGTTGCCTATTGCATTTGCAGCATCCTTCTTGTATTTTACCATTGTTGATGTAATAAGAGTCCTTTATTTATTTATTATTTAAATTATGCTTTGTGAGTGTGTTGCTGGAATAATATTTACATATATATTCACATCCACAACAATTGCACAATAATACAGTGAAAAAAAATTTTTTCTTAATAAATTCAACTGTGTATTTAGTTATTAGTTTATAGTTGTATCCAGCTGTGCTGCATAGTATCCATATAAATATTGTGCCCCACTCTTCAGGATCAAGAAAGACGACTAATATAAAAAACAAAAATCATGTTATATGGTTCAAATTTACCCCACTGCATATTACAAGCATATTTAAATGTGTTGAATTTGCACAGTGTCCTTTTATGTAGTTAGTTATGTTGTTAGGCACAATTTCTGTTAGCATTTGATGTGAGTCTGTAAATGTACCCAATTTTGTGCCTTTATGTGAGTGTATGTGCAGGGTGTGTCAAGAAATTTAACTCCAAAACTGCTGTTCATCTTTGTGAGTGTTTACACGCTTGTTGACAGGCTTTTATTGAAAGGCTAATCTATCAATACTTTCAATGGGGTTATTTGAAACCTGTGATTTATTTCATTATGCTGTCAATTACCTTTCTTACTGAGAAGTTGGCGGCATTGTGTTGAAGTAGCTTTTGCAGGCATTTTGTACACATATTTTATTTTTATCATTTTATATAGATAGATAGAAACATTATGTGCATTTTTTTTAAATATGATTTCAAATAGATACAGAGCAGCAACATTATCATCCGCAGTTTACATAAAACTTCAAGGCTTGAGAGAATAATGTTTTGTCTCGCTGTTGCACACTGCCGGTGTTTTCAATAATTTACAGTTGGCTACTTGTATCATGTGGCAGCCTCTCAGCACGTTCCACAATTGCCTTGTGTTGCTACTTTATCTTGTCTGATGATCTGCACTGATAGATAAGCCAACTGAATAAATATGCAAGGAAAGTGTGCAGGTCAACATAGCGGCACAGTAAACGGTACATTGAGATGACAGTGGGATTTGTTTGAATTTTTTTTTCCGGTTCTATCTGTTTCATTTTTTGTTTGATTATTGTTTATTTATTTTTTGAACGATAAAAAACCATGTAGTTAACTTAAGAATAAAATCTCAAACACCTTTTTAGTTTTTTAAAATAGCAATATTAGAATTGAAAAATACGTGTGTACTCATATATGCATATGTTGTCTTTTTCTAGCATACCGACTGTACTAGTGACTATCTCTGCTTTAATACGTTGGGCTTTCGCCTGGCCCCCAGCTCCCAGCATGCTTTGAAACATGTAAGTCGCCTTTCAATCACTTTTTAAGCATGGCATCGATATTGGCTACATTTATGGCAGAAGAGGCGCTTTGGCAGCTCTGTTTGCAAAGAATTGCCATGGGAGGGGTCGGCTTGACCCAGCTTTAATGCAAAACAGAAAAGGAGAGGAAACAAAATGCTACTATATTTAACTAAATCTGCAGCTTACTGGTGAAAACACATGATAATGATATCCTCTTAACACTCCTTGCTGCAGAATTACAGCCCTCACAGCAGCGGGGGCCAAGATTCAAGACTAGAGCGGAGCCACAGTTATTACAGCACAATTATGATGTTGTGGCTATGTTTCTGGCCCTGCTCACCTCGTTGGGGCAAAAGAGCAAGGCTACAAAATTAGCAATTAAAGAAGCAAAGCTACACTGTATTTAGAAAATGCTGGCATATAAAGCGCTCTGTTTTTTTTGCTGGGTGATTCGCTGTGAATATCTTTTCCCTCTACAGTCAGACATTTTCAAAGCTCCACATGGAGGACGGAAATTTTGTATTTTAATTGACATGTTTTTTTTCTTCTTTATGTATAATCTTAATTACCGATTAGTTTGAAAATTTCTCACGCTGATTTTTTTCCTCCGTGGAGGATGTTCTGTTCATCTAATTAAGCAGAGGTCAGATTTATTAACTCAGCAGGAGTGTGTCAGGACTGTGGACATCTGTAACGATGCAACACTTTGTGCAACTCCACCCCACCCACTAATTCATTCATTTAGTCACTTCACTGGAAAGGGAAGATGTGTTTGTTGATATTGTTTGTTGGTCACTGATCCGACTCCTCTTCTCGTAGATGATGTGGAAATATATGTATAGAAAATAATTAGATGCACTAAGAGAGACAAAGAAGAAGGTATAATTAACACAGAGTGGGCAAGTATCAAGCATCTCACATGGAAGAAAGAACAGCTTGACCTGAGCATAAATCAAAATGTGCTGCTGATATCTCAGTTCAGATCTTTTGACAGAATGTTGCTTGCAGCATGCCACTGGATGCACATCAAGTGTACAGCAGAAAGATTCCATTTATTGTTCTCTTGGATAGCACACCAAATCATCAACACCACAAATAAGGTCAAACTAGCACTGAAGGCACTTGCGGAAACAAAACAAAAAAGTTATGCTGCTTTGATATGGGTCTTTCTTGCAGGTGGCAGAACTTCATCCAAGATGGGAGGATGATACCTTTTAGAGTACTGGTTCTCATGCAGGTACCTCTTGGGGTCTGCCATGCTTGGGGTCTTCAAAATGATGAGCATATTATGTTGTGATTTCCAATTACTTTTAAAAGTGTGTATCTACATAAGGCACCAATCAAACAAACGTTAGAAACCAGTTTCTCCTACCTTAGATCCGTGCCAATCAAATGCTCTAATATGAATGTGACACTGCATACAAATCTTACATTCCCTCAACATTTTTTCAAAAACAGATGTATGATTATAGGAATGTAGTCTTATTTTTTTCTAGAAAAAAAGTATTTTTGAAATAAAGTGTTTGGATATAAATAGAATAAATGGGATGATTTTATGAGAATAAAGATGCATTATTTATTTATTTATTTGTTAAATAGGACTTTATTACCTTAAAACTTTGGTATTATGACCTAACCTTAGATAAATTAATTTTATTCTTGTAAAATTACAGGTTTTCATCTGACAAATTATGCTCTTTGGTAAAAAGATTGCACAATTTTTTGTGAGAAAAATACAAGTTTGTTCTCAAAGCATTACAACTTTTCCCCCTCACAAAATATGACTTATTGTATCATTGCATTCTTTCTCTTTCAAGAAAAGGCAACATTCCCCCCTTTTGCATTTAGAGATACACAAAATTCAGTTTAACTGGTGTTAGAAATATGTGGACACGCTAACTAATGAAAAGTTCAACTGCATAATGTTTGGCGAGGTTTTATTGGTCAAAAATCTCTGCTGTACAGTGTCCATGGCCAGACCACAATCACTGCCAGATTGCTTTTGGCTCTGCTTGATATTAAAAATAAACAAACATAAATAATTTTTTTTTTTTTTACCCATTTCACATGACATGCTGGGAATACCATCACTTCAGTCGGCAGCTTCATGCACGCCACCTGCATGTACGTATATGAGCATCCGGTCTGCTGTAAGCTTTATTTTGTCTGTGTGGGGACCATGAAAGGAAACGAGGCCGACGAGGCAGCTCCCTGCAACACTATGCACAGTATGTTGCTAAGTCATGCAGCCAATTTTTTTTTGCTTTAATATATTTTTTAATGCAAGTGCAGAAATGATTGTACGCTAATATAATGTGCTAAAATTAACATGTCGTTATGGTTAAAAAGTTATTGTTTTATTATGTTTACAGTATAGGTCCTGATGAAAAAAAAAAGAAAACATTTGTGTAAATGTATTGGCACATGAAGAGTCTGACATAAATAATGTAAAATGACAGGAATAATTATTATGCTTACATCAAAATATGCATTTTGTACTAAATATACACTATTCCAGATGTATCCTTTTTTCATACAGTGCTATTAATTTTGTTTATTTAAAATGCTCATGATAATGCGCCGCAATTATATACTTTTGAAAACCACAATGAGAAATATACTGTATGTTAAATCCATATCTCTTTAACAGTTTCCATCAATATGTACAAATATTATGTTTGGAATGACTAGGAATTTTTGTTTGGGTTGTGAGTAGAAATATTAATGCAAAAACATTGAAAAGAAGGGAATATCCTCACGCAACCTTTTATAAGAAGTTTGCTGACCAAAATCCACAATTGCAAAATTGCTTCCTGAAGCTGGACATTTCTTGTACAAGCTGCGGTCGGGGGGCCTCAGCAATAACTAAATGATAATGAAATCAAACAGGTGCATTTGACGTGCATACCTGTGATCACTACGCCACTGTCATGTCTTCTTAACTTGCTCTGTAATAAGCTCCTTCAGAGATCAGCTTCTATGTCGCCCCTCAACACCTCCCACCTCTCTACTGATAAGATCTCGAGTATGTCATTCTCTCTTTCCTTTTATTTCCAACTCTTTTGGTATTCTTTAAGAAAAAGTCAGTTTAATCATATCTTAATGCTTTGATAATGGGCTTCTTTTTTTACGGGCAAAGAAGAACAGTCACTTCAGTGTCTTAAAAAGCCCGTCATGTGGAGGGAAGGAGAGACTGTCTCTAAATTAAATTTGCACAGGCTCTCCCTCAGTGATGCATTGTGTGTGTTTGAAAGTGAGGCGCTTTCACCCCTCTTGACAATCACACAAAACATGTAATAGTTTCATGTGCGTAAGTGGAGACTATTAATATTTAAATGTCAGCATGTTTGAGTTCAGTAATTGTGAAGGTTTAAATTGGTACTAAACAGCCGTTTCAATGTTCAATGTCAAGCCAATTTTTTGTATTTATTGTATGTTTCATCGTTGCTGCTTTACCTCAAAGATTGGTTTGGGGTGTATTTCTATTTTGCGGTCTTTTTTTTTTTAATGCAAATATTTTTAACAGCAATTGCTAAGGTGCAACTCCACACAAGAGTGACGAAATAAATTATTTGTACAGTTTCCCTTCATGTGACTGTCAGTGCACACTTTTCAAGTGTGTGTGAGCGTGTGCAGGCGTGTGTAAACTTCCAAAACAAGCTCTCCAATCATCTGTCAATCACATTGAGTGGCAGGTGAGACAACAGCTGCACACAAGTCTTTGCATACACACCAGTAAATATGTGTTAAAATGATACAACAGACTCTCCATTGAACTTTCCTGCTCTTATACCATTCTGAATTCAAACAAAGCCCCCAATAGATATAATATGAATAATTGAATCTTTGGGGGGGACTTGTAGCAGTGTGACCCACTTGCAGTCATTTAGCAAGTGCGAGGGTGCCCGGGAGCATATTTGAATAGCCCTGTGGCTCTTCCATGTTACTGTCAGACCACTGTGAGACCAGCAAATGGTGGCTGCTTCCTTTGTCTTGACCTACTAGTAACTTGTTATTGCATTGAATTAGAAGGATGGCTGACAAAACCAGCACAACAAAGGGAGGGGGGAAAAACAGCTTAAGAACAAATAGCCATTTCTGGTAGAGTTTAGAGTTATAATCAGTGCCGTAGAAGCTGCAGTGGAGGGAATGAAAGTCAGTGTGCAAAACATTATCTGCGTCTCAAGATGGATCCTTGACTAATCCTGCTGTCTGAGCTCAATGCTCCCAAGATGCTCTGAGTGAAGAAACACTAGAGGAGAGGAAGTCGCAAGGGGGAACGAAGTAGACCATAGATTTTATGAAGAAAAAAAAAAAAAGATTTCTCCCCACATGCAATATGCACAGGGTCATTTTGGTCCTAATTGCACTCTATTCAACAAACAAGCACCGTTTATATGAGATGATTAAAGATGATTTAATAATCATTGTTCTTGTAACTATTAAAATCAAACTCACCGTATTTCAAGAAAAAGGCCAACGAGAACACACCTATCCATCTATTTATTATCCTCACATTACTTTTGCATTGGCTGGTGCAGTTTGTGGCAGATTTGTTATTTATTTGGCAAAACGCAAGCTGTCGCACGATTGTGTGGCTCCACATGGAATGCTGTCCACTTTGATTCAGATTAATAGCGTCTCACCAAGCTACAACTATAACATGCTCTATGAAAAGCCTCTAATTCTCAATCATCTTAAAGGATTCATGCGTACTGCAAGAGAAGATGCCTATATGCAATGCCACCCACAAAAAGAAATGGATGGGGAGAGAAAAGCAAAACATTCCTGGACATGAAAATCATCACCCACAATAATTTCACTGCAGAAGCTTGGCATCCCTCTGACTGCTCATACAGTGACTTAAAAAGAAAATGTTCCTTCTAACTTTCTCAGGGCGTTAAATTGTTCTTTCTGTCCTAAAGGACATTTCACCTCTCATTCGAGCAGGTTTCATCAGTTCATGCAAGAAGACTTGGTGAGGACAGACCAGTCTGAGATGGTGTCAAAAACCCAACTACGTATTTATGCTCCAAGTTGGAAGCATGTCACATCCACGAATAGTATCATTCATTTCTTTTGATTTTAACCCGGGCAACATCCTGGTACACTTTATACTCGGTAACACCCTGAGACAAAGGCTGTCATGTCTTGTCCCCAGTTTTGCTATGTGTCGAGGTTGCCATAGTTTCTGTTCGCGTCACCCCTCCCTTCCTGTGTCACCTAGATCAATGTAACTGCAGTCACCTGCCTCGTGTTTCGTGGTTTGTATTTAAGTCCTGTCTGCCCCTCGCTCACGGTCGGAGCATTGATGTTGGTTGTTACTGTCATGAAGTTTTGTTTGTTGCTGTCTTTGGTAGTGTGACCCTGTCTTTTTGTTCCACGTCTTTTACGGTCAGTCCTGTTGGTTTTGTTAGAAAGTCAGGTCAGTTTGCCGAGTGTTTTGAATTCCGCCAATAAACCCTGGTCCAAGCTGCACTTGGTCGCCCTGCTCCATTTCCACTCCGTTCCGTGACAAAGGCAAGTACAACCCAAAAAACAGACACCAAAATGAAATAAAATAAAATAAAACTTCCTGTTTTGGCTGTTTGAGGCAGCTCTACTAACCTTTTACATCAGAATCAAATATTAATGAGGACGTTTCCACTCAACGACTCCTGTTGACGGACAGAGGCCTCTCTGGAGGACAAAAAATGATGTTTTTTTTCTGTGTTCCCAAAAAATAATACCATTTGTAGTTAGGGCATGCCTCTGTCTCGGCGCATGAATAGTTGGGCTTTTCACAAACCCCCCAAAATTCTTCCAAAAACGCTGATAAAGATTCTAGGTCTAGGTCCTAGAATCTAGGACAACCCCAAGAGTCCAATTGCAATCAATTCAGTGCTCTGAGAATGAGGTGACCTGGATGAATGACATTGCCACTCCATTAGGGAACTGTACTCACATATAAAAATGCACGTTTATGAGAATTTAATTTGCAAGTTTCAGGGGGTGACTAACAACAAAGTAAAGAGTGTCCAAGATGTCGTAGACCACTGCTGCTTAGCAGGACTCTGTCACTGGCACTCCGTAAGGGTTTCCACTGAAATGAATCTAAAACTGGCCACAGGGTTATTTTTAGACTTGGCTGCGGGATAGAAAGTTTCTGAGCCCTATAAGTGGGTCAGCTCAAATGGCGTTCACATTGCTGCATTATGTACGATTACTGAAAAGTAGCATCTCTGCACCACAGGAATTTTTAATCCATGTTGGAGTGATTGAACAAGTCAGATCCACTCATACGAACTTTGGAAATCACTATTATTCCACAAGGAATTTGATGAGCAATTTTCTATCGTTACCTGATGGAAATACATTTTTAGATTGACCAACCATTTCGTACATATGCACAAAATGGCGAATAATAATGTAAAAGATAACATTAAATGTTTTTAAAGTGCTTTGGTCATGCTTGTTTAAATATTTCAAGACAATTTGTATGCAATTAGATTGTGGTATATTATGAGAGAGACCCAAGTTAAAGCCATCCTTGTTGTGTGTTGTGAGTGGACATTCAGTTGCAGTAATTACAGTAACTGGAGCCGGTGACAGTATTGGAGTGGAAATGATGAGCAGCCGTTGCAGTTGCTGGCCTCCATTCCAACTTTGACAGGTAAACAATCTAATTGATCTCGCCAGATTGTTCACTGGCGTATTTCTAGACCTCCATTCTGCTGAACAGACAAGCCTATCATCAGTAGCTCTGAAAAGACGTCAGAGGAGTAAGAGTAATTTATGGTGATGACTGACAAGTGCAGACTGCTGTTCAGTGGGCTGAGCGTTCATTAGAAAACACATTTTCAGATGTCGCCATGCTTTCGGGTTTTGTACTTTTCGGGCGGACTAATTCAAACAAATATTGTTTGAATTCTGCAATGTCACTGAAATGTGCAGGAGGAACTTAAACCTCAACTGACGGAGCCGACTTTTTTTTTTTTGAACATTGACAGCCATCTGTGCGGATTTCTTTCACTCTCCACTAATGAGCTGTGGAGTAAGGAGACCCAGTCTACACAGGCCCGTCCCTTGGGACCCGTGCAGCTGCCGGGCACACACATACTAGATGTGTGCACACACAGCGCCCAGCTACAAAGTATGTTTGAAAGAATACTACTCTAAGATGTGAAGTCCCAAAACTTCCCATTGCGAATATGCCAACATCTTGTACTACAAAATGTCCTGCATGTCTACGATGTGCCAACTTTAGTGGGGAAGAAGAAAAAAGGCCAAATATAACATAATAGATCGATTTGAGTAAATCTGAGAACATACAGTACACGTTCCTCAAAACATAATTAGAATGGCGTAGTCATGGGAGCATTATGTTTTTGATGTTTCAATATATTCAAATACAATGTTGCATTCATTTCTTACTACCCTTTTATTCATTTTTTAATGCTCAAGAACACTTCAAAAAAGCATTTAACGCAATTTGTACATCATAACTATAAAAACTCCCCATTAATAACAACGCTGTAAAAATGAAGGGGTACTACGGGGTCCTATCCAACACATGTTCAAACACTTATATCCATCTTCTGTCACTACTTGAGGATTCCAATAATTTATTCATGCCTATACCATAATATTCTTGAAAGTTCTAAATCTAATGGTGAAATGAGTAAGACTATTTTACCCAAATAAATAGAGACAACGCATTCCTAAATGTCATCAGTTTTGCATAGCTTTTCACACTTTCCTTCCTCACCTTCTCAAACCTGTAAATGTGAGAAAATGTGGAAATCTGTTTGATCCCCATCAGCACACGGAGCTGGAATGCCACTGATACAGTGTGTGAATAGAAAGAGACAGGAAGAGCCTAATCAATGTTCTCCAGGGCTGGCACATGCCTTGCCTTTGTTTCTTTTTGTAAATACAAGCCTCTTTAACATCACAATATAAGCCATTATCTCGCCTGGCAAGGTAATTTTTTTATGGAGGTGGGGTTGGGGGTGGATTGGTACGGGTATGCTGCACAAAAACATATTTTCCCTCAGCTTGGAGCAGATCAGTCAGCCGAGATCTAAAGACATGCAAATATTACTGCAGAAAATACTGGCAAAACTCATTCTAATTATTCCATATCAGCACATTTGCATGGAATGCTTTTTTTCCCCTCTTTCTTTTAAGAAGCCAAGAGTTTATGATCAGGAGAACCCGGACAAGGGGGCTGTTTAGGAATTCACCACATTTTGATCTAATCACAAAATCAAAATATTCATGAAGCACAATGATATCTCCCTGAAGCAGGCAGCTAGCCATTAATTTTCAAATTCAGGTAATTTATTAACACTTATCAGAGGCTGAAAAAGCCTTGCTCTGTGTTCACAAAGTGGGTGAGAGGGAGAGAGGAGTTCAGGAAAACTGATTCCAGATGATTTATAATGGTGTGCAGGGTGCATTTTCAACCAGGTATTCAATTAGAATGTATGTCCAATTTTCTGTTCTAGATCAACAGTTAAAAACTCTATTAAAGCAGAATTTTACATATCTCACATTCCCAGCAAAGGCGACAACGGCCATGCTTTAACAATCATTTGCTTGAAAAGAAAATTCTAACGTGTCCCTAATTAACATTTTCTACTACCTATATACTGTACAATATGCATTTTGCAATTAAAAGCACTGTGTGCTTGGCGAATATTTCAATTTTTGAAATTAGCTTTTAAATGTCCATTCTCTAGACTGAGTTTGGTGAGAGGCAGTGTACTACACCCTTGACTGGTCGCCTGCCAATAAATCAGTAGCTTTCTTTTACATTATATAAGCATTGTACAGTATGCATTCATCTGCAACAAGAAGAGTAGTAAAGGATTTCTATAAAGGACAGTGGATTGAAAAACGACACCCGGTGTCATTGTCTCAGTATAATATTGTGAGGTATAGACTCAAGCAGCCCCCTGAAGCTGAGCCACCGGACCTGAGCTCTGATCGCAGCATGATAACAACCAGATGGATCGATACACATGTTGTAAAGGTTAAATGATGTTATGTTGTTCGTGGCTATACAGCAAGTCACCCTGCATGATACTGACACTTGTGCTGCCCTGCCGTCTTCCTTGCTGCCAGCAGTGTTAAAGTTGATGCTCTCCAGTGACCTCAGGAAGAAGGTCAAGTGTTGAAATCAGCGAGTGAACGGTACCCAAATAGAAGCGTGTCTATTGTGCAATCGACTTTCGGTTCAAACTTAGAGTAAATGCTGCCTCTGATAAGGAGTTTGACTAATAATCAAAACAATAATAAAAATGGCTTCAGATTTGAGGCTACAGACCACTCAAGCTACATCTGATTTCAGGTATTCTTTTGCAAAATGTTAATAGGTAATACATTTTGCTAAGGACAATGATGTCGTGGTACATTTGCCTGGCTTTGGTGCTGGCAGTTTGGGATCAGTTCCCACTTAGTAACCGTGGGAACGAGAGAGTAAATGTGTACAGTATGGGTCCTGTGACTGATGAGGAGGGTGTAGCCTGGCTTTTGCCCAGAGGTACCCAGGAGAGGCTCCAGTTGGTTCCCAGAAACATTTTTAAAAATATTACGATGTGGTCAAGCAAATATTAGTTATTGGTAGGATTATGTTTGTACTTGTTTTGTGCTGTGTAGATGTTAGGTTGAATACATTCTTTTTTTTAAATATAACAGGTATTGAAATAGACGCTCTCAAAAACAATAGAGGTCTATATCGCAATTCCTATTAGTACATGCAGCAATTACCAGCTTAGTGCGTGCTTGCCTGCATGTTGACGACTCTCTCTCTTGTTTCGAAGGTGCACAACTTGCAGTCCTAGAGGATTATCAGTGCTCCAATTACATAACAGAACAAATGAGATACAAAGTCACACAGTTCCAACCTCAATCCCCACTGGGGCAATCACAAGCGGAGGGAAATATTCCCTAATTCCCTGTGGACTCTGTGAACATCCCTGCTTGTCTGGGAAGAGCAGAGCAGAAGGGCTAATGCAGAGTCAAAATGAATTGAGTTCCCCAAAAAAGGTCTGAGTGGCAAGTACCTAATTTGCTGTAATTGCTACGTGAGATACTCACTATTCGACTGGACGTTACACATGAATGTTAAGCACGTGTGACTTTGCATTATTTCTGGGTCTCATTAAGCAAAGCATAAAACAGTTGAATCATGTATGTTTTCTATTTCATCTATATCAACAAACAATATGAGAGAGGAATATTTTATATCAAACAGCATGTATGTTTCCTCTCTAATTGGAATAAAACTGTGACCGAACAAACACTTTGCGAAGGCAAAGCACTTCAAGTGTTGGTTTCTTCCACTCGCTCACACTGTGCAGAAAATTGAGGTCATGCTGTCATTTGTATTCAAGGTAATGTGGCAGTGCAAATAATAGCTCGGCTTGTTTAACGTAACACGCTCCGGATACGTGTTTATGCTTTACAACCTGGCACCCAATTTACCGAGCGCCAACATCCACACTGCACAAAACCCCCAGCTAAAACCACCAGCCGTTGATTTATACCAGATAAGAATAAAGGAAACAGATTATTTCGATCCTATTTCTTCCTTAATATGCTTCAGATGACATTTGTTTAAATACAATCGCAGTACCAAGAATATAAAATGTCGCTTTTGTTTGTCTCATTTTGTAAGTTATTGCATGTTATGTTCATCTATGTGACACTGTGATTAGAGCTATGGTGCGAGACAAAACAGTCCTTAAATGCGTTTATCAAAGAATGTTATTTAGTGGAGATGAGCAAATCAAACTTTCAAAGGAGTCAGATAATTTGAAGAATTTAAACCACACGCAACGTTAAAAGGGATGATATCTTCAACCACTGTGTTCGTTCTATTAGGAAGAGAATCAATTGACTCAAATCAGTTATCGTATCATGAGTTTATCTTGCAATTACGACCTAATAATTCCCTTAAGAAATTTAAATTAAAAAATAAATGACATTACTACATTAGCACCTAGTTAATATCTTAACAGCACACTACATGTATATCATTCTAGTGACTGTATACTAAAGCGAGTGCTAATGACAACACTTTTAAAAGACTCTTACCCAAGAAGAAAAACCTTTTTATGTTTGCTTTTTTTGCTTCCTCTTTATCAAGACTAGTAGGTTAATTAATTGCACTAATACATTAACTATTAAATAAAGTACCTGATTAATTAATAGTCTGAACTGCAATTAAATTACAGATATACAACCAACTTTCCTTAATCTTGTGTAATTTCCAAGGGATTTCAAAAAGGAGGAATGCTCTTCTATTATGTGTGCAGTTGGCCTTAATTAGGAGGTAACTAGTGGTGCATCTAGATTTGGCTGTGTAAACGTGTGTGTGTGCGTGTGTGTGTATGTGTGTGCATGCGAGTACATATTTAAGTGTATGCTCAATGCCCACATCTGTTGGATTGCATTGTTCTGGATATATCTCAATGGAATCCACCCATTGCTTTGCACATGTGTACCTCACGACTAAGAACAAGTAAAAATATTGCTTTATTGTTTATTTTAGAATTTTAACTTCATAATGCATGCTGTACAGTATTTGCATTACACTAGAAAGTATGATGTGTTCAATTTTCATATACATGTACAGTAAAGCACTCCAAATATGAAGTAAACGTGGTCAAAATGGGACTCCTGACTTTGACATTATTCTATTTTCTATCTGTAATATTTGATATTTTAGTAACTATTGCACTATTTGCTGCAAGGGAATTCCAACCTGCCAACATTACTGTATTATAGTAAAGTTACATTTAAGATAAGATAAGAGGAACTTTATTAATCTCACGTGTGAGAAACTGCATGTAACAACAGCCCGATGAAGAAAACCCCATTTT
This sequence comes from Syngnathus typhle, assembly GCF_033458585.1. Lineage (NCBI taxonomy): Eukaryota > Metazoa > Chordata > Actinopteri > Syngnathiformes > Syngnathidae > Syngnathus > Syngnathus typhle. Next base: position 8,648,809 of record NC_083747.1, on the reverse strand, counting down.
TTTCATACTTCCTAATTCATTGTAATTTGTATTTAAACCAGGTGAAGATACTGAAGGATAAGCTAGACATGCTGTCCGCCAATCACAAATTTGTGACTTTAGTGTAAGAAACAGCAGAACCGCAATCACACTGTAAGAATCAAATACGCACATTTCAAGTCAGTTTTCAGCAGGGGCATAGCTAGAAAATGTTCTGTTTACTATGGTGTGGAAGTAATAATTTAGGTTAATGGGGATTGTAAAAAGCAAACTTTTTTTTAGGCAGAATATCAAGGTGTTTCAATGTTTGTGTTTCAAAATATTGCACATTCATTCCGAATACCTGGATAAGATCCATGCAGACACAGGAATAACATCAACCTCTTTTTTTCTTGATTTGAATTTGACTGAAACAAATATTATGCAGAACATCAAGAGAAAATCATTAAGTTGCATTCTCCTCAAATTAATGGTTCGACCTCCGTAAAGACTACACGGTAAACTTGAAGCTAGAGAAACAAAAGACCACTCATGGGATCTGGAGGTACATTCATCATTCCTTCCCATATGAGATTTAGGGAAGCAGTGCAGCACACCAGGGAATGCCAAAGTCAACATGCACGGTATTTGATTATGTTAATAATAAATCCAATTATGCAATTAAAATATAATACTTGAAAACGAGGCTCGTTGTCATACCCTTTGGGTGCTCCAGCAGTGGGACTGCATTATGCCACATTGCAAAAATGGTGTAATCATAAAGACTTTGAGGGCAGATACTCTTACAACAATGTCTTTGTTGCATCACTGTCATGCATAGTTTAATAAGGACAGCATTGAAAAAAGGGGAATAAAACATTTGACATTTCAAAATCTTCTTGACTAGAAAAGAAATACAATTTTCAGACAATCTGGACATTTTCAAATGGGTCTGTTATTCATGTCATGTCTATAAAAAAATACAGTAGCCTACAGGATGTTGTGATTCGCTACACTGACCGACTGACTGTGCTGACAACGTTGTTTCAGTTCCCACTCATTGATGTGTGTAAATGAAAATGTGAATGGTTGTCTCTACCAATGTGTGCTGTGACTGACAGGCGACCAGTCAAGTGTGTAGTTTGCCTTTTGCACAAAATCAATTGTAAGATCCTTGTAAGTCGTGACAACTTACAAAATTGGGCCATTATGAGAGTGACAGGAAATGCATTTTCCAAGCCAAGTTTTCACAAATCACCAACTGATTGGTTTAAGCAAGCAGACCAGAACAAAATCTAGGTGGTCTCGGTTTATTTGGACTTTCATTTGGAACAGGGGTTGAACCGCGACTGATGACATTTCATGAGATTCATAGAATGCAAGAATGGACCAAAAATGCCGATTGAGAAACGACTATTGACACCTGAAGCATTGAGCCAATGATGTTAATGCGCTGTGAGGAAAAACAAAATCCACGGCCATACCAAAACTATAATACAAACCAAAAATATCTAGTAATCATTTTTCTTAAAAGAAAATCTTGTTGAATGTAATTCTTCTTAACCCTTCTCATTTGTAAGCAAAGTTTCCACTCCAGCACTTTAATCAGGTTTAATTTAGACTTCAATAAAAAATCTTATATAGTGTTTTGTCTAGTTAGCGTTTGTAATCAAAGGTGTTCATGTACAATCTACAGGGGAGGGGTGCTTTAATGCAAAATAAGGTCAAAAATTATGTTTCTGTGCTTACACACATTGTCAAGAAGCGCCACCAGCCCAAGTCCATGTGTATTCAAACAATTCCTATTTTTTTTTTTTTTTTTTACTGTACATAAAGACCGCCCCCGAACTGTCTGTGTCCACTCTAATTAATGTTGACTACACTTGAAAGCGTGCGTAGGCTACAGTGAGAGCAATAATTACAACGTGCCTTGAACAACATTTGGTTTCTTGGGTGACAGTAAACATAAAAAGTATGATTTATATGAATGTTCCAGCGAACAAACATGTTTAAACTATTTGAAGTCCATTCTGATCCTTTGAGACATCCTATCAGTAACAAGTCCCTGATTGGACAAGAAACTACACAGCACAGTCAAACCAGCAATTAGTGCAAATTAACAGACATTTTCAAAAATGTCTTTGCTTAGAAAACCGCTGCTTTGTTGTTCAAAAATTCCCACTTTGGCCTTAGAGTGGGAGTGTTTCCAGCAGATGCCTAAATCCTAAAATAAGTACTGCAATCTTCTGGCACAGACACACTGTAATGCTTTAAAAACAATTTAGCAACTGTCATCGCCGTAATTACAGTAACTAATTACCATCCTCCGCAAACAAATAGCTTAACATAATACGCAGGCCCAATCAATTTTGAAGAAATGGAAATTGTAAAAGTAAATAAAAACAAAAAAAGACAGAAAACAGAAAGCGCATTTTGGGCAAACCTGAAAGGACTATAGGAAAATAAAACACTTTGTTTTATCCACACATAATTCCCAGGGAATATCATATCATAAATATTTGCATTCAGTTGTTATCAGGACATTTGCATTTGCCTCTTATCAGTCAGCAAGCCCGGCACCGGCAGATAGAGAAAGCTGCCTCCACGCCATACACACATTTCTAATGAGTCACGTCGCTGGCTGATATCATATTTTGGTTAGAACTTTATCACCAAAACGAGGAGGTCATTTTCTCCTAGAGTTGGCTCATCTTGGAACTGTCTTTGAGTTTTTTTTCCCCTCTGATGTGATTCAACTGAGATTCATTTTTTTAAAGCCCACAAAAAGGATTATTTCCTCTCCTCCCCCATCTGCAACAGTCTCATATCAGCGGCACGTACGCTTGCCACGATTATCATTCTGTCATAAAATATTTCTGTTTTATCACAGTATTATTTTATTTTCCACAGCATTGGTAGGAACAGAGACTCAGGGGAAAGGAGCAAAAGAAACTGAGCTCATCTGCATGAACAGCAATAGTTGTCCGACAGGAGGCTCGGCATCTCATTTTCCGGGAGACATGAGCAACAGTTACGAGGTAATGGTTTCAAAAGCATATTCCACAATAACAATTTCATGGCGCATTTCAGAGGGTAATTATGAATGTGCCTATTTTTTTTACTGGGGGTCAAGAAAAGTATCCCAGTTAAATTCTTCTCTCATTAGTGCAGAAGTTTCTCAATCCTAATTATTTTCTCTCTTTCTTTCAGTCTGTCCATCTCTGATTAATCCACAGCAATGTGGCTACAGTATTTGCACAATGATCATTTCAGATTTGTGTAAAAAAAGGTGGTGTTTTGCAAATAATGTTTGTTTCATGGGAATAAATGATAATTATTTACTTGATCTTTTATAATCACACATAATATGTGTCACATATGGACAATTCCACACATGATCATCTTGTTTGAATGGTGCAAATTTGTCATTCACACACTGCAGGAAAGATATAAAATGTTCAGGTAATAAGAGTGGATGATAGCTACACAAAACAGATAAAAAAGGAGTGTAACAAAACTAAACATCCATTTGTTTGTTTCTGTTGCCGTTCCCTCATTTTTGAATGAACCTCTGTTAAAAGTTGGGCAAGCCACCTACATACATGGTGGGTATTTGAACAAGTCCCCGTTTCCGTCCATCCTCGTCATATGAAAGGGTTTCCGTCACCAATCTGTACCTGCGCCCATCGTTACTGTGTTTAAAAAAAAAAAAAAAAAGAAGCCAGAGTCCAACAGATGACCTCATTTGATGAAAACGTTACAAGACTAACAGTCACTTATGTTATCCATTCCTGCTTGCCGCCTAACCGTAGTCTGAGGACCAAGGGGAGATGTTTCTCCAAAACCGGAGTTGCCAACAGGGTTAGGCTACATACACACGTCACATATATACAACCGTCAGTTGCACGATACCTGCAACAACGGCAAAAAAGTTTGAAGTTTAAAATGGCTTACTTTAACCAGCATCCTATTCTGCATTGTAGCCAAGGGTGGACTCAAAATATTATCCAGTGGCCATCAGCGGCATCCTAAAGCTGAGGAAACATTCTCTGTGGACCAAACGGCTTTCATTTTTTGCCATGCGTGACAACGTGAAAGAGATGCTAACAGCAGAGGTTTCATAAGTCATAATAATAGAAATGCAAACTCATTAGCTGGCTAATTAATGATTCACATCCACTTAACTTACAGGCACCCACATATTCATATTCAGTCTGAACGTAGTAAATTGGCAGATTACACACGCCAAACAAAGGAGTGTGTTTCCGCTTTCGTCCGTCCTCAGTCAGTCCTTTTTATAAACTCTCTTGTTCTTTGTCCGCAAAATGGGCATCCGTCCGGGATGCATGAATTGACCATTTCGTCTCAGAATGCACACCTCTGATGCAAAGTGAAAGTGTATCCCTCAAATAACACAAGACCAGTTTTGAGTAGACCATGTACAAAAGAATAATTACAAACAAATATAATCATATGTCACTTGACAAAATCTTAAGACAAACAATCATATCTACAAATGTTGGTATGAAATACAAATACTTAAATAACTGTATATAGCAACCAATGATTGAATCGGACAAATACATTTACAATGAACATTATCTTCTATCTTTCCAAGTGAGCACATTTTGAGTGTTTACACATGCGCCTAATTCCCCTAAATGTTTACTGATTTTTTTAACGTACATATTTGTATGGGATGTAACATTACAGCGTCCATGAGCTGGGTTATGTCTAATGCATGTGGGGTCGTTACATTCGGGCCGTGTTAGTGAGGGCTCTCATCGGGGGGGCTATGTCCATGCTGACATTTACAACTGGTGACCTGCCACCAAACCAAAGAGCTGCTAATCGCAAACTCATGAACATCTAAAGGCTTCACAAATGAGCACAGAGATGGTCTTTACGGAGCATGGTGGACGGATGCCGTGCAAATCAAGCTACGGCCCAGTGTTTTTGTGAAGATCTCAGCAGGGACTGAGATCCGCAGGATTTGAGTTAAGCTTTAGCAGCTTTTGGAAATAAGCTTGTTTGGAAGAGGGAACAGTGCAGTACAACGTCGGATTGTAATGGGACTAACAAGGAAGTTCAGAGTGAGTCGTCCATTAAATACAAGGTTTTTGATTCAGCCATACTGACTGAATGCTTGTCACCTTTTTTTCCTACTGGTAAACTACACTCACCGGAGGCAGGTGAAATATAAAAAAGAAAAATTAAGAATATCAAGAAACAACAACACAAATGTGGTACATGGAATTACTAAAATAATAAATTAACAAAGGCCATTAAATGTAAGGTTAACAAAAAAGGAAGTGGAACAGAAAAAAGGAACAAACATAATACGTACACAACAACAAATATTTTTGAGATTACAGCAACCTAGCTAAAATTATGTTCTACCAGAGTGAGGCCATGAAAAAGAGATTATTTTATTTTATTTATCCTTTTTGGGAAGGTTATTCATTTACTTTCTCATTTTGATCATTTGAATTACCCAATTTGATTGTAATGTTGACTGTGTTAACAAAATTTCAATTTTAATTTGGGCAATTTTGTCTGTAACCGTTTTATATTGATGACCATTTGGACGTGCACATACACACACGCACACACACGCATACACACACATGCACAGGGAAAATTGACTTTTTGGGTCAGTGGAAATAGCATATGATGGAAGACATGAAGAGTTCAGGGTGGAGTTGGGCTGATTAAGTGATTGTGACCAATCTTCTACTGAAATGCTTTCTTCAATCCCACAGATAACATCATCCTTGGGGTTTATCTTTGTTCTTGAACTGATTTTAAACACCCCCAACAAACACACACACACACACACACGCACACACGCGTGCACACCCTTTACATACCTGTGCTATTCTTTTTTTAGACTTATCGCAGAAACCTTTCATTTTGTCACTCTAGTGTGGCATACATTTCAAGATTTTCTCATTTGTTAGAGCTTTTATGAACCAGATTTAGTCCATCAGTTGGCTGAAATAATGATTACTAATTGGTAAATAAATACATCAGATCATCTAAAACGAAAGCATAGTGTTGAGCTGTTAATGACAAACCTGCAGTGCACGTTTGATGTTTTTAATTCCATAGTAAATCTATTATTTTTTGCATGTTCAAACATTTTTCTAAATATGACTGCTACAATAATTGCCATCGGCCCAACCTCATATTCTGTGGTTAATACCTGTAATATTACCTCACGATCGGCTGATACCGAGGTCTTTTTGATATGTGAAAGTGTCGTTGGCCAAAAGCTCCCAGCTTCCAAAGTGATCAAGTGTCTTTTTCATCTACATCCTATCAACCCTTGTCTGCACCGCACACATGTAATTGCTTCACTCAACAAGCAGGTTAAGAGAAAAGGTTGAAGAAAATTTACTTTTTTTTATGTTGGCCGATTTCCCCAGTTGTTTTAATAACCCATCTCAAACCTGTGATCTAATCTGCAGGAACAGTGGAAGTAATTAAAGTCGAAATTAATTATCCTCTTTGCCTGATATTCTAATAAGGGCTTTGCGTTTTGTAGCAGGAAGTTGATATTTTGTCATCCATGTTTTATCTCTCATGCCTGTGCGTGATTGTCTGCTCTAAGAGATTATTAATGTAGGAAGGGATGGGCGCAGGAAATGGCAGATAAAGGCGGAGAGGCGTTCCTTTCTTGCACTCCTCCTGACTACGGTGGCCCCTCTTGACGGCTCCAAGCTTCTTCTCTCGAGTCCCCTCCAACGCTCCTCTAATTGTATAGGCCCCTTTATCATGACAGAATTTAGAGGAAATACTATGAGACAGGCATACTTTTGATAGAAATTGCACAATTGTTCATTAGCGGCTAAGATAATACATGTCTTCTCCGTCGACGCTGAGCATGGCGCTCCCTTCGGGATCTCATTTAAGGCCCACGGCGTTCAGCGGTGCATACTTTTGGGGCCATAGATGTGACACCACGCAAGAACTACCACAGACGCTGGAACTGAAAATGTCAAGTTTAGTGAAAGGAGCTGCTGGCTCAGTGCACACTCTAGCGAGCAATGAACAGAACTCCCCATGGGGGACATGTGTGGGAGTGTGGCACTCCCCGGGCCCTGCTCTTTCACTTTTGCATTGACAAACAGTGAACTGAATTCAGAAATTAAGTTTTGATAGCAATGGTGCAGTGCCACCTGAAGTTAAAAAATATATATAGATTTTTAATCTCTTCGCTCGCAGCTCAGCTCTTATCAAGTGTTAATCACTAGGGGCGGGGAGCTCGAGCATGTTTAGCCGACAATGGATGCAAGGCAGACAACACTCAAGACATATCGCCAGTCAATGACATGCCATAAATAATGACGGACCAAGATTCAGACTCACATAACATTCCTCCATCAGTGAGGAAGTTGGATCCACGCTGACGTTCTTCGTTATCTTAAGGCAGAGGTGTCAAACTCAAGGCCCGGGGGCCAGATACGGCCCGCCACATCATTTTATGTGGCCCGCGAAGACAAATTGTGCATCAAATTCGTGTGTCATTACTAGAATTGCAAATTGTCTTCACTTTTAATAATACCTTTTTTCTTTTAATAGTTGACCAGTTTTTACTTGTTTGGTTTGAAAACGAGTTATTTGTCAGTTTTTGTCATAATGGCCCTCCGAAAGAAGCTATGACTACAATCCGGCCCGCGAAAAAAATGAGTTTGACACCCCTGACTTAAGGCATATCAACTTTATTAATTTTTAATACATCCGTCACTCCTTGCATCCAAACAATTTGAAAGTAAAATACTTGACAACTGCTGTGCACTTTTTTCAGTGTAATGTCAGTGATATTATTTTGATATAGTAAGTATACTAAAGCTTCCATCAAACTAGAGTCGGGAAATTAGAAAACTACTGAACACACAGCTACATTACATTTTTATAATCATTTTTGTGTGTGTTATTGTCTGCGTCATTTGGGCCGCCATATATTTGCAATTTCCATGTCATTTATGCGTTGTTCAGTTGTCTTCTGGGTTATTAACAAATGTGATTGATATCTTTGCTTCTTCTAAAAACAATTTCAAGTAAAATGGAAACCAGACATGAAAGTTGAATGGTCAGTCAGTCAGAATTGCACAAAAAAGGCAGAACTTATCTTACATGCCAAGCTTGAAGTCCCGTGAAAAACAGTCACTTTCCCCAATGTCCCTTGGATCAGCTATAAGACGATTTCAATGACATGCAGAAGATCAACGTTTGGGAGAGTGAGAAGGACTGCGAGACAGGGGCTTAGAATCACGCCTGGATCAGAATGAGATGAACATACAATCAGAGGCAAAGCCACACGGGCTTATCTGCCCTTTCACGATGGCTGTCATCATTTGAGAGATCCTTCAGCTGCTCCTCTGCCAAGATGAGAAAGCTTTCTGACAAAAATGAAAAGTTCCTCTTTTTATGCTTCAGGAAAAGTTTGGGAGAACTCGGAGAAGCCCACAGGGTAACACATGAAAGTTATCATAAAGAGGGTAAAAGCAAATTGAAGTCAGAACTTAGTTAAGAAGAAAAACCAAATAAAATAGAGGAAGGGGATCACCGCCATGGGGCACACCTGAAAAGATTAAATATTGCCAAGTGATTTTTATTTTTAATTATACACCACCATTGTTTCCCTGACTGTCTCCATTGTTGTTGAAATTTTCTCGAACGCTGAAACATACTTTGCTTCCAAAAGCTCTCCTGCTGTGATAGTTGATGCCCACTTTCAATATACTCCCTAATGTAAACTTGCAGCCTTTGTCCAAAACTGAGCTTCATGCTTTCAGGACCATTTTGATGTACGCTATTGATGGACCGCAGACACCAGCCGGCATATGTCACATATACTCAATACAAACACCCCACTTGGCATCACTGTTTTCGGGCTTTGTTGGTGATCTGTAACATGAAATGGCTCAATTTCAGTCCACATCACTGAACATATCCCATACCAGGCTGCGGCCAGTGTTTATAGCTTACCCCCCTGTGAGGTGCTGGCATCCAGTAGCGGCTCTTTATCCGAGAGAGTATGGCGGTTGTGTAGTCTTTTCCCATGTGAGGCATGCCATGCGAGGTGATTAGAGCATCTATGTCACTGGCTGAAGGGACAGATGGAGTAACAGAGGACTTTCTGGAGAGGCTGTGGCAATTAGAAGAGAAAATGGTGGTTGAGTTCAGGGAGATTCTTTAAACAATAGTATTCAAGTGGCGCAAGGACTCTCGTGGCCTTTGTCCACTCAACACAACCTTGTTGTGTTCATGTTAACATGCTTTCGCATGCTGTGAGGCTGCGAGTGTCTGTGTTGTAGCACAGAACTTAATATGGTAGAAGTAATTAGTTTCCTTTTCTAGAAAATTGCAGCAGAGAAATATATTTGTGAAAGTCAAATTCATCAGACATGTACTCTATGTCTCTGTCCGTATCTGTCCATATGTTAAATTCTGTTTCTTCATGATATGTATGTTTAATTTTCCCACGTTGATGTAGGAGTGAACTGATCAATTCTTTGCTGTCGGTGGCCTCACACATAAATTTCACACAAGAGGTTTATGTGGACTTCCGAATCTGATTAAATAAAACTCCTTGCCTGTTCTTCGAACCCAGCGGTGATCAAATGTTCTTTGCTAATTGAAATGAAACAAAACACAATCAGGAAACAGTACTGCCCCAGCGACACACATTGAGGAGATGGCTGTTCCCCTCCGTGATTAATTGCTTTGTCAACTATCAATCTACATAACATTAAGATGGCCACGGGACCCGCAGGTTGCTGCCAAGACAATGGCACTGAAATCCCCATGGGGTCTTTATTAATGAGGATGCTACCAGAGTTAACATTTCACCATTAAAATGTAATGCATTCTGTAATTAATTAATATCTCATTTATAAACACTCTGCGCTTGCCTTTCACTCCAAATTTGACCCTATAAACAAGCAATTAATTTTTGATGGTAGGGGCATAACACAATATCAATATAACATTTAAAGGCGATGAAGTACAAAGATACTGAAAATTTATGTTTCAAATTATGCCCTTTGACTAAGTCATTCACAGCAGCTACATCAAAATGAACACCTGCCAAGGTTAAAATTATTTTTGGTGTGTCTTGAAGTAGCTAGTTTGGCCGGTAATAAAGTTAAAACCAAGACTAACATTCTGATTCTAACAAATCGTTGACATTTCATCAACCCACTCAAAAAACGTGGGTTCACCAATCGCCATTCACAATTGTGGCATAATTTTGTTAAACTAAATGTGCAATACAAAAAGATTATGTTGTGCAAAGGTCATGTGATAATCAGGTAAGAATAGAAAAGAATATGTCTATTGCCAACATTGATGCATCCCATAACTAGAGTGGGTCATATTAAATAAAAATAACCAGCTAACATTAGAAGATGTTGAGTATTTTCTATACGAAGTGAGATTGTGTAAAAAAAAAAAAAGTATAACAAAAAGAGAAGAACAATCTAATTAACCTGATTATTACCAGTTGTCAGCTCAGTGACCTAGTGGTAGAGTGTCCGCCCTGAGACTGGAAGGTTGTGGGTTCAAACCCCGGCCGGGTCATACCAAAGACTATAAAAAAATGGGACCTATTGCCTCCCTGCTTGGCACTCAGCATTAAGGGTTGGAAATGGGGGGTTAGATCACCAAATGATTCCCGAGCGCGGCACCGCTAATGCTCACTGCTCCCCTCTGCCCCAGGGGATGGATCAAAATCACATGGGGATGGGTTAAATGCAGAGGACAAAATTCACCACACCCAGATGTGTGTGTGACGATCATTGGGACTTTTAAGGACTTTTTAAACTTTTTTTAATAAATACATTGTGCACAAAAATATTATCAACGTAGCGTGTCCTCATTTGGGATCACAGTAAAGATCTGTTTTCAAAATAAATCATTGACTTAATTTAAATAGTTTTCAAGTGTTTGACCCCTGTGGCATATTACAGGTTGTGTTGAACCATTCTGAGAGACTGTGGGGTTTTAGGATAATTAATTTGAATAGATACTTATTACAAATATACATACATCTATATAATATATACGGTATATAAACAAAATACAAATATACATAAACATATACATATATAGTATATACAGTATATAAATAATCACCTTCAATATTCAGTTAAAATGGAATTTATGTCACCATTTCAAAAATATTTTCTAACCAGTTAGTGTTTTCGAATGGAAAAAAAATGGGTCAACGTTTTTTCAATCCAAATATCCGTTAGGTTGTACAATTGCCGACTGACATATGGGAGGTCTTGGGTTCTGGGATCCCAACCACAGTGATACAACATCCTCATCTCAGGTATGAATTTTTTTTTATGCCAACAAGAGAAAAATGTGGTAGCATTTGACAAGAAAATTGGTTTCAACCAATTCTAATCGTCCAATAATCCGTCCAGAATGCAAAATCTCTGAGAGTGCTGAGGTTAAAGTTGCTTGCCTACCACCGATGTAGCATAATTCAGTCAATATGCAAATGCGAGATGTCCTGTATGAGTGTGTTGGTGTGAACTGGTAGCATGAGGCTGAACCAAACTGCTTCAGCCCAATTATTCTGATGGTGATAAGCGGTGCAGAACTGCAAAGTCAATCCTGATTTAATCACGCAATTTGGGTCAGTCCATTTTGGCTGCAGCTGCGCACCTCAACATCATCATTAAGGCCATGCAGCTCTCACCTTGCAAAGACATAGATGAAGATTGTGCTATTTTTTCCCTGTGCAATCTTCATCTTTGTCCAGCAGAACCATGTCCCACTCTTGGACCGTGAGCTCCCTGAGAGGGAGATTCGCCGTAAAAATGTGTCCATGATTCGAAATCAGAAATGCAACTTTGTGCAGTTTAAGATTTCACTTCCGAGCTCTCTGCCTGTGGGACCTGGTCCTTGGGCTTTTCATCAGCTGCCATTTTCGACGGCATGCAGTAATTTCATGGCTCATTGCAAGCGCTGAAAACCTTTGAAACTGCAAATGTTAACTTTGCCTGGCCTGGAGCCATTTAGGAAGCGATTAATTTAGCAAACAGAAGTGAGCCACTTTCTCCTCCTAGTCTGCGCATAATTTTTTTAGGGTGGGGGGTCTCATCTATCTGTATTTGCGTAAGAGTGAGCAATGTAATGACAGTTCCTGTAATTGTAGAGTGTGAAAATGGTTCCTACCTCGCTTGCACTATCATCTCCATCTCTCCTGGCTCAGCCTTGACAGTCTTGTACAGTGAGCGAACACACAGATTGAGAAAAGTCACTTACAAAAAAAATCACTTACAACATGCTTGACCTTAGTTGTTGTTGCGAGCTGTTGAAGCACATTACAGAGGCAGTGTGCAGTTTCAGCACCTCTGCGATTGTGGCTGAGAGCATATTTGCAAGCCACTGACTGATTTCCTGATCATGACTAGAAGCGAGAAAGTGTAAGAAGCAGCAATGAAGACATTGTTAGAAGTGTGAATCTTGCTGGCTGTGACACACCGAAGAAATAGTCCATCTCCCTGTGAGTGTGTTTGCCCAGTATTCCTTGAGGCTTTTTTTGTTTCACACTCTGTGCAGTTAGGCATGGGAGAGGCAGACGGCAGCGGGTCGACCAGCCTTCCCCTACAGCTGTCCTACTCCTTTCTGGCACCCTGCTCCACAAAGCCAATATGAAAACAAATTCTCGACCCTCATCGCAATTAATTTTCCTTTTTCTTTTAAAAAAGAAATGTTCATCTTCACAGCATTAAACATCTCGTTGAGTATATATATATATATATATATATATATATATACATACATATGTATATATATATATATACATATATATATACATATATGCTGCGTTCAGGGAAGAACTGCTTCCTCACCTGCATGGCCTCTAGGTACATCTGCATCCTGTTTTAACATGGCCACTCTGCCAAACAATTTAGTTCACTGAAAGCCATTCGCAATAACTATGGAGTACTACATTCCAGTGTTCAAACATTTCGTCCCTCTTCTTATCATAAAAGTCCCACATGTCCTGGCAACATCCACAAAATGAAATAAAGAAGATAAATGTATCCTAATTACGTCCCTGGGACAATGTTGTTTGACGGCCCAAGATGTCAAATTAAATACTAGTTTGATTCTGTAAAAGTGGTGTCAAGGCCTTATTTTCACATTGCGCGTACATGGAGAGAAGTGTAATTACTGAGCGGAACTGACATCAGAAATTAAGCAAATTGTAAAAGGTCTTTAAATGGGTTTGAGCCATGAATTAAAAAGACCATTGAGTGCGAAGAGGCAGGTGTTATCCTCACTGCCAATAACAAACAGGAAGAACATGTGCATGTGTGTGTGGGATGAATAATGTTCAAAAGGGAGGGGGGGATGCAGGTGTGTGCTGTTATCTGAGGACAATCCCAAGTCATTACCAAGTGAAATTGTATTTAGCTGATGTTCCTGAGCTTTAGCACTAATTCGTAGCGTATTGTTCCATAAATAAGCGCTGATAAACCAATGTGCTCTTTAAATGCAAGCTGTTATTTGGCAGCAAATTAAGTCATTCTTAGTGAGTTCCTGGCTGCAATGTTCTACTTTGTGTATTGTATAACAATGCGTGTTTCTAAAATATAAACCTAGTCACTGCAGCATGCAAGCTTGTTCAAGTACTAATTTTCAAGAAAGTGTTCCAGTTTCAGGGTGGGGTGGCACATTTGCGTCATAATTAGTAGGAGATCCCTGTTTGAAACTCACTTCGTGTGGAGTTGACATGTTCCAGTTTTCTCCCACATTCCAAAAACTGTCTGTATGGAGATCAGTCCAGTGCATACTCGACTCTTGTCAAAAATTAGCGGGGATAGGGTCCACGACTCCAACTTGGGCAAGCTGTTAAAAAAAAACAAAAAAAAACAGACTACAGATTTGTGGATATTGACTTTTTCCACATGCTTTAATTTATTTTAATTTAGAGCACGAACCACCAAATATTCGCACCAGTAATTCCATAAGAAAATAATACAGCAGAGGCTCGTTTCACCCCATTTTGTGCTGGCACATTATTTTCATGTTTTTTTTCCCCTTTCCAACGGACGAGTGTCTGGTCTTTCAGTGTGCCAAGAGAAATGTAAAAGTGATGAGAGGTCATGTGCTCCATGGAACACAGGGCCAGTATGAGGATGGAACAAATTCCTATCTTGTTGCAGCTATTTCCATCTATTTAATCAGAGTTCTCCTCGATGCCAGTTTACGTCACGGTTTCCCTGGGACGTTGTATTAGAGGCATGTGAGATTATTCCTGCAATCTCAAAGGCACAATAACCTTTTGAAAGGAAAAAAAAATCTGAATTTAAAGTAATTAAGTACATTATCAGCATTGAGGTTAATTAGTGAGAGCAAATGTGCTCTAGTAGCAATGCAACAGACAAATGTATTTGTATTTCTTCCCTCTTTTGGGCCACACTTGTACACGTTACACGTACATACTCTTTGACCATGAGTGGTTGATTTCACTGTTTGCGGCTCTGATATTGATTAAACAACTTGGAATCCAGTTTAATTAATGAGAACTATCAGGAGTTCAAAGCTATTTAGTTGAATTCTGCCCTTCTGTCCCATTTTTTTGTACACAATCACAGAACTTAATAGAATTCTACCATTACTGCAGTGAATAACATTAAAACAATCTTTGTGTCTTAGAGAGGCCTTTTTGTGTATAAGCACACAGAATTTGAGAGTTGATATATTGTATACCGTTTGCCAGTGTTTATCCATTAACATGAAAGGAGTGGCAAGCCGCAATATCACACAATACAGTGGAAACAACATGGCCACTCGCTATATCTCGCAAATGCAGCTGAGCCTGAAATGGCACAATGACAACAACATACTATATAGCTGCTGTGTAGAAACAAAAGGCAAGGCATTTATAATTATTGACAAGCAACATATATTTACTTTTCCTCATTTCAAAATGATAAGCTTTTCAAGCACCACTCACTGTCTGCATTGTGAAGATGTCCCTATCAAAAAGTACAGACATACCTGTTTGTTCACAAGGGCTCGCCATTCAAAATCCCTCCTTAGTGCACACAGCAGCTATTAACAAACTTGATGTTAGTTTTTCTTCAAATCAAAGGTGCATTACTTTTTTGAATCACTTCTTTATTTGCAATGTTGAATTAGAATAAAGAATATCTGATATTTGTTATCAGCAGGGTGGTACCTGGACTTACAAGTTTAATTTGGTCCATCCCATTTATTTTGCTTTGGTTACGTCTTTGAGTTTCATGAGAAAATGATGCCCCCCGAGCACGGCAATCAAGTAAACAATAGAAATCGGGTCATGATGTTCTCACATTGACATCATTAGGTTCTTGCCTTTTGGACCTAAACAGTAGGCATTTCTAAAACTACTCAATACTATCAGAGAAAAATGCTGATGTGAATTTTATATCCTGAAAAAAACATGAGTGCCAGTATTTGCTTCATTGTTAGAGTCCCTTAAAGTGGCGGTTTTCCTTTCCTTCTATCTGATAGTGTTTGGTTGTTTTTCTTTAATGTGTTAATAGTGTAGATTCGGAACTGCTCCATATGTAAAGTGCCTTGAGATAATATGAGTTTGAGTTCCTCATATTCACTGTTAATGACTTTTTCTTTGTCATTGATATCCAGATATTTACCAGCCATAGAGGTTAGGATATTCTGCAAGACACTCACAGTGCTGCCATTTTCCACATAAGTGGAAGGGTCTTTGAGGTCGGGTGGACCTCATGAGGCACCTGCGGCTGTGACCTCATCACTTTATCACATATCATGTTATCACCTTCAGCTCTACATCAAGCCCTCGCCGACAGATTCCATCTGTCATCTCTGAGCAAATCTTACTATAATTTACTCCAGGCCAATCTCGGAGCAGATTCCGTTTTTTTCTGCCTAGTCATGGCTCTCTCTGTTTGCTGCAAAGAGGGAGTGAGGTTCCGATATCAGATGTAATATTACATGAAAGTTAGGTGCTTCTTTTACAGTAGTTTGATTCACCTTAGATGTAAAGATGACTCACTGTTCTGCTGGCTCGCTGAAACCCAAGTCATCTAGGTGACAAGCATTACACCCAAGACAATGTATAAAAAAATAACACAGATTAAAGTACATGCATATTAAGCACCTCTCCAATAACTTTGCAAGCAAAAAAAAAAAAAGACATGATCATAAAACAGCACAAGTTGTATAAAAAAAAAAGGCATAACCAAATTAGAAAGCCGAATCAACATTAATGTCTGAATATAGAAGGAAGTGGAGAGGGATAATTAGTTGGGGCGGTTCACTCTCATTTCCTTTACAGTCATGCTAGTAACTTAAATGGCCACCCACATACAACAGCTAATTGCAGGACTTCACCCCCAAGCACCCTCCTAGTCATAAAGACAACAAGGGAAACTGGCCATTTCTGCTATCCCAGGTATCATTAATAATACATGTCACTATTTTTCAACGCTTACACTGTCCCTGAAAACCTTAGCAAGAGTGTTCCAGGTGTTATGCAATGTGCTGTCTAGCTGTAGCAGTGTACAGTACAGTTTTACGAGTAAGGTATAGATATCGGAAATCCCAGTATGGTTCTTACGTATATAGTATTGTGGATTTTTGTTTTTATTTTTATTACAACTTCAATACAAGCCAAAAACATGGCCCAGTGATGAGAATTTCGGCTCTTTTTAGACAACCAGCTCTTATGGGTCAGCTAAGAAATGTCTTGTTCGGCTCCCAAATGTTGAGTGGGTTAAAAATAGTTAGATATTGAACTGTATTAAACATTTTCAGTCAATGTGGAATAAAACGTTTTCGTCATATTGCAAGAAGAGGATTCAGACACACTCGGTCACATTCCACTTCCTTGGGGAGTCATCCAGTGCACTGTTCAAGGGTAACCAACCAATGTCTTATAACTTTATTATTCTTTCTTAATCGGTTTATAAATATTTATGATTCACCAAAGCCACCCTGACTTGCAGCTCCAGTTCCAAAGGAGTCATCGTTTGGGAAATGAGAGATAGCATAGACAGGAGATTTGTGACAGAGCGGAGCATGAAACCCATCAGTTGATGAGTGGAAATCCCTACTTTCTAATTAATAGAGGTACACAGGCCAGAGGGATAAGGAGGATCAGGGAAATGAAATCAGCAAAAAGATACCATCACTCATTTCTGAGGTCCATTGTCACACTTCAGAATCTTCTGTAATGAATCACTCAAGCATTCCACAGATACATTTGAATGGTGAGTGAAAATTCATTGTCCGGTGGAGAACATTCGATAAGGATCTTTTCTTTTGCCTCTTCTTCTTCTCAGCCTCGTCTCCCGCGCTTTTGTCAAAGTGCCCTCTGATCAAAAAGCAAAATCAAGGCTCTAGCAACAGGTGCACATTCTGAAAGGCCGGCAAACTGCAAGTGGACTGGAAAGCTATCTTGGATGAGAAGAATGACCCGATAAGTTTCAAGGGATTTGCTCCATGGGGTCTTTTGAGAAAGTCGTTGTGGACTGAAATGCTGCAAAGTTTGCTCAAAGCTGCAAATCTCATTTGATAGAATCATTTTACTTAGCGCATTCTTTCCGCTGTACTTTGTAGTACTGACTCTACTTTGACTAGTTTTATTAACATACCTAAATCCAGATGACAAAAAGTAGAGCGGTGGAAACCTAAAATCTTTGGGTGTGTGCTCCCTCTTTCACTTCAAAAAGCCAGCTCTTCATTGAAAGTCTATTTGTTGTTTTTTCTTTTTCTTTTTTCTGTTCCGCAAATGGACAATACTGTTCACCCATTATTTAATTTTGAGGAGAAAACACATTGAACACTGCGGTCGATGCACACAAAAGTATTTCACTGATCAACAAAATGTTAGTTTCTTTTAGCAGAAATGTGAGTGAACCTTTCTAAAAAAATGGATATAGTTTTGTTTATTGTAGAATTCTATAATGTTTTTACACTATATAAAAATTTATCGGCAATAGATAAAAGAAATCCCAGAAGCGCTTAGTGACAATAACAAATACTTCAGATTGGGGGAAGAACAGAGAGACACATTGACAGGCGGATTGGTGCTGCATCTGCAGTGACGCGGGCTCTTTATTGGTCTGTGTGGTAAAGCGAAAAGGCAAAGCTCTCGATATCATTTACTGGTCGATCTACGTTCCTACCCTCACCTATGGCCATGAGCTGTGGGTTGTGACTGAAAGATTACGGATACAAGCTACTGAAAATGAGTTTCCTCCGCTGAGTGTATGGGTTCTCCCTTAGAGATAGGGTGAGAAGCTTGGTCATCCAGTAGGGGTTCAGATTCGAGGAGTCCGATGAAGTAGCTCAGGATGCATGGAGTACTTCTGGAAACAAAGTCCAACAGGTCCGAAGGCAGGTCAAACAACAGGTGTGGTGATAATCACATCAGATGTAAAGCATTACTCTGGCACTGTCTTTCCATTAGCAATGCATCGACAGTAGATGCCAAACAAGGTCGATTGTAATCAGGAGTGGCTAGAATCGTCCAGGGAAGAATCAGGTCCACAGATTCCATGAGGAAGACTTCAGCGACGTTGGTCGCAATCAAGTAGGTCGATAGGATCTTCAGGATGAAGACGATAACTGTGCAAAAAACATGGCTTGTCTCTCTCCTTTTGAAGGGTTAAGGGCAAATTTAAATTGAAGTTATGGCTAAAGGTTAGCTCAAGGAATTACAGTTCTGGCACACTCACTTGGAGTTGTCAGATTTTGCGATGAAATGCCTTTAACGGACCTTTGACATGATTTTTCTTTTTGTAGCTTTTTATTTACTTACAATACCCCAAATACAAATTCTTTACTTTAACCTGAAACCAAGGAATTAAAATGTATACTTTACCCACTTGACAAAAAACAAAAAATAGAAATGTCTGCTTTTATTTTTGAGCTCTTTAATTGTGTTCATCTGCCTTTCATCTTTGTCTTTGTTTTCTTTGCACTTTGTAAGAAGTTTAGTAGAAGCTTGGTGACCGATAAACCCGGTGCAACATATATACTTTAAAACCCTTTTTTCTGTTGATTTTTCACTTCCACCCTTGTATCCAATTGTAATTATTTATTATCCAGCCACTTAAAGTCTGCATATTAGATATGAATATAATTGCATGTTACTTTTTAATTACAGGAAAAATCTAACTTGTAGATGATGAGCTGGAAGGTGCCATTGCATTGTTATTTTTTTCATCCTCGTTTTCTGATTATGTGAGCTGGGCTCCTTTGCTAAGCGATGATAAGCAGAATTTCCATGTTCTCTGCATAATTAATCCATCTTTGCCTCTCTTCATGCCAACTCTGGCGTTATCGCCCGCACATGCCTGAATTGCAAAAGAATCCTCTCTTCAATTGGAACTTATTGATATTCTAAAAAATAAAAAAAACTGTAAATCCTCAAATTTAAACCACAGATTGTTAAATGGATTAATTTCGCGGCAATCGCAGGCATCTAACGGGGAGACAGGCAAGGCAAATTGAAAGTGTCTCCTGTTTGTGGAGTTTTACTCCCAAATGATGGGGCTTAATGGCATGTTTTTATTTCGAGTGTAAAATTACCATTTATTTGCATGCCATAAAATACTTTTATACGGTTGAAATTTCAGAGGAATTCCTTTCAATGGCTGTCTTTGGCTTTGTGATAACAACTTCAGCTTCCCACATCTGGACACTTTTGATAGTGGGTGAAAGGAATGTCTGAATATTTAAAATGTTTATCTGTTTTCATCAATGGTTTCACCATTAAGGATGGCTGTGCCGTTTGCATGGAGCTTGGCAGATGTAGATTTATTTTCTGAGCTGTCTACGGCCTGCCTTTCTCTGAATACATTGGATTTTTCCATTTTACGCTGCACTGATGCCTCTGCATATGTAATAAACCAGCAGACACACTTATAAAATACATCAACAGACGTTATTATGATGGTGTTTTCCAGTGTGAGTCTCGCATATAAGAATAGGGTTGAGGACAGGATGGATTCACAACGCATATGGAATCTATATATATTATACTTGACCTTTCAGAAATTAATAAGGGATAATAACTGCATGTCAAAATTGCACATATTCATTTAAAAAATCTCTAATAAAAAAAATGTATTGTCACAAAGGTAAAATACAGCAAAATACATTAGTTTGGCTGACATGTCAACAGTGAAGAAGGTGATGGTGGAATTACCACATAAAGATACAATTGTACTAATGCCTAGTAATGTGCCCAGATAATAGGAAAATAATTGTCATTTATTTTTTTATTCAATTAAGTTTCAAAACATACATTAACATATCCTAGACTTCATCTTGTAAGGTATGCATAAACAAATATGCCAATAAAAGTATGTTGTTGTTTAAACACATTATTTTCTCAAGATACTTATAGAAATGTGAATAGTTTATATATAAAATGCAAATCAACTTTAACAAGATCTAACGGAATAAATAACTCATCCTATTCAAAGTCCGGCCCTGGGGCCAATTGTGGCCCGTGTTCACGTTTACACCGGTTTTGGTACCAGATGTTATCGGCCTGCTATTATGTTTCGCCGTCCTTCAGTTGCCTGTACGTCTGCTGATTTGCTAAGACACAGTGGTTGTTTTGAACAAATTCAATACCAAGAAGCACACCCAAGAGAAACCCTTTTCCAATTCGAAAACAATGTTCTTAATATAACTTGATCAACTTGGGATCTCAGTGCTATGAAAACTAAAAACAAGAATTTAAGAGAAGTATTTATAGATTATCGGGTAGCTTTTGAGAAAACAGGCGGTTGCCGTATTCAATTGAGTGCTTATTATGCGACAAGCTGCATTTCTTCACTTTCAACTGTCTGATCAATGTTCTTCTGTCTTAATGAAGCAAACTAATTACGTTCTTGAAACTGAAATAGGGTATTTAGTAATTTAATCCATTAAAAGGCATTTGTTATCCCCTCGAGGTACTACAATCTCAGATTTGACCACATAATAGGAAACTGAGATTAGAAGAAGTAAATGCTACCCTGATTCTCTCTCCCTCCTCCTCCTCCTTCATTTAGTGTTACAGTCGCAGACATGCTGTGTTCATCCAAACTTATTTTTTGTGTTATTGCTTCTCAATTCTATTCTTCTGGTAAAAACGTTGTGGATTTGTAGAATTGCTTTTTTTTTTTTTTTACATAAATGTGATTTTTGTAGGCATTCTATATTAACGTTCGATTTTAGTTGTAGCAGACATGATATTTGGAACGAGATGGTGGGTTGGGGTGCGGGCGTGCGAGACGGTGGTGTAGAGAATAAAGCCTCTTGGAAAGAAGTACCACTGAGGCCTCCAGGCCCGCGGGTGGTTTTAGCAGCTTAGCCAGCAGAGTGGGCACTCTCTCAGACATCTGTTTGCTTGCTGCTGCAGGAGCTGCTGGTCTGCTGGATGGATGGACGGATGGGCTCAACCGCAACCTGCATCCGGACAACAGCAACTCCAATTTGCAAGAACTCTTAAAAAAACTGTAGATCACATTAAAGTAATATTAGATCTTGAACCAAAAATGTTATCTTGAGATAGGTGGCACCGGCCCACATGGACACACGTGTGTCCAGTCACAAACACACACATGCACACATACGCACACACTCACTCCTTTGGAGACAAACCAATCCCCAACAGCCAGAGGGTGTCACCACAGCAGGCAAAATCATAACACTGCTGTCCAACTTCAGCTGCTGAGGCGGCTCTTTAAGGATGTAGTTCCTGTCCCAGGCATAGCTGTCACTCCCAGTGCCACCGGACATGTGTGATCTTCTCAAAGACATCAACCTAGTAATTTGTCATGGCCAGCACTGTGACATACATGCTGTACATGCAGCTCAGCTGCTCTCTTGCATGCAGTGCAAGAGGGCGAACGCAGCAATATGTAATACTGTATTTCATTCAGGAAAAATGAACACAATGATATTTTCTCAATCTTTACGAATTTTGTTAAGTTGTTGAAATATCAAAAGAGAAAGAAAAAAATACTTTGGAATTTCATCTACAACTGTATGAGGAGGACATTTGAAATATCAATCCAGTAAACAATTTCATTTGTATTTATTATTTGAGTATTTATTTTTTTAGCTTTATAGTTATAAGCAACAAGCCAACTGGGTGTCTGTGATAGGGGCGTGTCTCATCAAATATGGACAGTAATTAAAAAGATCATGTCAATATATTTGTGTCATTTATGATAATATAGAATGTGAGTGTGATTTCCAACGTAAAAAGAGGTGACATGGTTGTGTCTTGTTTGTGTTCAGGCCTTAAGCAAATACTGAGGAATGTACTCACTTAATTGGAGCCAAATTTTAAATATATGTTAATTTTAAAAATAGTTAGCGGTTTGATTTTTCTCCCCCAACTATTTACCTGCAACAGTATTGTTCCTCCCTGGATTTAACCATACAGTAAATTAAGCGTTAAAAATAAGTTGGCTAGCATGCAGTTTTTGCTTTTGTCTATTAAGTGTGTAATTTCATTATTCACTTACGTCCATTGTGAAAGCACAATTGAGTAATCAATCAACTTTTAACAGACTCGTGGTCCATTAAAAGATACACACAAATAAATATAGCAGTCATTTTTGTGAAATCAGCCAACTTGCGATGTAAATAATCACATTAGTGTAGTAGTATGGAACTTTGTCAGTAAAAACTAAAATGGCACAATTAGACAGTTTTGGGTGAGCCACTGAAAGATTTAAGCACGATGCAGCCCCAGACAACAAGCCTTCCCTGCACTGACACTGAACGACAGTCGCCAGATGTGACTTGGCAGTTGTAATCAAATGATTTAGCACATCAAGTCAACCTTTCCCCTAATAATCTGATTATGTGGCTACACTGTGCAACATCCCAACAGCATACAGTATACCTTAACCTATTAATATAGCCAACCTTGTGTCAGTGATTTCCCCTGTGATGGAAACAGTATCATGTTAATTATCACAACCATCTGGTCTGAGCAGTGAGGACAAAAAAAACTCCCTCTCTCACTGGTGCAGACTCGTACCTGTCAATCACATACTGCTTCAAACAAGTCACTGAGGCTCAGAAACAGCAACGAACAACCGTGCTGCAGTCATAGGATTTAGCAGTGGCGTTAAATTAATCTTCAGATGGTAATGTTCCTCTCTCTCATGCAAAAAGTGTGTGCTTCTGCCATTGTTGTTTTTATTATTATTATTATTATTATTATTAGTATTATTATTATTATTATTATTATTATTGTTAAAGATTTGAGCCTGGAAGAGCATAAATATGATCAGTACATGGCAGTGTACAATTTATGGGTTAGTTGACAGTACAATGTTTAATCTCATCAGATCTTTCAAAGATTGTCTCAGATTGTAAGATAAATAAGCAGTTATTCTGTAAATTTTGCACAAATTTAACCCAATAGAAAGTGATAATCAATTTGAAAAAAAAATTCTGTCAACCATTACCATTGAATGAAAATTGAACTGATTTTAGAAATATCAATTCATACACTGTGCATGGTGAATATGAAACAACTCATGATTTTGACAGCGATGATTTACTGTTCATAACTGCCACTGCCATTTGGCTCATTATGCATCGTATGCAAGGAAAGAATTAAAGAGAGCTTTTACTGGAAACTGGAGCCACCAGAGGATAGAGGGGGAGCACGGGATGAGAAGGCTTGCAAAGCAGATGCTCTTATGGAGGTGAACCACCACTGACCGTCTGTCACATGAATTATTCCGTAGTTTCAGACTCCATTCCAAAGTTGTGGAATTGGGTTATGAGATAATTTCACAGGCCACTTGCTTGTCTTCCTTTGCAGTCCAACAGGCTAATTGAAGAGAGTGATTTCGAGTTTGGGCAACAATTCACAACATGGGAGTCAATCTCCGAAAAGTTATGGTTCAACCCCCTCCACCCCCCCCCCCCCACATGTGTATTTTTACACACATTTTAGGCAGACTTTATATAGTGTGAGAGAAATGTGGAGCACTCTTAGCAGCACTTATTAATTCATACAAACTATATATATATATGAATCTCAAAAAAAGGTGAGAGTTCCAAATTGCATTAAAATCTAAATGTCTGTTATTATGGGTCAAATTCAGAGAGTATAGTGAACTTGGGAACAAACGGCCAGAAGGTGAAAAATATATTTATATTTCTAATTTTGTGGTGACCATGATACAGCATTAGGTTTAACTTTAATGTAATTTTATGTCGGGTGAGCTAGGGAGGTTCTACAAATTCCCTGTGTTTGGATTAACAAAGACAAGTAAAAACCAGCATTGCAGTACCAATTTCAGGTAGTTCATAGAAATTAATATTTTTTCATATGTTCTGATTCAAAGTCTAAAAGCATTATAATTATTGCATTATTATTATTATTATTATTATTATTATTATTATTATTATTATTATTATTGTTGTTGCTTTTTTTGCTAATGCATTTGATTGCAATATGTTAGTGTAATCTTTTTAAAACTAGATCCTGAACTAAACATCCAATTTTGCCAATAGTATCTATTGACAAACTGTCAATTACATGTCAACTAAAGTTCAGAGAGCCTTGGCTACGGTGGCCGATGAGGAACAAACCTTATCATC
This sequence comes from Syngnathus typhle, assembly GCF_033458585.1. Classification (NCBI taxonomy): domain Eukaryota; kingdom Metazoa; phylum Chordata; class Actinopteri; order Syngnathiformes; family Syngnathidae; genus Syngnathus; species Syngnathus typhle. The sequence goes on along the minus strand of NC_083747.1, from coordinate 8,624,218 downwards.
AAACAAAAGCGCAAAACGCCGTCACCTCCAGTCAGAGCACGCGGAGAAGCTCAGCAGCCTCATTACCGAAAGGAAAGCGAGGAGAGGGTGAGAGGGAGACAGCGACAGAGAGGGAGAGAGAGCGTGCGAGCATGTGAGAGGAAGAGAGAAAGGGAAAAGAGAGAGGGGCAAAGCCAAAGCCAGAGCCAGGAGACCAGAAAGATAAAGCGACGACAGACGGAACGATAGACGTAAAAAAAAAGTATATAGCCGCTTTCTCTTCTTTTCCCCCTTGTCAGTTACCACCAGAAAAAAAAAAGAAAAAAGAAAAACTGCTTGGATGAACCAAAACCTATCGCTCTGTCAACACTACACCTGGATTCACTGACCGGCCACGCAGCAGGCATGTCCCGAAGGAAGCAAAGCAACCCCAGGCAGATCAAACGTAAGTTATTTTCCTTTCTCCTTTGCATGTTTTATGTCAGATCTGCAGAAACTATTTCCAAAAAGACCCCGAATCAGCTCAGTGATCGGCATTCGCGTAACGCACGTCACGACAAACGCGCTCCCCTCGCACTTAAGTGTGTCGGTTCTGCAGAAAGGAGTTCTGGTGCAAATCTCGTAGTGTCGTCTCGTGGCTCAAAAGTTTTACTAAAGGTGCAAACTGACAGTTCAGTCACTTGACTTGGGTTCTTTGGTCCGACTTTTATTTGTTTCCATCCACAAACGTGTCTTGTTACTCCATCAGCTGTATCAGTTTAGTGTGCGTGCATCCTAATTAACTAATATCAAAATTAATATCCATGTGTCCACAAACATTCCAAGCGAGTAGCTTCAAAATACTGTACAATTGTAATTGATTTGTCTCTTTTGAAGCTTTAATTGACGCTCATTGTCTCTGACCCATAAATACGCACTTACGCACGCACTTACGCACGAACACGCACACACACTTAGTGACTGATCCTCTCGTACAGGTGTGTGTACCTGACTTGATACACACACGATTTACTTTTAATAAATGCTATTTGGCGATGTTATCAATACATATCTACTAATTTATGTAATGTGCATTGTTTATTCAATAGATTATTTTTATTTACTAAAACAGTGTTTGGGTAATTCAGTGTCAATGCTCATACCCTTTGCACAGTCGACATATTTTAATTGCAAGTCTCTGAGTGTATTGGGTAGATTGCCTTTACTATTTTTTATAATTCACTATTTTTATGATGTTTATGAAGGCACAAATTGTTGGCCTACTCTTGAAAATTATAGGAAAATAGGTTAATCTGTAGATTGTTATCCTTTTAATTAGGTTATAATTTTGATATATTTGATGATTACTAAATTAGTGTATTTCAACTGTTACATTTACACAGTGGCACATCACCATCGGAATTCTGTAATCGTAAATACAGCTGACGTGTGTGTTCAGTAAGGATGTTTAGTGTTGGTGTTTCTTTCAGCACTTCAGTGCTGAAAGCGGTTGACACACTTTGGACAGTAATTGGAGCTCACACTATTAAAAGTCCACTGTAAATCATTTTACTTGAAGTCATAATATATTTGCTTCTTCATTACAACCACTTTGAGCGAAAGGCTAAAAATAAAAAGGGAGACTGAAGAGAATAAGACTCAAGTAGCGTGTGTTTGCATATTTTTGCATACACGTTGCATGCTCAAGTTCATCTATCCAAGAGAAGACAGAAAGGTATTAGATAGCTTTTGTTACTTTTGTTCCATAAAAATAAGCCCCAGAGCCAGAGGACTTTGTGCTATTTTTAATTCTAGAATATTTGTTCATGCATCTAATTACATTTATTGTTGTTGTTTTTTAATTTGGCCCTGATTTTGAACTTTACGTTCCAACATAAATGATGATTTGTTATCACTTTGATTACAAATTTACTATTGGAAATATTTGTTGCATTTTATATTATTTACATTTAAACTTTTTACTCACTATAACTTTTTTCCTTATACCTAAAAATAATTCATTCAACATACAGGGCCTTCCAACACTGGAATCTAAATATCAATTCTTTAATATCAAAACAGAAAAAACAAGAGGAAAAGGTTGAGTAAAAATAATGCAAATGTATATTTATTAATATTTTGTTTAACTGTTAGCTGAACATAGCAAAGCCTTAAAACATTTGATAAACAACAAAACACGAGTGATGGACCTGTTCATGTTTGAGCCAATCCAATTGCTGCATCCAAATGTTGTTGTCAAGCGAACGAAGTCGAACATTTGTGTTGCAGCATTGTGACCCGGCCGTGTGTGAATTAATATGTCATGTGTAAGATCATGTTAATGTGCAGCCGATGTGCGGCTGTATAATCAAGCTCTAGTTGCCACCAGAAAGGTCACGAGGAGCCTAGATCCTCTCTCCCACCCCGGGAACTCTGGGGAAAATCCACTGCATCGAAAGTCAGCAGAGACAGTCATTCTAAAGGACAAAAAGGTTGTTGGGCGCAGTGCCCCCACCAGCAGCGCTGCCACCCCCACCCTCTCCTGCATACATTGGACTGTTATCTAAAATTGTGATTTATGCAGTATTTTAATATTTTGCTTATTCTTTCCCCTTGGGTGCTCTCTGAGCGGTGATAAAAAGGCAATGCTGAAAGAGCACCATTAATTTGCTCCGATGACTGGGGAGATAAGGGCAGATAATGGGAAAGATAAGCAGGGAAGATATACCATCAGAAACCCGATTATTACCATTAAAATTCCAGCCTAGCAATCTGCAGCTGCCTGATAATTCCTTCTCCGTTTCCACCACTTTGGATGATAAGGCAAAAAATAGTCACTCAGTACTCTTGATTAGGCTGCCTGGATATCCCGATAATACAGTGATAAATTATGTATTTCCCCCCTTGTTTTTTTTCTCTGCACTGTTATATATACGAATATATATATATATATATATATATATATATATATATATATATTTTTTTTTTAAATCTTTTCAACCCATTTTCTGTATTGTCCACCCCTTTTCCAAGAAAGCGAAACCCCATACACTTTTATTGTAATAGGAGTTTGATAGAAGAAGAAGATAGTGGTGGAGGTGTTTTGTGTGGGAGCACATATCAATGTTATCAGCTCATCTCCCTGGCCCAGCTGCTCGCTGCTGTTGTTTTTAGCCTTATCACCCCGTGCCAATATGCCAATAAATTGCCCAGATTGTTAGGCAGGTCGGTAGAATTGGACAGGAGTGATGAAAATATCGCTGATACTCTGCGGCTTGCGCTTAGTTGCTCTAATATGATGTGTGAATGCCACCAAGTTCTCTGTATCCTCTCTTCTCACCCCCACCCTTCCCTCCTTCGCTCTCTCCCTTCTTCCAACGGCTGCTGGTGTCCATACCTCTATTGGAACTGAGAGGAGAACATTTTGATGCTTAATAGGAAGGAAAGATATGAACAGGCTGAATTGAAACAGGCCCCTCGGAGTAATTTTTCTGTAAAATTGCCCCCCAAAGTTTCACAGCATAAAGCGGAATCTGGATGATGTAGGGTGTGTGCCTTCACTATTGTTTATGGGAACATATTGAAGCAGACCTCTGAGGCCATGCTCAGGCATCTAATGTCAAATGTGCTTATTAAGATGACTTAGTACTTTCGCCTTAACTGTTGTCATCTTTATATGGACCACCTGGGAATTTGTGCAGCTTCTTTTTTTCCTCCTTTTACTTCTCATTATCCGATCAAAACGAAGTAGTGATTACTGCTCTTCAACGACACGGTTGTACGGCACCCGTTTCCCAGGGCTGAACACTATGTCATACTGTCATTATGATTAAGCTACTCTTGTGATAGCGATCTCAGTTCCGAAAAGATAATCCAATGCAGTGTACAAAGATGTTTGTTTTTTTTAGCCGTAGGCTATAGTACTTAATGGAAAAGTTGAAAAGGGGTCATCCTGATTTTGTAGATCATAAATGATATTTTAATTGAACATCAATTTTAGGTTTTTGCTATTTAAACAGCATTGTAAATTACTAATTGACTTGTACATTTTGTATATTGTTTTGGATTACCCTAATTTCAATAAAAACACTGTAGTCAGTTTGAAGCAAAAAATAAATAAATCAAAATTTACAAAATATTTTTTTTTATTCAACAATTCTCTTGACTCACTGATGGCCACTTATGGAGCACCAGCAAACTGTTATCATATGAGGTGACATTTCTATCTTTGAGGGGCATTTATCAGAGGCAGATTACAGTAGTAAAGGATAAGAGAAGTGTTTACTGAATTGTCTGCCAACATCCTGTGTGTGTGTGTGTGTGCTAGTGTTTGTGTGCACGTGCTTGTGCATACATTAGCACATGTGCAGTACAGTACGACAAGAATGCGCTTGTGTGGTCAGAGCTGTAAGATGTGTTGGAGTATTTATTTTGTGCAACTTTAAAGGGAGCGCACAATTTTCACAACTTAGTGCACCGTTCTTGTGGAGATTGCTGTATATTGCAAGAGTTGTATCGTGCAGCATTTCACCCTTGCCCACAAACACTGGCAACTGTGGCTGTCACATGTTTCGGGGGCGGGAAATCATAAAACGTCTGTGTGTCTGCCTCGCTGTATGTTTAAGGGTCTGTCTTTCATTAGGTGACAGTCCTTTTGGTTCTCCTGTGTTTTTTCCTCTTGATCCGTTTCCGAAGAGGAATGGTTGCTGAATGCCAACTTTCACGCTGACATCTGTTCCCTGACAATAACAGCATGTGTTGTTTCCCTGTCTTATACGGAAGGATACACAACTGCCTCATTACTTTTGTTGCACACACGCACACACACACACAAACACACACACGTATATATATATAACGTAATATTATAATATTATATATATATATATATATATATATATATATATATATATACTCTTAATATATATGCACTTATAGCAGTGATCTCAGCTACTGTTATGTAGAGATATATGGACAAGATGGCGGCAGCTGTTGTTTCCTTTGTTAAAAGAAGCTGTGTGTCATGTTGGATGGGTTTGTGCTTAGTTGCCGACAGAATGCCAGTGTCTAAAGTTGTCCTCGGTGGCCCTGCAGCCTGCAAAGCCTAGACAGTGATATGATATGTGGGCAGGGTTGCAACCAAGGCATAGGTCACTTCCTCACATGGTTTCCTCTTTATCGTCCTCTTTCCTGGATTCTTCTATTATTTCAATAACTGCTTGCCCAGGGCATGATTGTGTAGCTTTTATTTTGGTACTGTTGCTATCCTAATAATAAAAAAATAATAAAATCACTTAAATTCATATAAATATTGTCGATTAAATACCTTTATTATATATGTGATATAATGTCTTCTTTTACTTCTATTGTCACTTTGTGTTGTTTTTCTGTGACCCACCACCGTGTAGCTTTCTGTTTATTCAGATTTGATATCAGGGTTGCCTATCGAGCCTCTAGGTAACAATGACTTTCAGCCTGCTTTAAGTTAATAGCCTTGGCTCCTGCTTGTAGGGATCAATATTGGTAATAATTAATCACCATTATCAAGCTCAGGATCTAGTTCCATTTGTTGTTACATCAGGAAAATATCAATAAAGAAGTAGACTCCCTGATTGTCATGGCAACTTCATCTCTAAGGTCAAAGAGAGTTTATCTTATCTTGCTGCTGAGAGTGGCAAACTGCGTAGGAATCTAGTTTAGACTCAAAGATCATTGATTTAGGCTTTCTTTTACCCCCACCTTGTTGTTCCAGGACAGGGGGGGGGGGGGGGGGGTGTAGGAGAGGCAACATTCTAATCACAACAGAGATGTAAGATTTAAATATTGATGTCCAAAGGCCATTACAAGCAAAGAGGGCCTCTGGTCTTGCTGTTGTTCAAGTACGTCCTTTTAAGGCCCAGACAAAGCTTTGATTATCAGAGGTGTCACTGTGGAGTGTGTCTGGATAGCTGACAGTGTGGGACTGCAGGGGAGATCAGTTTCCTGCAAACACAGCCACAGAATATTAAAAGATCCTACTCAGCACCCTACTCTGTATAACTGTTTGTTGTTATGACGTAGTATAGGATCCATTATGAAATAGTTGAAAAAAAGTCATTGTAGCAATATTTTAGGTTGGTTTTTTTTTGCATCATGGAATAAATATAGATAAAAAACAGAATAAATGAAAAATTAATAGAAAGCCTCCATAATAGTAGTAGATAATTTTAGATTTAGATTTCACTATTAATTAACCAATTCTATTCCAGCTGACTTTGGGTAATACATTCTGAAATGGTTGCCAGCCAATCGCAGGGCTCACATAGACAAACAATCACACTTAAGGACAAAAGAGGATTCTCAATTAACCTACCATGCATGTTTTGGAATTGTGGGAGGTCACCAGAGTATCGGGAGAAAATCCATGCAGGAATCGGGACATGCAAACTTCACACAGAAAGGCTGGATCCGGATTCAAAACCACAACTTCTGCATTGTGACATGCTAACCATTCGTGTCGCCACATCTATTATTATTAAGCAAAGATCTAAATGTATATCCAAGTGTACGTCATCTAAAAATGTGTGTTGACATTCCTGTACTGACATTCAATGTGCGCAAAACACGTCAGAGCCTGGACTTTTATCAACCGATCTTAAATCAAGTCAGATGATGATTTGAACTTAAAAAAATGATACGGTCTGCAGAAATACAATCACTAAAAATGTTGTATGTTGGTGTTGCTGGAGGTCAAAGTGTCATTATTCTAGGTCTCAATGTGTTTCATTTGTAACTGCAAGTAAAGCGGTTTGTTTTCAGCAGAGGTACTCTTCATTCTGAGCTATTTAGGTAGAACAGCAGGGTAGGGTGCTTAGAAGTAGCTCATCATGCTGCAGAATGTTCCTTAGGGTTGGAGCAGGGGCAATGCCTGCTTTTTTTTTTTTTTCATCCTCTTCTTGCCTCCGGGACACAATTGCCTCATTTAACATTCTCTAGCCCAGCCAAGAGAGGAAATAGCTAGGCTGAGAAGAGAGGCTGCCACACATCATGAATTCTTCTTTCATTTAACTAGCACTGTTCCTTTCACCTTGGTGATGCACATAGATTAGGAATGAAGCCATTGCACAATTAAGGGGTTGAGGGGTATTGAGGTTGTTCTAATGCCACCAATTGGTTTTCATGTTCTCGATTGTGAATACATATCGTGGTTTCATCGAGCTTCGCTATAGGCCACAATTGTTTTAAAATTGCATACAGCAAGAGAATATTTCTGACAGTCGGGAAATATAGTATTAAGCTTTCATTTTGGCAGTCTTCCACTATGTCTTTAAAAATAATTTGAGTCAACAGGCCCTATTTTGGTAGACTGTCGCTAATTCATTTTCGTGCCGGGGCTGGTTTCCCTTGTTTGGGATTTTTGCAGGCTGCATTTACGCCAATTTGGGCGTTCCGGCGCAGAGAGGTGTCACTCTCCCAATGTACTTGACAATTTGGTAACTGTGCTCTACATAAAAACGGAGGCATTATCATTTTTGTGACCGCTCTTTGCAGAAATTGGGGTGTCTTGCACGTTCTGTCGTGTACAGACTTTTTATGCAAATCAGGCGCGCCATATTTGAATGGATGGAAAGAAGCCGCTTGATGACGCCCACATGGTGCCGACAGCCCCCCGTTTCCCTGCGCCCAGCTGCGTCGGTCTACAAAATTGCCAAAACTCTGTCTGGCCCCACCCCATCCACATTTCTGCTGCGCCGTGCGCTAGACGTGTGCCTCGGATGAAAATGAGTCTAATGAGGTCATTAGTTGTGTTTGATTGATTTCAGTCAATCAAAGCAGCAATACTCAGATATTACATTTTTGTTTTGACTGAATTTTAGATGATGAGAGGGAACGTCAACCCTGAAAAAATAACTCACTTTTTAGACATTGTCACATTATATTGTAATGAACAGAAAATGCATTCATGTCCAAACTGTCATGAAGGGGATCATTTAGTGAACACCATTTACAAAGAAGTGTAGTAGTTTGCACATCACAGAGTGACACACTAATAGCTGTTTGGGCCAAATCTGTAGCTTGGCAGGAATTACCAGAGATGATTCTTTTTTTTTTTTCTTCTTTTTTTTTTTTTGCGTGAGTGGTGGGGGGCAGCAAAGAACTTTACATTTGGATGAAATGCACCAGAGTGTAAGGATAGTTAGGTGGCAACAGAGGATTAAGGCAACAAGCCTTTCAGTTCAATTTGTACATCAGCATTTTCCGCCAGACGAACGGCATAAAACGCAGAGCATCTTAAGGGTTCAGTGGAAAATAGCTAATGACAAGGCTTTGTAAATAGATAAACAATTTATGTCAAATATGCTTAAAATATAAAACAAACTTCAAAACATGTTAATGTTTTCAAAAAGCTGTGTTTTCATTTCTGCCATTTCAAAGCCACTAAAGCTGTTGACTGCGGAGCTTACACCTCATGAAATCGGGGCCATATCTTTCTTCAGACGATTAGCGGAAAGTGCTGCAACATAAATAGTCGGAATGCAGTTCTAATCGAAAGTGGTTGATAACGACTGATTATATTTTCGATGACTTATGAAGATCAGATAAGACAGTGTTTGTGACAAAAGAAGTGACATGACGCAAAGTGCACATCTGCTCCTTATTATCTCAAACGGGCCTTGCTAAGTGGCTAAGTGAGTAAACATCCAGGGAGAAAAGCTTTCACTATTATTTTCGAATTAGCCTATTTTCTTTGTGCATTTCAGAGAATGCTTATCTCGTAATTACTGAAAACTGTTGACACCGAGCAAGTGTAAGCCAGTTAAAATGGCATTTTTTGTTCCATGCTATCAGATTGTATTTTTTATCTACGCTTCATGCATTCCTGAAAACCAAGGATAATAGGCTCAAACTCGCGTTTTCCAGAATGACAGCAGAATTAAGTGGCAGATATTAAAAAGCTACAATCATCACATAAGGCGCTCAGTTGAGAAAGTGACTGTGAGACATACATTTGACCATAATCAAGTTTTTTTTAAGCTTCAGAGACAGGGTCAGTTGATAATCTTGAGGAAAACAGAAGGAAAAACCTTTTCTGATAGACGAGGAGAAAATCTGATTGATTGATGTCCGCCGGCTTTGCCACCGTCACAAGCCAGTTGACAGTTAGTTTGGGATCAGATGATTTCACTCTGAAGATTGGGCTCGAGGGGAAGCTAGGCAAATATGAAGGACACAAAGGTCAATGGCTTCTCTCCTCTCTGTATCTATCTCTCGCTGGCTATAGCTGGCTTTGACAAACTGTAATATGTTGCCAAGCTTTGTGGCAGCAGGACACATGGTCGTAGTTTGTACAGTAATATCCTATTGCAGTAATCTCAGAAGGAATGATTGAAAGTGGTGGAGGAATCTGGTACCAACAGAGACCCGTTGACATCATCAGCTGCAGTCGACTGGCAGATGTCTCTTGACTTGTTTGAACCAAATGTTCCCAGGGGATGGAGTAAGTTAAACAACAGCTTTGACTTGAAGCGATCTGTTATTATAAGCAGAATCTGATAAGACAGCACCCCCATGCTATGTGTTTGTGGAGCGGAGAGGTCAAAGTGTGTGTGTGTGTGAGTGGGGAGTCCGCAGTAAGTGTTGGTTTGTGGTTTTGGAGAAAGACCAACCTTGATTTATGACAAAAGATGATTGGATGTATATTGTAAATAAACACAATGATTTCTCGGTTGCCTCTTACCGTCTTCAGTGTCTCTCTTCGATGCAACATTTGGTCTTTTGTCACTGTTAAGATCAATTTTGGTGATGTCTAAGTGGAGCCGTATGTGCCCGCAGTGCTGTTTGATATTTAATAGAAAGCGCTGGCCCCTCTGAGGGTCCATGGACATAAGTGACACATCCATTAGCTTTGTATGGAGCTACTTTCAACATCAAGGTCTCACTTGTGATGAAGTGGCTGTGTAAATGGAATTCAAATTCAACAAATGTGAATCTTCTTTTAATCAAGTTTTCATTGTGCAAAACGTAGCCTCCATTCAGAGCCACTAGTCAAACAATACAAATCATAATCGCCCCATACCAATGGAAGTGGACATCATTTATGTGAGGAGACAACAACTCTTTTGTTTGTTTCAAGTGGTGGATATGACAGTGTTCTTGTCAAAGGCTCAGGGTGAATAAAATGGGTTTGTAATTACCTTAATTATCTCTTATATGTTTTCAACTAATGATGTCCATTAAATGCTTGAGGCTTCATTTGGAGACTGGCTCGCTGTAGGTTGGCTTAGGCTGTCTTATAATACAGCATGTTACATTACAACTAATGAACTTCTTTCATCGAAGATGCTTATCATACAGTGCCTCTTAGGGGAAAAGCCAATATACTTCAGCCTTTTGTTACAGTTGGATTAGAACAATTCTTATAGTTCTTACTTATCTTTCAAATTTTCTCTACATGTGATAGTAACCCAATTGGCTTCATGTCTAAACAGGATGGCGCTCTAATCTGGACCGCTGCTCGCTTCATGTAAAACATCTCATTTTGTGGCTCAGCCCGGTCGCTGTCTTATCGTTACACAATTCACTGAACTCTCTGTGATTTTCTTTGTGGCAATTTATTTAAATTCCCTCATGTTTATATATTTCCTGTCTTCTTTCATTCATAATGATTGCCTTTCATAAGTTCAAAGACTCATCTTCTCAGACTTTTGGTAACTTTGCAGATACGGAGTCACAATGGGGACGAGAAAAGCTGCTTTGTGGCAGTGTTAGTATGCTTGACGGCCATCGCTGTACCGAGACTGGATCCTGGGTTAACCTTGATATACAAGGCAGATTTAAGCGCTCTAACAGTTTGCACCTCAGCAGGTACAGAGATCATGCTTGAATTCCTGCGGGCTCCTCTGTCCGGCGCTAAAGCCTTCAGTCGTGTATGCCGCTTGGCTCCTGTGGCTGCTTTGGTCTTTGTCCATCACCTATCAGCATATCAACAGTGTCTCTGAAGCCCCGGTTGTATAATGCACCATTTATGGCTTTGTGGATGGAGATGGCGGTTGGGCGGTGGAATAGCTCCAGGCCTTTCCCTCAGTGAGTGGATTAACGGCGGCCTGCTTTAGTGCACTCTGCCACGGTGTGAAATCGGCCTCGCTTCGGCGTCGGTGCTGCGGCTTCCTCTCTCTCGCTTTTTTCTTTCTGTCTACTCTTCTCTCGCTGTTTCCTCACCTCCATGCAAAGCCTCTCACTGCCATCTGTGAAATGTGGAAACTCTGTGTCTAAGTTGAGTTCAGATCCCATCCCCTTCACCAAGCTGAAGCCAGGGAGCAAATGGGTGGCCAGTCGGTAAAAAAAAAGGGGGGGGGGTGCAGAGGAGGTGGGAGGGAGAGCTCAAGAGATGAAGCAAGGGAGGGGGGGCGATGAGCTCACTGATGTTGTGCCGCGTGTGCAGGAACCCTGCCTGTTCTCCGCGGGCGAGTTGGAGGCGGGTCCGGGCCTGGGTGCTGGCCGAGAGATCTCTGGTTCCTGCGAGCGGGTCCAAATCCCCCCTCTGTGTGTGTCTGTGTCGATGCGAGGCGGTGGCACAACTCCCCTGAGCCCCTGCCCAGTCCTTTGAAGATAAGATGGTGATACAGGGTCCCTTTCGCTACGTTGCTAACTGATGGTCTTTGTGTGACATGCCTCTCTCCACTGGAGCCTGCAGCTAAAACACCTATGGTCTTTACTGAAATGAATTGGCTCAATGGCCTCAGGTCAAATGAGATTATCAAAGGCCAGCTCGTTTTTCTATATAGGACATTTCTCTTTCTTAATCATGATTTAATGCTGATGCATCAATAGCTATTGTCATTTTTGTTCAAATGAAAGATTTTCCAAAATCCCAACTAACCAAATTATTGTATTGGGAAACGCGATGCAATGTGGGGTTTGGTGGGCACGTGTTGCGCTACTGGTGGACGAGCCATCTTGAAGGACGTCATGTTAAAATTTAAGAAAGGGAAGAGGATTGACATGGGGAAAAAAATAGACCGTGCAGAAAGAGAGTGATATTCTACAAATGGATTAAATCCGGACAAAATGCTTAATTACTAAGAGTGGCGCACCCACTGGATTTCTTTCGATGGCCGATACATCTGTGATGCAACGCACTCTGATGACACAATGCCGAGTCTTGTTGACCATTTTCAACACAAATAAAATAGCATGTCCCTCTTGTACATCAATATTATTTTTAATATTTATTTTGTGGCACCCAAGGGCATTTTTTTTGCATATCTGCCACTGCACTGTAGCTCTTTTTAAGCAGGCTGCTTTTAAAATGATGAACTCAACATTTCCTCTCCTTTTTTTCTATTCTTTGCGGCTTTCTGGTTAAGATCAATGCATAATATCTTGTGATTGCACTGCATTATGATGGCTCAGAAAGTTGAGTCGGGGTCCAGCGACACATCTTTTTCCATAGACATTGTGAATCTCTGTGGCTCATCAGGGATGGGGCGTTGATTGCTTTTTGATACCCCTCCAACATGGATGAGGTCCTGCATACATCAGTTAATTAGCATGTACTTACAGTGTGTGTGGCAGACCTGACAGACCACACAGTTGTCATCAGTCCAAGTGCTCTAACCACACTCACTGAAGGTTTGGTCAAATGCCTCGCAAGAAAAGCTATACGTGTACTATACGGGTTAATGCTTTGTGACTGTACGTTCATGAAAGTGAGTGTTTGTGCGTGCATGTGTGTGCGTGAAATGGAGTGACTGCAAATCATGCAGACACAAAAGCAAGCAGTATTTTCTAATTTGTATGGTTTTGGGTTACGCACAAACTGTGATAGCATCCTGACGACGCTCAACTTCTTATGCGCCTACTCTATTGCTTAAGTTAGAACAGGATGATTGTAAATTTAAAGTCTAATTCTGATGCCACCGTGCATTGGTTCCGCAACAGTTCCGCTCAACATGTTGGTCGTCCTTCAGATAACTTCATCATTCACATAGTTAATGTTGGCCGTTTTGCTTGGTGCTTTAAATGGATGGCGCTGCGGTGGGCAAGTTGCAGCAGTTAATTAGGCCACACAAATGACTGAGGAGTATCATTCTGTGAACCTCAGTGATAATGTGTGTGTAAAGCATCACATTCGGTCCAGCAATGCCTCACTGGCATTTTGGATCGTGGGTCATTAAAGTAAGTCACGTTAGTTATTTTTGTTGTAGGCCAAGCAAACACATGCATTGAACTGTGGAAGCTACTAGAGAATCGCGATATATTTCATAAAGGTATCCTGTCATACTCCCATGGCTTGTGGTAAACAAGACAATGTGATATGCTCCTTAGAATAAAGTGGAAGATGTCGCAGGAGAACAGACATCTAACTGCTTTTTCTACAGGTAATCTTGACTTGGATCTTAACTCCAATACTTTTTCTTTTTTTTTTTCTCCGCACAAGCCAGATCTGAGCAGGAATGAACACTCCACTCCATATTTCTGTGGTCATACTTTATTGAATATCATTTCAGATAAGCACTATAATCCTTGGGTGGAGAAGTGATGTATATTGACCTGCTCCATGGTGGCGATACAGTGCATGTCTCAAATGTGGAAATGGTAAATACTGATTTGTGTCACTGCTACAATCATGTAGAGAAGGAATATTGAGGGCAGCCCTTTTTGTTGTCTGTTATCATTGACCCCAAGTAGTTAACATAGCACTGTTATTAATTTGTATATTCAGCTGACTACTGCAAATGAAAACATATCAGGGTGTGGTAAAACAAATGCGCTAAACTGTGCAATGGAACATTTAACTCAAAATTTGAGGTGGAAGTACAGTATCAATACTGTACTTGAATTACATGCACCAATTAAAAATGTATATTTTTAAAACTCATTCATTTTAAAATTCATTAGTGAGTACCCTTTGAAATAATCTTTCCTATTGACATGAATGAAAATGCCATTTAATTCACTGGGCCTCCCAAAAGAAGCCGAATAATGTTTTAGTAATATGTTTTTTATCACTGTATAATATTGTCATAATAAAAAAATAAACAGCTCGGAACTTCAATTTTCTTGCCTAAGCTAAACTTCCGCAAGCCAGTCTTCCAAACTGCTGATTGTTGTGAGTTGAATCATCGCGACCTTCAATTGAACCCCAAATTTTGAAGGAGACTTGCTTACCACTCAACTGCCACAATTTGTTTTATTTCTAAATCAAATCAGTCAAATCAAATGTTTGTGCCATCAAGCAGTAAGGTGTTCTCTCAGGTCAATACCACATGGTAACACCTCTTCTCACCTCTCCTGGGTTTCCTCCAAGTGAGAGCAGACCTCTTTGCTTCCTCATGGTTCATTTCATCAGGATTTCCTTTATCTTGACCGACCAGGCCCATGACCCTCACAGCGCTGATAGTTTTTTTTAAGGCATGAAACAGAACTTAACTGGGATAAGTTCTCCCAGTTAAGTTTGGGTCATTGACCTGTACATACAAAATGCCGTTTCAAATGTTTGGGTTGAACTTGAAAAGTTACAAATGTTCAATAATTAATGGAGTGTGAGAAAACATGCATATCTTTATAAATGTGTAGGTCAGTAAACAGTAAAGGTATACCCCACTGAATTTAATTTTTATTTTGAAAATAATTAATTGTACTGTATTTGAAGAATAGCAGTTATTGTTCAAAATGTAATGCCAACATCTTTTTATCACCATTGGTCCAAATTGAAGTTTGATGATTTTGAACATGGTTTCTGAAAATGCTTAAGATTTCATTTTTTGGATGTAGAAGAATTTTTCTTCCTTTGCTTAACATGTCTTAATAGTTATTTGCGTTTGTAGTTTTTGTACAAATGATCCATCTTTGTCACTGAAGTTGTCTTTATCATGAATGCCACCGGAAAGAGCCTCATTATGTCATTGACAATTTAAACATAAGTTACTTGAGTAACTGGAACAGAGTAAATGTATAATGTATTGCTGTATAATTTAATTATGTAAATAAATGTAATATGTATTACATTATATATTTATTGACGGTATTTTTTGTCATTATCCTGGAACTTTCTCTTTTTGTTTGCCTGCAGAGTATACAATATATGAAAATTGATCCAAAGTATTTTGGTGCTTCCTTTATTGTATAAAGCTACGGCAATGCTGCTGAGCTGGTGTCTGCGATCTGACTGTTGTTTGAAGTCAGCACAAGTAGACAATATTTGCTTTGCACCAATTTCCGCCCACTACGTCTGACTGCTGCGTTTGAAAGTGCAACCTGTGTGCACTCTATCAGCGCACGGCTTTGAAGAAATGGTTCAAATTTGTCGCTTGGTTTGTCGGTGCATTGACAATATTGTTGTTGGGAGTGAAGGTTTTTACCGTCATGGCTGTGATGGGGTATATGTGATAGGCAGCTGGGGGAGAGAGAGAGAAGGGCCAAGTGTGATGAAGGTTGCAGTGCACCAGATTGGGCCATTAGGAAATGGCAGATACCCTCAATTCAGAACTGCTGGGGTGCGATCTCTTGAAAGCCCCAAACTGGGCCAGCTTCAGGCCACACCCTGACTGCCAGGAAGAGAGGACAAGTGAGACAATAATGAAGAGAGACAAGAGTTCACAAATCACAAACACCTCTAGAATTTAAATTAATTCCAATCTAAAACTTTTTTACTTTGTTTATGAAATTTAGAAATGAAAAACCATCTATAAACAGGAACCAATTGAATTGCAGAAATTGTTTACTTGAGGAATACCTTTTTGTATTGCAGATGTAAAAACTGAAACAACCTGAAGTACCCAGTGAAAAAAGTAACCCCCAGATTATTGTATTAGCCTATATTCTAAGATGTTTTTTGGTTCATTAACTATTTTACATGTATTACTATCAATTCAGAGAATGGATGAAGGCTTTACCAGTTTATACGTACAGTTCAGAAATCCAAAGGCTTTCCCGGTGTATACAGTTCAGCAGTCCAAACAGTGGTAACCTATATTTATAAAATAATTTTATTATCTCTCTCTCTCTGTCCACTGATTTGCTGTACTGCATTTTTTGTTTTCCATTTTGCATTTAGATCATAAAGTGCTCTGTCAAATGGCCTCAGCGAGCAAATGTGTATGAAAGTTCTTTTCATTACGAGAAGTGCGTTTTGAGGGAAGGCTAAGAGGGGGCTGCTGAGACCAACAGCGTTATCAGCACCAGATGCAGGTTGACTTCAGACTTCCATTGCAAGGTAAAGAAAAGAGAGGGAGGAAATTAATGAGAGCTATAAAGCCAGCAGGATAAATAATTAGTCCACTGCTCCTTAGATCTGTCTCTCCATTTGCAGCGGCAAATAAATCCATCTTGCAGTTTATTTGTCAAAAAACGAATATATTATTTTGTGTGATTTAAGCCTCTGTTGGTAGTTCTGTGTTCTTCTTTTTTTATCTGTCAAACAATTACTATACTGTATACCCAAATCACAAGTTTCAAAGTCTTGCCACTATCTTCCAAACATTGTCAGCTGCTGTTGTCCGTAAAGTATTGTATTAAAAATTCTGTCAACTTCATTCTATTTTATTGAATCTAGTTTTAGTCGACTATAAGTGAAGCATTTTAGGATTTTCTTTTTAGTCTTAGAAAACATAATTTTATTTGTCTAGTTAGTCAACAAAAAATGCCAACATTTTAGTGTAGTTTTAATCAGAGCAATCATCTTTTACCCTTTTACATTTTTGTCAGCAGATAATATTGAACATTTTCAATACACATATTGTATTATATGTCTGAAAATGTAAGTTAAAGTTGTTTTGTTTGGCTCCTTGTACTTTTTAGTTTGCATTTAGATTGTGCATATAGCTGCTTCCGAGATTTGCTATTGTTTCTGTTTGTAACTAAATTTACAATCCAACTAAAACCACAGTTGCCTGACCAGAATAACAAATCTCAGCACAAATTCAACTTCACACACAATTATGTCAACAAGTGGCCACTATCACGGCATGTTAAAAACTAGTAAGTTGGTCAATATTTGCTTGGTTTTATCTTATGTTTGTTTATAACATAACCCAACTTTTTGTTAACTTACCACAGTGTCTTGGTGGTCTACCGCGATGTGTTTCTTTAGGTTTGTTGTTTTTCCAGCTACCCCATGCCCACATGACATCTTTTTGACTAGAATCAAGCATAAGTATGCTTTTCTCGACATTATTAAACGACATTATTAAATGTATCCAATATCTCATCTTCTCTCTTTCCCGGATCCTGTGCAAAGCTTGTCCATGTCAACTTTTACGCGGTGGTTATTTTGTCTATTGAGGTCTAATTTTTCTTCACTGCTGCTTTCCTATGCCTTCATTGGGATCGAAAATAATTTCCCTTGCATTTGAGGACATAGCATGCAAGTTTGCGTTGATCTGGAGTGTTTACATGGAGGCTCACTCCCTGAGGATTTTGTATTATTGTTGTCACACTATATGGAGCACATCCACTTGTATTGTTCTAATACTCCACCGGTAGAATTGAAAAGAGCTGAGAAATCACCAAAAGACTTACATTATCCTCCGTCTTTGAATGCCATTCATGTGTCTTGCGCTTAGTAATCTCCCCCTCTAATCTCATTCAAAGATATAAATAAACAAGTAATGATGCAAATGGGGAAAGCACATGAGTGAACAGCTAGAGGATTATGGAAATTAATGATTATAGAGGTTTTCTTCTTTTATTTTACTTTAATATTATGTATCTGGGTAATAAAAATAGTTTTTGTTTAAATCCACATATGCAACGAAATATGTTGTCAGGTTCACAAAGGCAATTCACTGTACGCACCTAGACAGACACTGTATCTATCTTGATAGACACTCTGCTCTATTGATCTGCCCGATCGTGTATGAATTCCATCCAAATCGATAATGTTGCATTGCTTGATTTACCACCCCCGCATCTCTTCAGTGTGAAATCAATCATGCCTTTTAAAAAAAGAGTTCAATGTCGGCCTCCGTCAGCCTTTTATACACTACATTAGAAAGTAAAGAAAAAATGACAGCAGATACCAGATCCATAAAAAAAGACTTTGAAATAGATTCCTGGGAGGGTAGTGGGTGTGGGGGTCCACTCTGGCACAAGTCGTGGCATTGATGCCACAGCCCCTGGGCGCAGGGATACTTGGCATGGACAAGTTGGTTGCTGGGCTTGTATCAGTGGGCACGGGCCCATCCTGTGGGAGCTCCTAAGCCATGCTGTCTGAAGAAAGACTGATGAGTTTGGCAGCACATATGGGCATACTATGGGTTTTTATTTCAGTCAAAGCAGTGTCGATGTTATCATCTTCGCTTCCCAGCATGCCAGCATCGCCGAGGCCGATGATTGGGCTTCACAGGGCCCAGCCGATTTGTCTACCACTGTTTCTAGTGTGTATATTACACTGAGGTGACAATTTGTTCCAGCTAATTGGAAGTTTGTGTCGGTCTTCCCAGAACAAAACACCAGCCTATCACAAATTACAATGATATCACAAACATGGATTCAGCCCGCCTCAGCTCTTTTTCCAGTCGAGACAGGAAGTCGACTGCTGCCTCGGTTTGTTGATAAGCATCCACAGGGTAATGAAACTTCCACTTTGATGAGAAGTTGAAAAGAGTGTGTCCATGTTGGTTTGGCAGAACATTAGACATGGCTTCAGGCAGGTGGGGCAGGCGAGGGATGGCGCCGCTTTAATAGGGCTCATCCAGAGGTGAAAGGAGCACCGCTTGCAACGAACTAAGGGTGGGCGCAGGGGCTGCCAGTACATGTCTTTTGTCTTTCATTATCTTTATTTCCTTATTATTTTAAATGGCCATCCTCTGCACGTTTTTTTTCTTCTTCACTAGAAGCTTTTTTGATATCCATTTAGATTGGAGCTTCATTAAAAACCTCAGACAATGGGGTGACTTCTAATTAAGTGGCGCCGCATCTGGCCTCTGGCACCCTATCCCGTTGTTCCATCTATTTTGCTGCGGAGAATTCATTTGTTTCTTAATTAAGAAAAACACCAATAGCGTGAAAAATCTGCTTATGGTACCTGAATTGTAATTAGTTAAGTAGTGAGGGGAAGGTGAAAAACACCTACCAGTAGCTCCAGAAATGAACTCAGAGCTGATAAAAAATGAACAAACTAGCCCTGCATATATCGAGGCTAGGGAGAAAAGTGTACCATCATTATGGCTAAGACAATATGCCAAACTATCTTCAAAGAAATCAAATTGCTAGAATGTTTTCATTTGCATGTATTAACCATTAACATAATGAGGAGAAGTGACATTGGACCCGGATTGCGTGTCTGTTCGGATTGATAACTGCCGCTTCTGCAAATTGTCTCCTTTGCAAAATTGCTAGTAGTCAAACCCATCGCTGTTGAACTGTGAATTGGACAGTGAACCTGATGCATTGTTGAATCTGACACATTGCTCTCTGACATCTATCCCTAAACAAGAAATGGTCTTTTTTGTTTCGAAGGATATGCGGAAAGCTTATTTGCATGTGTGTGTTGGAGTGTGTGTGAATGGTTGCGGCAGACGGTGTTCGCATGTGGACGGTTGCACATTCGGTTCTCTTCCCCTCCCTCCTTGTACATACAAACAGGCACGCACATACTGTAGAGTTAAGCCAGCGTTCCGCTGGCAAAAAATGAACTCACACATCTGAGTGCTAGCGGGCTACCAAAGGCTTATCAGTTCTACAAAAACTCACCCTGTAGCCCAGTTGGCGAGTTGGCGGGCAACCAGCCATATCCACTGTGTTTTGCAAAACCGTATTCAATATTCCAAATACTGTAGTTTTCTGTATCAACGTGCCATTTCCCCACTTCAGCATCGTAGGTCAAATTATTCAATTAAGTGTCTGTTTATTACTGATACCAAAGCTGGATGGTGTTCCTACTTATCACCTTTTTTGCAGATTGGTGTTTTTACTGAATACCATCATAAAGATTGTCTTGGCTGTAATTAAAATGGCACCGAGACAAATTTGGCACACGGCTAAGACACAGTGAAATGAAGGCGGTCAGGGGAATTGCAGAGGCTATATTCTGTCATTCATTGAATAGGTTTAGGCTGTAAAGCAGCAAAATTATTGTCAAAGTGCTACTGTGCCCCTTGGAGGAAGAGGGATGAGAAAGGAAAAACACCCTGCGGTGGCGTTGTTGTGTTCCCGGTGCTTTTAAGAAAAGGTCATCAAACTGGCTTTTTTTTTTTGCTTTGCTGACTTAAGACAGTGAATGGCGGTTGATGGTTTTGTGGCGTCCTTGGAGCCAGCCAGGCTTACATCTATCCATCTACAACCTTGTGTGTTTGATGCGGTACCGGCAAGCTATGTGGACATGTGTTTTAATGCCTCATGGCAAATATATACCTTTCACCATCTTTGACTTCACAAGCCTGTGTGACTTCTCAGTGAAAAATGAAAGAAATCAAAGCCCCAATAAGCTGAGGGTGTTAAGCCACAGAGGGGGGAAAAAAACGGAGCGACTTTGGATTTTGACAGAATCTTCCTGCGCCCGGTGACAAAAATTTGCATTGTTATCGCTGATAACTGGTGATGTTTTACTTCGTTGTACGTTTTTTATAAAATATGTAAAATGTAAACCAAGCCTCCAACGATTCCCTTAATGACGCGGATCTAGCTTTTTCTTCCCCGAATCGTCTTAGCGAGCTTTTCAGTGCCGAATGTCTGATATCTGAATATTAAAAAGGAGTTTCAAGCTCATCTGCAAATGTGATTTTCACATATCACACTTCTGCAGTCTTCAAGCTGCTTCATCGCCAAGCTTCTGAGAAAAGATGGCTGAGGAAGGGGGGTCGGGGGAAAAAAGAAAAACAAGATGCACATATGGGTTGCGATTGATGTATTCCATTTCTGACCTAATTTAAATCCCTGCCAACTAGCTCATATGCATACTGTACATTTTCAAAATGACTGAATATTAAAAACCTTGACTTCTTCGTGCAGATAGTTATAATGTGGTTACTATAATGCACCACCAGCAGTAAATATATTTGCAACCAATAATAATGTAATGGAACAAAAAATAATTTGG
Source organism: Syngnathus typhle (assembly GCF_033458585.1). NCBI lineage: Eukaryota > Metazoa > Chordata > Actinopteri > Syngnathiformes > Syngnathidae > Syngnathus > Syngnathus typhle. Next base: position 8,603,238 of record NC_083747.1, on the reverse strand, counting down.
ACATCATTTTGATGCCTGATAGGCCCAAGGGACTGGCCAGCCGAAAGACGGTGGCCCATTGACATGCTAGCCTCGCCAAGAAATAATTATGGCTGCCTTTCTTTGTTCCTCCCAAGCTTTCTCTTCTCAGAGCACTAGTAATTTGCTTGTGATATTTTAGTTTTATAAATGACTTATTCTCTGTGGACTTGAGTATGACGCGGGGGTAAATTAAGGCGCATATCAGCTGCCCCGTTGCCACATTTTACGGCTAGAAACAGCAGAAGCACCATACAGAGAAAAGTAATTATAATCATAATTTATTGTGACCAGTCGAGATGTATTGAAGTGCTCCATTTTAAAATTTGGAAACAGCCACACCCCATATGGCCAAACGCTATTGCTGGAAACACTGTGTGGGACATTGGCCGCAGTTGGAATAGCTTAAGAGGATGCAGTGTGTCAGGCAGCGGTTTGTTGTCATGATAATCCCCTCATTTATAATGTCGAGATCAGCAGGTTACCGCTCGCCACGTGCATGCCATGTCAAGACTTGGGACAGGCGTAGTGGATTGTCATTTCTCAAGCAATATTTTGACAGTTCCTTCACTTTACTCATATGCTGCAGCTCAAAGGTCAGCGCTGTGCCACTTCCATTTACTATGAGCATTCAATCCCTGAGGATGAGGAATGGTGCTCTCGCCCCTCTCAGACACACAGACACGCAGACACCCACAGTCGCTTACTGCATCTTAGTGTATTTACTTCTTTCGCTAAAAGCCAAATGTCAAGATTACAGTTAGTAGGGAAAATGCTCCAGATGTTTATTGTTGTACCGAGATTTAACAGCGATTACTACATATTGCATGTTGTCATTTATCGATTTCATATTTTCCGCTCTTGCCATCAGTCTAATTAGAGTCACCCTTCTAACTTAGCTACGTGTCACATTACCAACTATTTTAAAGTCAGGTATGATTGCTGCTGTCTCAGTGGTGTAGCTGTCATCCACTTTCCAGTGCGATTAGTGCTACTCTGCAGGTTATGTCAACCAAAAAAGGGTACTTGTCACTTGCACAAAAAAAAAAAAAAAATCATTGTTGCTGTCCCATTGTTACCAGCTCTTCCGGCTATCATATGGAAATTGATGGAGTGACGGTGTTTTAGCGAGAGGAGCAGTTTTGAGAACCCAGGGGGGTTATGTGTGTAAATCTCCCTCATGCAGTTCTGCTTCAGGCCACGGAGAGCACCATCATTAGCAACAGCAGATGGAGCGGCTTCCGCAAGGGGTTTCTGTCACTTCTGATAGGCTGTCTCCGGAATTTTCGATGACAAAATGGATTTGGGATGGAAATAAGAACGATGAAATCCACTTGAGATCAGAGAAAATGAATAGCAACACCCAAAACAAAAGGCTTCCAAACTCTTCTGTAACTGGTGAACTATGTTAACAAATGGGGTGTAAAGTGGTGCAATGTTATTGCAAAATACAATATTTTGTCATTATCAACATCGAAAACTTTTTTTTTTGTGTGTGTAGAAATTTTACATTTAATTTTACATTGTGCTATATACACAGAAAATGCAAGTCAATATAAAACCAAATTACAGTTACCAATATAATCTAGAATTAATTAATTAGATTAGATTAATTAATCAATGGACATATTGTTTTCTTTTTTCTTTTTTCTTCTGTTTTTTTTTTTGTTCATTGTGGTACTTGGTAAAAACTACAGTACTGATATCCATCTTTATATTGGTACAGTTAAATAAACTTAAATCAGTGTATATTTTAGAAACATAGAGATGTACAGTTTTTATATGCAATAAGCACTTTAGAATTTTACTGGTTACATGGGGGCAGGCCTGCTATCCAGGAAGTGTGTGTGTGTGTGTAGTGTGTGTGCGTGTGCGTGCGTGTGTGTGTGTGCGCATGCGTGTGTGTGAAGCGCTGGCACAGTCGTAATCTTCCAGCAAGAAGTTTCACAAGGCCAGATCAAGAATTAGGAGAGGCTGCGGGTGGGAATCGGGGGGCGGTGGGGGTTGGAGAGAGAAAAGCCCAGCTCACTCTCTGTTTTAAAGGACAGTGCTTGCTTTGAATGTCATTTGACAATTTCCTTTTAATTAGAACCAATTTACAGGAAGATGCCCAGCAGCTAATCTTAACAGGATAATTAACTTCTATTTTCTTTACTTTTAATTAAAAAGTGGAAAAGATTGAGCTGATCCATAAAGAATTGTTCTTTTGAAATGTTCATCAGGCTTCACACTTCTTTTGGCATTGGTAATATTTAGATCATATCTGCAGCTCACAGTCTCTTCTGAGTTATTGCCATGATTTGCTCTCCTTATCCGAGGTATTAAGAAGTAGAACTATCAATAGTATAAATGGGAACCAGAGGCAAATAAGAATTAAATTAATGAAGAATTTATTGCTTAAGACAACCCCCACTCTACATAATAGAATGGAATTGGAATCACAGATTTGTTCATTTCTTTGAAATTCCTTGATGGAAAATATTGTTTTATCTATATTATTTGATACACGTAATACTCTTTTGTGTATTCCCATTAAAATAGGTTCTACTTTTGAACTCTATTACAGAACACAATGTCATTGATGACCCCCTCAAAACAAAAAAGCATCTACATATAGTAGATATGTATGTAATCGTTAGGATAAAAAAAGAAAATTCCCCGGACAATCGCAGCTGGTGAACAGTTTTTTTTTTTTTCGCCACTGTTAGCGTCACCCAACTGACTACACTTAGTGGAGATAAAGTGAGGCAGTATGAAGCGAGCGTGCTTTCAACAGTGCCTCCACTCGTCTGCAGATGAGCTGATGGCTGAAGATGGATGCCCCCACTTAACCATGATAGCTCCCCGGAGGAGCTGCACTCAATGGCTTCATTAAAAGTCAACGTTTTTGTGAAAAGCTTGCTTAAAAAGCCGTAATTAAAGCCAAATATATTTTACCTGCTTTGTTTCAGCTGTCATGTTAGGTGTACAGCACATGCTTAACTTTTATTTCCATACAAAAAGCAGACCGAAAGCAATAAATCATCTTGCTGGCACTATGGCACCTCTGCAAAGGGAAATAGATTCTTTTAAAGGAAGAACTGAGAAATTCTATATTATTAAATTACAATCTCTGTGACTTTTAAGTGCGCAAGCCATGTACCAAGTCTGCTTACACTTGTATGTATAAATTGCAGAAATGCAAGTGGGGGGGTGAAGCAGGACCCAGCTAACCCCACAGAGAAACTGGCTGGCATCTGCTAAAGCCTTCGGGCATGCTCAGAGGTGCCTCCAGCATTTTAATGGTGTAGTCAAATGCCAGCATGTTTTTAAGCCAGTCCAATTCCAATTCACTGGATAAAGAAGCAAGCTCGTGTTATTCTCCTTCAATAGACCATACTGGGCGCAGCAACAGTCAACCCAGGAACTCGGAAAACACGACACGATCCAACGTTGGGTCTGATACTAAAAAGAATTTTGAGACACTATTTGAGACAGATCATAGATTTCTTTGAAATAGTATCCTTCGACATCTGGGTAACACCTTCACATGCTCTCCTCATTTAAGAGAGGCCTCACTATCAAACGGACGCCGTTTCGCTCTATGATGTACAAATATAAACATCGTCTTAGGCCAGCTAGATGCTTGATGTCATCTGACTCACTTTACGTAGATACTATCCATATCTCCAGATAACTGTAACCCAACTGGTGTCTTTTACGAGAATGTGAATGCATTTAAGTGTCCCCAGGAGATATCCACACCAGGCCTTTTTGTCGCAATTTTCCAACCAAAATCCTTACTGCTGCGATCCAAACAGTTTGTTGACTGTTGATTGTTGCCCAAATTTAGAAAGGCTGCCATTTCCACCCTTGGGAATTGGATTGCTTAGCAACTGGATAATCAAGTTAAACAATACCATAGCTTCTTCACAGTCGCAGGCTGTGACTTTGAGAACACGTGATCCCAGCACACTCTCATTTACTATTTTCAAACAATCATTTTATGTACAAGCGGCAATTTACATAGCATTGGCTTCACATTTATTTTGATCAGAGAAATACTTCAAGAAATACTTCAAGAAAGGCCTGCTTTTTTGTAATATGTAAGACTTATGGTTAATTCCTCTGGGGGTTCTTGTAAGATATTAACCTATTAAGAGCAGCATAAACGCTATCTATTTCATTACGGTGATCAAGGATTAAATTAGAGGCCTGAGCCCTGTAACATATACACTAAGTCTTCTACAAGGCCGAGAGAGCCCTCTACTTCCCAAAGGTCATTAGAGCTAAGCACAGAATATGGCCCCAAGTCTCTTCTTGCATTTCTCCTCTTTCACTTTCTCTCCCCCCTTACACAGGTGTGTCAAAGTCTGGCCCGCGGGCCAAATATGGCGCTCAGTGTAATTATATTTGGCCCACAAAGACAAATTGTGCATCGACTTTGTGGCAATACTTAAATTCAAAATTGTATTGTTTTTACTTTTAAAAAAATAGAGCTGTTGCTAGGAATTATATAAAAAACTAAAAACTCCAATCACTCACATTGAATAAACTTAGTTAAATCAATACCCATTTCATTGTCAAGCAAGAGTGAACGTTTTCATCTTTGTAAAAGCAGAACATTTTACAAATGTGTTTTTTTTTTATTGGATATCATTATATTGTGTATGTGGTTATGTTGTAACAGACTGGTATTTATTTTTAGGCACACACCCAAATGATATCCATGTTTCTAATCCATGTTTAGTCCTAGTCTTTGCCATTGTGGTTATAACCTTTAAAAAAAAAAAAAAAAACATTTCCAGTTGACCCTTTGGGTGTAAATTTGTATAGATGGGCACACAAATGATTTCCATGCTTTTAGAGATCTACAGCTTTGTTCTGTCAAATTCAATTACCTAACCTCTAATTGGGGAACTATAGAGGGGGCCGGAACACACATCACACTGTGAAGCCTGCTCGTAATATGAGGTATAGCTATCACAGCTTGGCCAAAGGACACTAAAAATGCATGCCATTAAATTAGCAGTTACTCATCCCACAAATGATTTTGTTTAGCAGCCTTCTTCTTTTGTCATAGTGTAGTTCTACATATTGTCCATTTTTAAATCTTGTTTGAAGACCAATTTTTGTTCTTTGGCTTTTGACTGATTGACTGACTGTTCTGCTACTGTTTAAAACATTTGTGTCTTTTGTCTTTCTGATTAGTCCATCGCTATATGTGAAGCATTTTTCTACAGCTGCAGCTGTTGTAAAATGCGCTATATAAATAATGTTGTATTGTATTTAATTGTGTTATCAACGGCCTTGATTGTTAATTGTGTTGTTTCCATAAACACACCCAATTGGGATTTTTTTCCCCAATTTCCTGTTGTAGATTTTTTCCTGTTAAATACTATATGAAGCATTCTACAGCTTTCTTCTACGAATATCCCTTTCCTTTGTGACTCATTAATCCTCTGTCCATCATGTGGTCTGCGAGTATCACCCCATTTTTTAAATTCGGTGAGGCCATTAGCATAGCCCGTGCTGGAGCGCCACTCTGCATGGGCGATCTCTATCAGACAGAGGCCATGCCACGAACAAAAGAGACACTGTGATCACCCTGCATTCAGCGACCAATGTCTCTATTAACATTGGCTGCTCCTGCCCACTGCTCCCACCACATGATTATTAGAAAAGGGCGATGGCAGAAGAAAGGCTGATGATATAGTGATATAGTTCAGAATGCATAAAAGAAACAGATCGAAAACGTACATATATATATTGCAAATACTGGATTTGTATTTGTAACAATTTCTAAAATTAGGCCTGTTATAATGTCAACCATCACAAACTGATTGTGTTGTTTCTTAGATAAAACGAAAAGCAAATACTCCTTCTTTGGTGTCACCCGGCCAACTGAACTCTTGAGGAGTCATAAGTGGGTGAAGCCGAAGCTTGCATGCAAAGCCTATCAAAATGCACCAAACAAGCATGGATCACACACTGAATGTGACAGGATTTTAAACAGTACACAACTAAATATAGCAGGGACACCACTATCAGAAAATGAGTTAGGAGTGTGGTGCTAGTCGTTTAGAAAGTCATTATTCTTATCATTGCTGTCTCTGAAATAATTTCAGGTCCCTCCATGCAATGAATACTGTATAATAAACTAAATGTTAGAATTTGAACAAACGTAACTAATCTACGTAGTTGGCAAGAATTTGCCATCTGGCCTCTGTAATGGCTCTGACCGTATGGTGTATTTCATTTTTTCATATTCAGATAAACCTGCAGTATCTCTATCGGTTGGAAAATGCTCCATTTAGTTTTTATCTTTTCGAGAGGGGAAGTGAGATGCCCTTATTCAGAGTCTATTAAACTGCAATTCTATCTCATCTTATCTACCTAATCTTTGTGTCTTATTGACCATGAAGTTTATCTTTAATCTCTTTTCACCCTTATTATCACACAACACTGTGGGTCCATTTTCTCTGGTATGCACCAGTGCTGCCGTATTTGTCCGCACCGAGGAAGAATAGTTTTGCTGCACACACAGCTCTTATTCAGCTGTGTAATAGAATGTGTTTATCGAAATGTATTTTCCTGCTTTCTTGCACCTTCTGTCTCCGATTGCCTTGGCGCTAGCTTTTAATGCCAGTCATACAATCTCCCCCTGATGCTGCCTTGTTTATCTCTCCGTATCATCTTAAGTGATACTAGAGTCACGTCACGCTTCACTTCACTTTTCAGCAAATCAGCAGAAGGCATCCGATACGATCATAAAACTGCATCCCGATTTAAGCGTGGCATGACGACTTTTGCAATGTCTATTTCAGACGTGCGCTAATTCTTTTCATGGCCAGCCCTCCTGCCGATGTACACCTCTACAAAGGAGTCATTTATAGGACTAATGAAAAGAGCAATCAGTTTATGGACATCGAGGGGGGGGGGGGGTCTCTTCTGTGGCTCTGATTGAGAGAAACATGAGAGGGACAAGTGCCGCTGAACTGAACTGAAATCACTGCTTTATTATAGCAGAGGGATTCACTTCCACCACAATAGAAGAAACATATCGAGAGGTGTCGAGAGGATATCAGCGCTCTGTGTTTGAGCTTCAGAATGATGCATAAGGGGCTGCAACTCAACTCAAGTGACGGGGAGAAACCGATACAGCACCCAAATGTTGCAGGCAGCGAGCAATGAAAACATTTCAAGCGATGATTACCCTAAGCTCAAGGGGGATTTTTCAGAAAAAAATTAATAAAATAAATAATGCCGTTTTCTCGCTTGCACTGTATTCTTTCCAACTTCTCATTCGCTGAGTATTTGGTATACAAACTCTGGAGATGTGTTGTGGTGTGAAGGAAAAGTGGGTGAGATTATCTTAATGACATTCAAAGGCTGGGTGAGATGTTTTTCACAGCTAATACAATTCAAGTTGCAAAAGGGTAATTCCATCAACGGCCTTGATTGAAGCAAAATGGTAATATGCAAATTCCAAAATAGATGTACAGCTACAAGCAAAACTCTGAAATCATTTAGATTTAAAGAAATAACACTGCACGGGAAGAGGAGGTATGGGGGGGTTATTAATCACAGAGAAAAGTGTCTGCTTTAAGATTGCACTGGTGTATTACCTGGAGGCATGGAATGTAAATGGAAAACCTACATTGTACCCTGTGATAAGGCTAACAAATTAATAAAAGTATTTTTATTCCCGCTCCCGTGCTGATGCCTGTATAAAAACTCTGGAAAGGAACTTTTTTTTCTTTTCTATGTGACGTTTTGTTTTTCACGGGCTGTAATTAACATCATCGCTGACCTTGGCTGCATTACAACTTCCCAACAGAAATAATAAGTGACTGCTATCTCCTATTGACAGTACAATAAGAATAATAGAATGTGCATTTGTATTAGCTAAGAAAATGAAACAAAGTGACACTTTTTTTTTTTTTACTTCTCGAAAGCCTGAAGGATCTGATGAAACTGCTTAAAACATCGGCGTGCATGTGTGTGTGAACGTGTGTGTGCGTGTGCGTGTATGTGTGTGTGTGTGCGTATGCGTGCGTGTGTATGCACCCTCAGGTCCTCTGGAGGATGGCCTGGAGGAAGAGGATGAGGAGTGCGTCTCTGAGGAAAACGAGCTCCTTGCCAAAGATGAGTTCTCAGTGGAAGAAAACTTCCCTGCCGAGTTTGATACTGAGAACATGAGCTGTGAGGACATGGAGTACTTCTGCAACAAAGGTTAGTATCGTTTACTTATTTGAAACCGATCCCCCATGATTCTCCACAAGGCGTGTGCGACGCTCTTTTTGATGCCTAATGCCTGACAATATGTTGGGGAAACCCTTGTGCCAAGACATCAAAAATAAGTGTGACGCATGCCAAAGGCTTTTAATAAAAGTCCTGTTCAAATCAAGCCTGGCTTGAATATTTTTTTCTTGTACTTTTCCAGCCTCATTATCTACAGTGGAAACTATTCTTTTTGATATTTTGTTCCCACAATCCCCACCTAAGAGCAGTGGTTTGATCTGAGAGATTGGCAGACTGATAGTGCTATGAAGGTGTGTTACGGTGCACCAATGCACTGGAGAGCGTGGCGGTTCCTTTTGAGGTCGTGCTGACTCCACTAAGCAGCACCTGCTACTGCTTGGAGGTCCAAGACTAGAAAGAGCAGAGCTTCGTCGGGCAGGTGCTAGTCTTCTTTGAACTCCAATTCAATTAGATTTCGTCTTTGTGTTGTTTGTTTCATTCTGGTCATACCGTGCCATCACATGAACTAATTTGTGGTCTTCTCCAGGTTACAGTGAGAAGATGACAGAGTTGTCCAACCTCATAACAACCTCCCTCCAACCCCTCCACCCACCTGCTCTTACCCTCAGGTCGCATGTCTCTGCTAGCCCAGGTGTCCCCCTCACCGATGCCATATATTTCAGTTTTTAATGAAGCCACCGTTCTTTTGAATGAATGGCCTTGCTTCTCCTTTCAAATGAAAATTGTTTAGAAATATTTCTTTTCACACTTCTAAACTGATGTGCCTCGTGGGATTACATTACAGACGGAAAATGAAACTTTCATGTTTCAGGTAGGCTATGCCCCAGTAATTGTATCAATGTCTTCCTTTTGTTCTCTGGGAAAAGTTGAACGGCGCATTTGTTTAGAAATTGCAATTACCAGCAACACCGCGTCTGCTTTTAGCCTTTGTCTCTGACACGATGTGTCCTTAAACTTCAAAGTGGTGTGTATATAGGCTTGTAATTGCCCACTAGCTATGATATAGATGCCGCCTAACACATTGGAGGCTGCTGCTGCTGCTGCTGCTGCTGCTGCTGCCACAGCAAAAGAGAGGAAAAAAATATTCGGAATATCTTCAAAGTAGTTTGTCAAAGCCCGTGCTTTATCCTTTGTTTTGGCTAAAACCATGTGACTAAACTTGGCCCCAAATCTTATTTTCATGTCCTGCGTTTATGAATAAAGTTAACACTAAAAAGTCAAATGTGACATGCCGCTTTTCCTGGTGGAAAATATTAATCTGCTCCTTTTTATATACAAGCGCTACACGTCAGATTTGTCTATTACTTCTGTGTCTGCACTTCCAGTGGCTAAGTCTCTTTTAGCTGCTAAAGGCCGAGTGATACTTTATCCAAATTTTTTTAATTTTTTTATCGTGGCAAGTTTTACGCCATCGTCAGGTGTAGCCTCCATGATCCCTTTCTCAATTAGATCTATTTAAAACTAATGTCAGCGGGGCTTAAATGTACCCCACTTGTGTGAAAGGGCCGTGAATTAAGAAAGACGCATTTCAGGCAGCATTAAATGGTTTAAGTGTGTTATTACTCGACTATAGGAGGAAAAGGGACCCCTTGATTAACTAAACCCTCTCAAATGCGATGGCGTGCTGTAATTAGCTCTGTGCGGACTTGAACGTGGATTTTAAAGCAGCCACTCATCCCATGGCCTTTATCTTGTGCCGCTTTCTGGAGAATAAGGTCTTCCGTGTAAGGTTCCTCCACTGAGCAGCGACTCTCTGGTCTTAGCTTAGCCTTGTATCTGTGTAGTCATTCTATGAAATGGGCTTGTCAGGGGGACCTAAAACCTCCATTAAAAGTTTCAGTCTATAATAGGTATTAAAAAGCTGTTGGAACACAAAGAAGAGTACCAATTTTCATTAACATATGAAGCACTTATTAACTTTGATCAGAGTGCGGTGAAGTAGTAAAGCTGCTTAAAGGCGCAAAGGTCAGGAAAGTTGAATGCCACCAAAGCCTCAGCCATTTTGCCTTACCCTTGCAGAAAAGAGACTAGAGACTCCCCAGATAAGTGTAGGGAGCACCTTCATGTCCCATGTCTTGGTCTGAGGCTTGGAGGTCTCCACATGAGGCAATGGTTGGCTTCAGAACCTGTTCAGCTAATGGCGCCATGTCCTGACTGGTTTGGGTGAAGCACACACAGAGCCTAAAGCTGCAAATACATAGAATTTCTACCTACCAAGGTTTTTGTGTGGTGGAAAATAAAATAAGATAAAGAAATAGCCCTACCTTTTCCTAGTTTCAGAGCCACAGACTTAAAACAGTTTCTGATGATAATAAAAAAGGATGCTCCCTAATGGAAACATTGATATATGTACGTATGTACACTGAGTGGCGTCTTTCATACTGAAACCATAAAATTGAAACTAGCTGTTCTTACCCGCTTTGGATATCCTCAATGTGTCCCATTAAGTGCCTTTCAATTGCTGCCTTATAACGAGTTTGAGGGCTTTGAGACAATTTTTAAAACCCAATCTTGATTCGTACCCATTTTTCAACCACGTGCGTAACCGTTCATTTTCTCAATCAACCAATACAGACAAAAAGACAATGTACAGAATTACAAAGCTTGTCCAAATTGACCTGCAAAACGGCAGAAAAAATATGACATTTTTCTCCACACAAGCAATCTGTGGAATTTTAATGCACAGTTGATGCAGGAGAATATGGGGAAATGCTAATTTGTGGTGCGATAAGATGAATCAAGTCATCCCTTTAGCCCCATTTGACTCAGTGGAGGAAATTAATCATTAATGTTTGTTAAGTATGACAATCTAACTGGGCCAGATCGACATGCCCAGAGACGGAAGCAGAGCGAGATAAAGACCCAGGCTGCAGACAAGGAGGAAAACTGCCAGATTCTGTAATGATGGGAATTTATTGGCATTTAAAGAGACAGTGGCAGAGCATTTCACTAATAGCTTCCCTCCATTGGAGTGGTCTCGCTGCAACAAATTGAAAACAATTTCAACCTATTTTCCGGACTGCGGAGAAGTCCTACAGCTCTTCTTGACTTTGGAGAAAAAGGTTGCTTATGGGAAAATGTAATCTGTTGTTGCATATCTATCAGCAACTAAATATGCATCATCAAGTACGGCTTGAAAGTGGCATCACATTCTGAAACGTACTGCACACGACTGAGTTCTTCTCAAAAAGGGGGCCTCAGGGTCAAAGGATCCAAAGTTGAATTTAGGAATAAAGGACACTCGTTTACGAAGATTTGAAAATGCTTACAGTATCTTCAATATTGCTGAAATCGTGCCCTGTCTCCAGCCTCAGTGGTCAGGATTAGAAGGCTCTGAGCTCCTTCAGCTCACACACACGGATTGACATTTTCAAGGGCTTTCTTAGCAGAGACAATGCTAAAAGGCACAGAAAAAGCCAATATGACTTTGTTGCTACCTTGCTCGAGGAATTGTTTGTGTAAATTGCCTATAAGCTTATTGACCTGAATACGTGTCACACCGTGTGTGACTGTGATTTGGCTCGAGTGCTGTCCTTTGATAAAGCGGCGATAGGACTAACGTGAACAGCTCACTGGGTCCTCATACATGCCCGCCAACCTTGCAAGCAGCAGGCCACCTCACTCACCATCCTTTCTGTTCTGGTTAGCCCTCTCTCACTCAACCTTTGGTATATCCGCTTGAGTCTGCAGGGAAAGGAACCGCAGCCAGATGTAAATTATGATGAAGGCGATAATAGTAGAAAATGATCATTGACAATCTGTCTTCTTTGATAAGGCTTCAGCGGGTCTCAGTTCAAGTAATGAAACTGGACATTGTCTTTATTACTTATTGTAGACCTCTGTGAGTAAAACTGAGGACCTCAATAAATCTATTCCGATACATGAGTGGTTACAATACCATAAAATGACATTTCTCCTTGTTCCCGGCGACTGTGCAAAGGACTGCTGCCACAGCACATCCTCTCCTCCTGCTGTGCTTTTTCTTCATGACATTTGTGCAGGAAACTTCATCAAAGCCCTGTGACATTGTTCCCTGTAAGGCTGGCTGGACGATTGTGTTTAAAATGCATTGCAAACGGTGTTAGATAGAAGGCAGAAAATCCTTAATCACTCCTTAATTAAGGAATCATCTTGTAGCTTCATTTCCCGAGCTGTAATTAAACACTTCCAATACATTTAGTTACAGGGCTTAACATGTTCGCCTGAGATCAAGGTAGTGCCTTTAATGTTATCTCGTCAGCTTTTTTTTTTCTATCCATTGGAAGTACGGTATGCGAAAGAAGTTCTCCAGTCCTGACAATAAATGGGGGGAAATCTGGCTTAGTGGGCTTTCTGATACCATACAGGGAGGGTAAAGGAGTGAACGGAAAGAGATGCTTGACCAAGTAGACACACATAAACAAAACCGGGTCGTAATGACCTCAGGTGCTCTAAGTAGGACGTCTGAAGACTTCAGTGCAATATTACTTGTCTCTCTTTAACATCCATTCAAGTAGGAGGATGACAACTGATTCTTTTGGCAGTGTTTGCCTCCTTGTTTAAACTGAACCAAAAAAATTGAAACAAACGTGTGTCTGTATGTGTGTGCCTTCATGTGCGTGTGTGCTTGATTTTAAGATTAACTTTACTAAGGATGGACATTGTTGTCTTACGTCAGCTGTCATTTGAAAATTCTTAACCAACACCTGCTCATGCACTTATAGGGGAATATTGGAGCTATACATCCACATGCGTTGAGGTTTTCCTTTTTCTTAAAGATGTATTTTATTACGGACTGCAATCACCGCACACCCAATATCAAAATGATTGTTTATATCTTGCTGAACTGTAGGGCCGTACTAACTCGTATGAAGTGCTCTACTTCCTTTAAACATTACTACTTCAATTGATGTCCTTTAAGGAGACTTGCAGCAGCTGCGAGTTTGGTTAAGAAGTGCCAAGACATTTGCATGACAATGATGGGCGCCTACAATTAACAGAACACACAGAACACAATTATATCTCTGTAAATATGAGAGAATTAAAAGATAAGTCCATGTTCCCTGCACACTGCAACAAATTTACTTCACGTTCCGAGTGACGTCATCTTTCTTCTGCGGATGTAGGTCACTATGGGGACGCGTATGTTCACGTACCCGGACTAAAATTAAGAGCATATGAATAAACAAGACCCAAAGATCATTTGTATATACTTTACTCTTCATGATGCAGAGCTCTGCCTCCCCTGATGACACGTCCCTTGTAACTAAGCATGCAAATTTTCTTTCAGTAAATGCATCCAAGATATCTCACCAAACAATCCCTTCACTGTCACTGCTGTGCATTTGGAGGTGGTGTCTATTTAACAAGGGCTTTAAGCCCTTGCTTCCTGGAGCGAGATACCCAAATATCCCTAAGCACGGTCTGTCTGAATCCAAAGACGGCAAATCAGCCCTACATCCTATAACACACATTCTCAATCGCTCCACAATAGATCAAACGGTAATAAATAGCCACCTCTCCCCCCGCACATGGCTTTCCTTCCTGTTTAATGGCACTTCCTCCTTTTCCTGCAAGAACTCATGGGAAATCCTTTTACATAAAAGTGTGCAGCTGGACCTGGTGAACACACAGCTCAAGCTAATGTACATACACTGCCTTATTCTCAAAAACATTTTATCAGATTATTTCTGTACAGTTTGTGGCAAACACAAACTATATGGGGGTGTTCCTAATTAATATTTCTTTTTAGTGCAGTGCGTCACACCGTATTTGTGCTGCTCATTTTGTGTTTTGATTTTTGTTGGATTTGTTTTCCATTCTTTCAGGAGAAGAGAATGGCAACCGAGAGGCAGGAGAACCAGAAGTGGACACCCCGGCTGAGAAGACGAGGCGTACTTCAGTGGGGCCGGATGAATGGGATGGTCCAAGTAAGCAAAGCATTCACATGGGCACTGCTTGAAAACCTTTGAGTGCCATCAACACTTGCAATGCATTTCACACTAAGAATGCCCCGAATAGAATGCCAATGAGTAGAACTGATTGGGCTAGCAAAGTAAGGAAGCATTGTGTCTTCGATTACATGGTGGCTCAATCCGTCAGATGTTTGCATGCTATATTGAGTTGGAATTTACCAGCACTTTTATTCATAGACAGCATTCCTTTCTTCTTTCCCTTTTTTTCCTAAATCTCCATACAAGGCAGAAGATCTGTCTAACTGGACAGGTGTGTTTTCTCAAATTGTGTTTTGCCATCCTACCAAAAGGTGACTTCATCAAAGTGACGGGTAATACATTGAACAGCCTGCCTACACGCTGCTGAACTCTCAAAACATGATTCCATTTAATGTCTACAATGACCTCAATAATGCATTGCAGGTAGAGGCGTTTGCAAAAGGAGTGAGAGAGACCAAAAAAAGAATAGAGTGAGAGAGAAAAAGTGGATTTGGGCAAGTTGTGCTCGCTCGCTAAAAGCCCCCTGGGGTGTGTATTTTATACTGACAGTGAATCAACGTTATCACACCTATCAGATAATGCATTTATCATTAAATTTCACATTTGCATTTAAATCTGGGGAAGGAAATGAGCATTGCTGGCTAAAGATAAGAGCGCCGGGACGACAGTAATAAACCATCACTGTGATCAGTCGGGAGACAGGGCTGAGGGGGTCAGCTCAGAACTATGGGGGCCATGACAAAAAGAAGGCATCACATGCAGAGAAAAGACAGTTTGGGCCAAGAAATGCTGAGCTTAAAAATATGACTTTGAAAAGCAGGAACGGATGTGCAGCAGCGTGGTCAGATGCACGACTGACTGTAATTATCGCTTGCCTTCTACTTACCCGTCAGAATGAGACTTAGAGGCTCAGAAACACACAGCTCGACTGGCAGCAGAGACGCATTGGACTTAGTCTCTTGCATATTCTCCACTGCGGAGGAGGTTGTGTGTGTTGCCCATTTCATGTTTTACTAAAGTGCAGCCTGAGTGGTTCTCAGCTATCAAGCAGCCTTTGGTTTGTCAACTTCCACACGGTGCCCTAATCTCTGCTGTATTACATCCGGGGAGAAAAAAATAGCTGTGTCCAGCTCTTATACATCCTGCTTGCACTAGCTTCATCTTGACAGCAAGGCTTGAAAAAGAATCCTGTTTAAATCAATATGTTGCTGCAAATGCGGAGCCTATGTCACCAGAATAGTGAGTTGACCCTGTCTTTCCTCTGTTTTCCCGTTGGCCAGCACGGAGTAGGCAGAAATTAATCTTGCGGAATAATAATGCCATTCATTCTGCCATCAAGGCGGCCATGAAAGGTCATTTCCCTTTTTAATTTTTCCCATTGTGCTGCAAAAGTCAGATGGGCATGTTATAATTTGAATAAAGAGGCAAATCAGACAATCAGATCGGGCCATTTGAAAAGACATGACTTCCTGTTCAAAGCGATTAAAGCAAATTTATTTAGTTTGTGACTGTCTACCTTTTAATCTCTTTGTAAATGTTCAGATAGCTCCACATTGAAAATGTTCTTTGTTAGTGGCTGGCTTAAGTTAAAGCAGGTGTGATTATGATCACCCACAGGTAATTTTTAATCACTCCACGCGTGCATCTGAATAGGACGTGTAATGGCCGTTCCATTACCAAAAAAAAAAGCGACAAGCCTTTTAATGAGGCGGGTTAACTCGGAACATGCCCACCTGCTTTGGTGATTCTATTGAAACACCTCTGTACACTTTCCCTTTTGCTGAGTAACAACAAAAGCCTTCACAATCCACGTTCTGTAATTGAACATTTC
The DNA here is from genome assembly GCF_033458585.1 of Syngnathus typhle. Lineage (NCBI taxonomy): Eukaryota > Metazoa > Chordata > Actinopteri > Syngnathiformes > Syngnathidae > Syngnathus > Syngnathus typhle. The sequence goes on along the minus strand of NC_083747.1, from coordinate 8,587,212 downwards.
TTCTCTTTTTTTTTTTTAGTCGCTGCTTTTCATCTCCACTGTGCACATATCAAGTGACTGTCCGTGATTGGCCCTTGTTCTCTGATTGGTTCTCTGTCTGCAGCAGCAGAGAACCATGCACGATGACTCAATATTAATCTGATAGCTGTCTCTGTTGTTCCGAGTGCAGTCTCTGATGTGGAACACCCAGCGAGCTGCCTTTCTCTCCCCTTGTCTTTACGAGTATGTCCTCAAGCAAATCTGCATGCTGATCTTCTGTCTCGTGTTCATTTCTTCTCATGGCACTTTTGCAATCAGCCGCTGATTTGGGAGATAGCGTGTCATGCTATTATTGTAATTTTCATGGACGAGTGGTGATAGGAATCTCGGTGTCTCGCTCATCCCCCTTCGCTTGCTCTCCTCGAGGCTAATTGGGAAAGGCGTGTTTCAACTAGCGAACTTTGCTAATGAACTTGTTCCCAGCCTTATCTAAGTGCTTGTGAGTGTAAACCACACCCCCTTTACAATGCCCTAGGAAGATTGTGAAAGAAGTGATTCGGAGTAATTCGGAGTTAGCATTTAGTCTCACGGAAACTGACAGTCATGGGGCGTCAGCAAAACTTGCGACGACAATATCCTGTGAATACCAATGGCTGAACTGCAACGTTGCTTTTTCTTTAGCTTTTCAGAAACCATTTTATCCCAAAAATAGCTTTTTTAACAATACTGCATTGAAAAATGGCGGTACGGAAGATGAATGAATGAAAGTAATTGTCCTGATCATATGTCAAAGTGTAGGATTTGTGAGTAGGCAAGTGTGTGTTGTGTCCTCAGTCGTGCCTATTATCCTAAAAAAACTACTATGATTAAGAATTCAAATGGACTTGCATTTAGGCCACTATGGGAAAAATCTGTGATTGTGTCTGGTTACCATGCAAAAGGGGTTGCAGGACCAACGTTTGACCGAATGGAGCAGAAGCAATGTGTTCACTTTGTCCACAAATCTTTTCGCTTGGCTGTCCCCAATGTCAGCATGGCCCACCTTGCTCAGCTCCTGCTGCCAATTGGCCATTGGCCAATGGGTCAGCCAATGGATTCTATCTGACAGCCACAAAGACAAGAATGGAAGTTCCATAGCCACCCGCTGCCTTCCTTCCATTTTCAAGACATCAAACACACACATGCTGAAAATGCAGCTTTACGCAGATGTTAAAAGCCTCATTTGTGACTCCATCCAATCCAGAGTGCTCTGTAGCCAATCCGCTTTCAGCATGCCCCCACTTCTCACACACCTCCAAAAACATTTCGGGTTTAATGCACATATGTCATACGAGGAGAACAGGAGGACCAGATGGCCACGATACTTTGGCAGGTGGCTCAACAAATGTTTGTGGTTGCCCATGCAGCTATTTATGCCATGGTGAAACAAAGACACGCAAATATTTGCTAAAGGACGCTGGGACCTTTTGTTGTGATTCAAAGAGATCACTTCTATAAACCAGTGGGTGAAAACCTTAGTGCATCAATCAGTCAGATGAACTTTGAATTCCCTTAAGCCTGAGGCACACGGCAAGATTTTAAAATTGTCGGCCGACTTCCAAATTATCCAAACAAATGATGAGAAAAAAAATCACAGGTATAGGTTTTGAACATACTGTGTGTCAGCCACACGGCAAGAGCAACATATCACACACGAAGGATTTTCATTCAAGAACATTCCCACATCGGACGGGAAATCTTGTAATACCTCCCGAGAATAAACGTGACTTTAGAGTAAACAAACACGGTATACAAAGAGGCGACAGTTTTTGGTTAGATTTTAGCAGACAAAACAGGCCTTGGTCAAAGGAGTGAAGACAGCACGAGACTTTCGCGAGATTTTGGATTCCCCACTGCGCTTCCCCACCACCTCGTCAATTTGTCTTCTGATTGGCTGCATGTCACTGTCAGACGGCTGCATGCTTGTTTGTCCTCGGGGGACACCGCACAGTTGAAGTCATGCCAAAACAGTCCAACATCCCCGCTTTGAGGTCGGGCGTCCTTCTGAGTGGCCGAAATCAGCCTGAAGGCACCACACACGGCATGATTATCTGCCAAGATTATTTCTAGAGGCATTATTAGAATCTGGGCCGACCTATGATTGGAAAGGAGATTCGGGGCATATATTTGCGATGAATGTTTCATTAAATAAACCACAACATAAATGTAACTCAAGAGTTAAATAAGAGACACATTCACAACACGTATGAACGGTAAGGATTAGCTTCCATACTGCAACAAGTCAATATGGAAATATGCTGGAGACCACAGCACAATGCTAGCTGGTGTAAAATAAGATTACTAGAGTTAATCTGAAAATGTACAGTCTCTTTGGGGCCTTAATGAAGTTAATATTCAAATGTAAATATATAGCCATTGACTGTTGAATTATGAGGCTAACAATTTGACTTTATGAAACTCAAAGTGAATTTGATGCACAGAATGAAGAGCAAAGCTCACACAGCAACAGTCCAGTCAGGTTGTTCATTCTAAACAAGGGACTTTCCAACTTGGCACTCAGCTCTTTTCTAAAGTCCGGGTGCAGTCTTGGGAGAGAGGGATACGCCAAAATGAGAGGAGAGAGACAAACGGAGCACCCAGATGCAGATTAGGCTGCAGAAGATGAGGGTGTAAAAGGGATTTAATGGTAGGATGGATTAGAGAAATCCTTGTAACAATGTTAAATAATTATGGTTCCAGTCGAGATCAAAGCACCATTGATTGAACCCCTCAAGCCTTCAGCATACGGAGTCTTAGAAAGCAAAGATTGGTAAACTAGTGCACAGACCACTCTGGCTGCTCCACTTAAATTGGATTGGAAATATTAGGATACAGATGAATCCTTCAGGAGGCTTTCGCAAAGCTTTTGTCACCAGAAATGTAGCTTGGGAACTGTATGAAAGGTTTGATAGTGTACTGTCTCGACAGAATCATAAGACGAGGGTGTCACAGCTGTCTCGACTGATACCTAAGCTTTTTAAGTAGACTTATAGACACACTTGACTGTTATATCAGCAAACTGGAAACTTTCTCTGCACGATACTCCCCTCCTACCCCTCCCCTGACTCCCCACCCTCCTCCCTATTTGCCAGCAACACCGCCGTCTTGTAATCAAGAAATTTGGATGTGCATCACAGCATTTTTGTCTGGGAAGAGAAAGGTTTTTATCTTGTACCTGAAGGGGTTTATTCAAACATCTTCTGACAAGTCGGACAAAACTTGAATGGCGCAGATTTCTGATGCTCATTACAAAAGTCCATCATCAGCTTTTGTGAAACTTTGAACGATATAAAACGAGTTAGCGGTGAAAGAGGTTTTTGCAAATATTCTCAACGTGTATTTGTTGTTCAAGGTATAACCTGTGCGAGCAGCAGCCGCACACACTTTCACAATATGTGATTACATATAATGATGAAATATGCAAGAAGAGATTAGACAAATCACTGTACTCCTGTGCTGCATCGCCTTGATGCAAATTTAGTCACTGATCCGCAATACTAAGAGGCTTTATGGAGGAACTTCATGGTTGTTAGTTATATAATCTAAAATAGGGCAAAATGTAATCAATGTTCTTATCATCTCAGGAAGATGTCACCACGTTCAGTTTTATACAGATGTGTGGGATGTAGCCTGGTAAGAATGCCTTTAATAGGATAATTCAGTCCCAAGCATTTGTCCGCATATCATCGGAAATTATGTCCACTTAGAAGACAAAACTCACAATACTATCTTTTTACTGTGATTCCACATGAGCAAGTCTAAAGAATTCCGAGACAAAATGTGGGTTGTCACTAAATATAAAGCCGAGCTAAAACGCGGCTGGTGGTGCAGTTTCTGCCCCGCGGCCCTGTCACCAAGTGCGTCTTTCTTTAGCGCTTTGAATGTGGTTGCTCGGCAATACGTACCCTTGCAGGCACTCTGGGCTGCACACATTCGAGATGTAGCATTGGCACAGCTTGAATATTTGATGTGTTTATTTAGTATTAAGATGGAGACAATGCAAGCTGAGAGTGGGTAAATAATACTTGATTGCTTCACTGGAACTTACTTGGTTGTTGAAATACTCTTTTTTTTGGAGGAGGGACTTTAAAAAGAAGTCTGTGTATTTTTGTTTTTATTATGTGTGACTTTTGTTCTGTTCAGATATTGACTTAATACTGCTTTGCTTGTATCTAGTCATAATTTTCTATTCAGGCAATCCAATTCAGTAAAACCCCAAACTCCCTCCCCCTCGAGATCATTTTGATGGCCATGGCGATGGAATATATCAGTTGGTGCCCTTTGGTGTGAAGGCCTCTCATTCGTGATGCACAACATTACCTACTGGTCAATCCTCTTCTTTTTTCTATTCAAGAATGGAAGAGGCGGAAACATCTTGTCAAAGAGAATTAAAATACATAGTAATTGTATATGATAACAATAATCCAAAGTTCATAAAAAAAAATGCGTGTTCCTCCCTGATTGCGCCTGTGTTGCAGTATTCAATTATGCAGTTTTCATTGGCATATTAATCATCTTTTCAACAAACAAGCCACTGTTAATTAAAGCAAAGCATGGATAAAGACGTGTTGCCGGATCATCACTCCATTTATCACCACGTACAGACCCAGCAGTTAAGTAAATTCAGGCTGTGGGATGAATTTCAATCGTTCTTTCCGTGTGTGCGCGTGTGGTTAACCATTTGTTTCTTGTCACGTTAGACTGTGACGTTTCACACCGGTTGGTTGGTGTGTGAGTGAGTGTCAAAAGCATGTAAGAGTGCACACCAAGAATTCATGATGAAGTCTGTAATCTCCTTTTTTTTCCTGTATATCTCAAATGTTAATAATTTGAAAATAGCCTCATTCAGACTGTTCAGTCTGTAGTTGAATGGATTTAGATTTGAGTGGGTAAAGGAAGCTGGCAGAAGCATATGACATCTCTGTACACAGAGCTCCTATCTTTCTTTTCCCCATGTCTCCTTCAGTGACTTTTTTTCCTGTTGCCTCCGTGCTCATTGATGGAAGGGGATGGAGATTATTCAGGATCTGGGCTTCTCTAATCATAACTCCCTTCCTTTACTGTCATTCAGCACAAGTGAGAAAATGTCTTGGTGACGAGAGCAGTCAGACAACCATGCAAGTATTTAAGTTTTTCGGGTAGGAAAAAAAAAAAACGTCAAGCCATCTGTAAAAGCATGTCGCTTGTCCTCGTCCTACACTGCGAAGCAACATTATCAGCTCGAGCCGTTCACCCACTTGCTGAAGTAGAGGACCGGTAGCCCCTTAACTTAAACATAAGATCTTTGTGGTTTGAAGCACTTGGCTGCTCCGCACCCAACGTGGATCTGAAAAGCAAATATCATTCGAGTGTTGCTGTTGCCCATCAGAAAAATCACAGCTTGCGGAAAAGTTACTGCTGTACTCATTTGAAATCAAATGCACTCAAACAGGCTGTTGCGCAGGATTGACCCCTGCTCCCCAGTCACCCTTTCACAGATAAAGAGGTGGCAAACTGAGAACAGAGGAGAAGAGAAAGAAAGAGAGCGAGCAAGGGAGAGATGGAGATGGAGGAATGAAAGCGAGGGACGGTGCAGAAAAGTCAAAAACCTCCACATGACAATGCCAGAGAAAAATCAGAACATTTTCCACCGAAAGATGGGCCATTTCCAAATCCTTGTGCCCTATCAGACAAATTAAAGTAAATCAAGCATGAAATGAAGCAGAAGAGCCCGGAGATAAGGCTCCTTTAAGTCGTTTACAGATTAGGACAGAGAGAGAGAGGTGCATCTGGTCTCTGGCAGTGAAGGAGGCTAGTTTCTCATTTCACAATAGCAGCCTGTGTATAGGATTACTCTCCCCTGTCACTGACATGAGGAGCAGTGAGGGGAAAGATGTCCACAAAATGTGTCTAAATATGTCCCGGTGGAAAGGTTTTGGAGCACAAACCTCTCAGTGCTGGCCTGATGTGACATCTGATAAGTAAACATGTTGGGAGTTTGACCCTGTGTAACATCATTGACTTGTTTATGTTTTCCGCCACCCCACCTTTCTTTTGCTGGAGTGGCTTCATTGTCGTGTGGCTTGAAATTCAAATGAACTACACGATATATACATACACACATACACACACACGCACATACACACATAAACACACACATATATGGTAGATGCTGGATGGCTCAGTGAACGGCAATGCTCAATTTGTTGCTCATTTCCTATTTAATATCAACAGATTAACTGCTGCTTTATTTCAGTACTCCCAAATAATCAAAACCTAATTATGAAGCCAGTTGCTCATGAGTGAATTTTTACAGTATACAAACACACAATGGCAAACGCGCTCACCCATTGCTGCGTGCGCACCAAACTGGGACAAGCAGGGACTAAAACGCTCTTTTTCTTTCTCAGGCACACATTTGCACCCACACAAGGCGAGGGTGCGCCGCTCTTTGAGCTCTAGCTGGATTTTGTTTCACTTCTTTCGTGTATCTTTTCTAGGAGTGATGAGAGGTTGGCTTGACTACGACGCTCGGCTCGCTCCGAGAGAGAGGGGAGCTGGCCTGTCGTGGGGTAACTGCTCTCTAAAGCTGCGACCTTGACCTTCCAAGCCCAAGTCTTAGGTTTAGCTCCTTTATCACACTATCTCCAGGCATTTAAAAATACTCCTGAAAGTCAATGATTTAACCCGCTTTTACGCTGTTCACATCAAAACTGGATGAAAAAAAAAGAAGCTTAATCCATCTTATCTGTTGGCTGTCAAACTGCTGCTGCTAAAACCTACTCACAAAAGACAACTAGGTCACCCAGGAAAAAAAAAACACTGAATTTGCCGTTACCCAGGGGAAGTTGCAGACTGGTAATTGACTTGGGAGGAGATTCAAGCCCACTTCAGAATTAACTAAACAATGTCACTGTGCAATGTTAGCTTCGATCTGAAAAAATAATATTATTGTACGTTCAGGTGGGTTGTCATTTGGGTCCTTGAAGTCGAATGCTATGGTCCCCAAATTTAGAATCTAATATGCCGGTGTAGGTACCACATTTTAGGACCCTGAGCCGATGTGAACACCCGAGTAGATGTGGTACCTACACCGGAACACCACACTACATGGTGGAAACTGTGCTTTTAGGTTCAACCATTTGCCATGCAGTGTTTGAAATATTTTATTTCTGAAAATACTGAACAAAGTGGATGGCAACTTCTTCTTGCCCCTTAAAATTCATGCCAAGTTAGCAAGCCCATCCATTTCTCAATCATGCTGACATTCACAAGTAGAGTAATGACCTTTTGATGGGTTGGAAATTTTGAGTAGAACATTTAAAAGAATTGGATTGCAGCAGGGGCGGTGTGTGTCCTCTAGATGTTGGCGGCGATATGGGATATATCTTTGTGTGAGGACAATCCTTCTTTAAGTTTTTCTGTCGCCCTTTACATGCAATCACTCAATATTGCTGTGCTTCTCCAACGATGGATGTCTTGCAGATTGTTGTCAGCAGGCTGGCTGTTCACTATGCCAGGTTTTTGATGGAAGCAGCTACTTGGCAAGCTGGGTCTAATTCATCTGTTCAATGACAACCAAAGTTTCAGTTCAGTGAAGATTCGCCATTTGAATATTTGAAACTCATTCTTAGCCTGTCTTTGGATTACTTAGTGTACTTAATTTGTAGTCTCAAAAGAATTGATTTGGTGCTGCATTCAGATGAACGATGCCAAGAGAAAAAGTTACTTAAAAAGCATCTTCAGTTGCCTCACGACTTATTTCCAGTCCGCCAAGAAATATTTATTTGTAGTAATGTGTGGTAGATTCCTGCTTGTTTTTTATTTGAACTTTGTGTCAGACCCGCCCATGGTGATACCTCATCTGTCCATCAACACTCAAGGTTGACCCATGATCAACATATCAAATACTCCCGTGCCCAAACAAAAGAAATGTGTGAGCTGTTTGCTTAGGTTTTAATATACAATATATGTACAGTAACCATTACGCTTCAAAATCTGACATTACTGTCTGTATTCTCACACAGTTGGGATGCTGACAAACGAAACAGTTCCAGTCGATAAAAAAAAGAATCTTTGCCTTCAGCTCTTCCACCATTTCTGTTTTGATTGACGGGAATGTGACGGCACAATCAGCACAGGAAATGGTTTACTGTGGTGACAGTTCAGATGTCACAGTGTCATAAATAGGACAAATAAGTAATGTTTGATATTCACAATTGTGTGGTTATTTTATGATCAATATAAATAGTGATCCACCCCAATCTGCAAAACAATTGGAAAAAAAAAAAACCCTATATTTTTGTTCGTTTGTCTATGCCTATTTAAGGCGTGTGCGTCGCGTAAAAACAAGTCTGACCCTAAGTGAGCACATCTTTGCTTTTTCTTTACACACATGTTGAACAGAATCATGTTGCTGCCTGGGAACAATCGATCAGCTCCTTCTTCCTGCTGTTCAAAAGGAACGGAGACAGGAGCAGTACCCTTTAGGCTTTTTGGGGATAATAGAGGTGGGTGCCGAGAGTGAGCAGGAGGATGAGATGTACTGTGTGCTGGATGAGAGGTGTTTTAAAGCAAGTGCCTCTCACAAGAGATAATAGTGGGAGCTGTGGGTTATAAATGTTGCATTTTGCTCAGTGAGACCTGATAATAGTAGTTTGGGTAAGGGGAAGCAGAAAGTTCATCGCTCTCTTATCAAAGCACTGTGACATTTCTCCTTCAGCTGTAAAATTTCATATCTCATAGGCCTATCTGCTATAAAGATGTGACACCTCTTGTTGAACTGATACAGTGCATTCTATTTCACCCCATATGCCTCTCCTGTGGTATATTAATTTATAGCCCATTTGCTGTCTCGACTGCGCTGCCTATCAGCGAGGGTGACTGTGATTCAGTAGAAACATCGCAAATGCCCCATGCGAGTTGAACTTTGAACAGCAGCCATTTATTAGCTTTAATTCAAAGCTACGGCTTGATATCGAGTGTCTGTCTTTGATTCATGATTACATCTGCCCTTTCCCATAGGCTAACCAAGACCATCTACCATGTACTTGGCAAACCTTTTGTCATTTTCAAGTCATTTTACCACCTTCAAGTTGGTTCTTTGAACTAGTGAGACAAATTAAAATGAATAAATTAAAGTTTATATGGAAATATTTAAAGCGCTTCCACTGCTATAAAAAAAAAAAACTGTTCTGCAGGAGCAATTTGATTAAGTAATTCGTCTTCTCAAATTATTAGCAGGGCCATAGCTCAAGGTGAGAAATTACATTTCAAGAATTCATTGCTATATCTAACATGGAATAAAGGAAGCATCATACATAAATATGAATATAGCGGGCTTAATTCGATAGCTTTACTCAGTATAGTTCCATTGAGGAAAAAATAACTTGATTACCAACAAACAAAAACAGGTCTAAACTGGCAGTGGTGAATGTAGATGGTGGTTAGATGGTTTCATGGCCTTCATGTATAAATAGTCTACAACAATTTCTTCTTTAAAACATACCAGGCTGGCACTCTGCCACCAAGAAACCTATTTGCATTCATTCATATGCTACTGGAGTGAAAGAGGAGCTATCCTATTCTTCAGCACAATAAACAAAAAACAAAATGGACACCCAAAAACAAACAGATGCCAGCATGGACCATCTTGAGTGCTATCTGAGGAGGATCTCTTCACACAAAGGGACATTCATTGGTCTGCCAAGTATCTGTGGAGTGCAGGAACAGACCCTAGAGTCTAGCGACAGATGATGATCTTATCGAGGGAGGTCCAGAGGGGTGTGTATGTGGGGGACGGGTGACTGCTAGGTACAGTTGGGAGGAGTAGAGGGTGAAGGTGGCAGGGACGTGCTGACTGCGGGGTGGAGTAAAGCCTCGTTATTGCATGTTAGTTGGCGAAATATTTGGCATTTAGAAATAGGAGGAATAGTGATCTGTCATTTTGCTTCATGTACCGTAAATTTCGGACTATAAGCCGCAATTTATTTCTCAAATTTTGAACCCTATTGACTGGAGAGGGAGTCCAGATTATTCAATCTGTTTTGTTTCAATTTTAGAAACTGAAAAAAATGAACATGGATCATACAGATAGATAGTTCATGAAGGCAACTCATTATTCACCCTTGGGTGGTTTTTTTTTGGCGGAGAGGGGGGTCCATGAGTACCTGCAAACAGATGTGACCAGCCATCTGTGCACCGAGGTCCTCCGGCAACATTTCTTATGAGATGCACACAACAGGAACCCAAACATGGTAAACCACAAACCATACAAAATGCCCCTTAAACACCCGCCTCACCCTCCCCACGAGCAGAACCCCACTCAAAAAATGGACAGGAAAGACCAAAGAAAGGAAAAAGAATAACTGGCTGGAGGTTGGTTGAGCTATGTGTCAAGTAGCGCTAAACAGCAACTTGCATCCAAGCGGTTAAAGGCCGCGGGTCTTATCTGAGGACAAACAGAATGCATCAAGCGGTGGCTGTTGATCTCAGTGAGGATGACCAGCTGTGCACCAGTGTTTAAATATTTCTCCATAATGATCTTAACCACCTTCCACTGCAGCAGCAGGGACACAAGAGGAGAAATGAAGAGGTAACTTAAAAATTGCGTAAAGTAGATGCATGCACACATATTTGCAGATATAAAGATGGACTGAATGCTAGACTGTAGTAAATTACCATTATGTGTGGCATTTAGGTTTCCCCTATTATGCTAGTGATCACAATTGATGAATCAGCACTGTTGACGAAGAATGCGATTTGATGTTCAGATTATTTCCAAGCATGTAAGAAGCATAAAAGCTTTGAATAGCATCACACCAGGCACATACAATAGTGTGCTGTAGATACGCATCTGGTATTTAAAAAGTACTGAAGGCCTGAATAGTCCATTGTGGCCCAGGACCGTTGCAAAGTTCACACGACATCAGATCATTGACAACGCTCCATTAGTGGCCATTTCCATTGCATTTAATTTATAGCAGTGATTCAATTGCAGAATTAATGTGTATACGTGATCATATCCAAGATAATCCTTCTTGTGCTGTTTTTAGACCCATTCTCCTGGTGTGTAACTTTCTGACTTCCTGTTCCTGCCGGCCGTCTGTCCAGGGGCAGGACGACAAAAGCCTTTAGTTCATCATTTGAACAGTGTAGTGAGCGTGGCTGGCATATGGAATTATTTCTTTGATTGCCTGTGGGTCAGTTGCATTCTCGAGCTATAATTTAATTTCAGTAGTGAATCATTCAGGACAAACTACAATGCTAGAAATCACACATAGTATTGATATTGGTTAATCCTAACAAAGGATCAGAAAGTAAGGGAGAGCACAGTAGTATCATGACTGTTACATTTGAATTGTCTAAAGTTGTGGGGATGTAGAAATTTAATCAGGGCTTGGGCATTTCTTGGACTTTGCCACAGTGCGTAGTTTCATGTGTGAGTCTGCCAGGAGAAGGCCACAGTTTTGAGCTGCATTCACTCTTTGTACAATATACAAACAAACGTGCCCCCGCAGAGAAACATCCGCCTTAGTCCACTGTGCAGTGGCCTGACTTGGAGTTCATCATAACTATTTGATTAAACGCCATTCCTAAAATGTACACTCAATCTAAGAGATAAGATAGCTGGGGGTGTCAGGGAGGTGAGCACCGGTAGTACTAACAGTGCTATCCGGTTTTACTGTTAATTAAGTGGAGCGCTGTGAAAAGCTAACGAGGGCCCTGCCTTCCTGGAATTACAGAAATAGTCTTGCCACTATCCAGCCTGCTGTCTGCAATGTCTCACAGGGATTGTCTCAACAGAAGACACCTTTCAAGTAACGTTACTGCACAATGCATCTGAGGCGCACCATCAGATGGCTGCTTGCTTGATTTGTTTATCTATTTTGAAACTGCTTAGCTTTAACCTTTAAATGTTTATACTGCAGGGCTTGGAGATAATCACATGATGGCAAATGTTGGTTTGACTGAACGTCACTGTGATTTGCCGTGCAGGTCCTGGACTAAATTGAGCTGTGTGCTTAACTGCTATGGTTGTTGTGTGTTTTCAGGGGAGCTGGACGCGTTCCTTAAAGATGGCGAGCGCCGGATCCACAGCCGTCAGCAGCTTCCTGTGGGAACAACTTGGGGACCCTTCGACGGAAAGATTGAGATGGGTACCGAGAACATTCCACTGGTATGTTCCTGTTATATTTTAATTACATATCGGGAGAAACAAGGATTCGAACACGAGTGGCCCGGAATGAATTTGGGGTGCAGGGGGTGAACATACATTATGCAATTACTGAGATAATTTTGAAGTCCCACCTTCACGTGAAGGTTTATAATGGCAATGCAGAAAACAACATCTGGGCAAGGCGATGGCAGTTTTATTTATTCACTTTGCAGATTAAAAAAAGTCAATCATAAAAACTAAAAATGAATTTAAATTCTGTTTTTGGCATGCAGTCCATTTTAGTCCCAGTGGTCAAACTTACATCTTCTTTTCTAACAATTTTTGAAGTATGTTTCAGTACTATAAAGTTCCATAATTGTATAAAAATCTGAAAACATCAATGGTGTTTATGATGTTAATATAACCTAAATATGAATTTTTTAATCATGTTTTTAACAACTGGACAGTTATTGGCCACGACATTAAGTGTGACTGATCAATCTTGACATGAAAAGTTATAATGGATGTAATGCAACTTAAAACTTCACTGTTCATAAAAGTATATTTGTAAGTTTCCTTAGATTAAGATAGGAATACAAACAATTTTAAATCCTCATTCAGCCAAACCTAGTATAAAACACAGGCTCGCATTTACCAAAGAAGTGGCAATTCCCTATTTTGAGAAGGCTTATGTATCGAAATGATTAAATCTGCAATTTATGTGAAAACAAAATTGTGTTGTCATAGAAATTGGAGATTTTAAAAAGAAGTCAACTCAATTAAATAAAATGTATTTGACCCAGAACTGGGCGACTTTCTATCTTTGGTTTCCAAGATCCAGCCAAGCTGAGTTTTGACCTGTTGCACTGGTGGAGAGAAGAGTCCTCCATGGGTTTGATACGCTGTTCTACATTTAGAGTAATTAACAAATTCCTATTAAAACTGTAACCAGTCCCTCATTCCCCTACACATAAGGCAACCCATGAGGATTTAGGACTCAGTCTCACCACCGCCCATCCGCTCAATTTGCCAGATTGTTACAATACAACTTTATTAAACCATTTTTCCGAGAACTTTCAAATGTTTTATAAGCTGTCCTCGTCGTTTTGAAGTCATCAGTGGCCTTAAATAGATCGAGCCCTATTATAACCATGAAGTATGGCTGTTCCAGGCTAGTTAGTTATCCTTGAATTTGACCGAACACCTCAAGTGGACTTTCAAACAGAGACAAATTCCCCTATCTATAACCAAACTTTAGCAGTCCATAACACTTATCAAAAGACAACATTTATGACTTTTATGGCTGTGAGCAAACTTGAAAATATATCACCACCAACCTACGGGACAAAATGCTTCAGTTAATTGTTGATTCCTGCTCCTGGCAAGAGTGATGTGTTCTTAACTAAGTGCCCTCCAAGGAATTCATCACTACCTTGCAGATCCTCATCCTATTCTATCATTCTGTGAGCAAGTTCTAGTCATATGCTTTAATTGGCTGCATGGGGTTACAGAATCTGCCAAACCTTCCTTGCAATTAAAAGCAAAGGAAGAAGCTTCGGCATCTTGCCTGTAAGGATCTCTGGTTTGGCTACTCTCACGGGACCCTTTCAGTGCTTTGCTTCTTGCCCTCCTCTTTTCCTAGGTTCCATCTCTCATAAGGATACAGGCTGTTAGCAGCTCCTCAGTATGTCTCATTAAAGGCTAGGTCAGCACAACTTGCAGAATTGTCTTAGTGAGCTTCCCAAGGTTTAATGTGACTTCTTTTTGCAACGATCCATCAATTTTTGTATTTTGTACGGCAAGAAACCAACTTGTTTCAACCACAACTCACCATCATATAGTTTAAAATGGTTTGTGTTTACGGAATAAGAATTCATCAGGGATAAACGTGGAAAGTTTTGGACTGGCCAAGTCCATCTCTAGACTGAAAAACTATAGAGTATGCATTTTTCAAAGGGAAAAAGAAACTGAAGGGAGCAACCCGTAAGGCAATAACCGAAAGAGGCTGTGATGAAAGGTTGATGAAGCATCCCAACACAACAATGTAAAGTATGGAGATTTTTTTTAGCATAACATCCAAAATAAATAAACTTAAACATAGCATAGCTTATAAACATGTTCTGCATGAAAAGGCTTTTGCAAAATTAACAACTTAAAATATGAACATGCTATGGCATTTTGTCATCACTGGAAACTTGGCATCTTGTCTTTTAAATGTTGACCGTATTTCGTTCATTACAGGGAACACACACATACGTATAAAGGCTATGCTAGTAAATTTTCAGATACATCACACCGTAGAAGGCTTACGGCGAGAGACTGGAATGGGAAAGAACCTATTTTGCAATTTGCTTTGTTACTCACAAATTATTCTTTGTCAACCAACCAAAACATCACAGGATGTCTTCAAATTTTAAGGCACTGTGGTTGGTGCCCAGAAATAATGTGCCCAAAAGCAGCTTTTAGCACGAGTCTTTTGTTTTTTTAAAATGTTTTATTTTAGTTCAGTTTGTCCTAATTTTGGTTTTGTTTGTTTGTTTGTTTGTTTGTTTGTTTGTTTGTTTGTTTGTTTGTTTGTTTGTTTGTTTGTTTGTTTCTTTCTTTCTTTCTTTCTTTCTTTCTTTCTTTCTTTCTTTCTTTCTTTCTTTCTTTCTTTCTTTCTTTCTTTCTTTCTTTCTTTCTTTCTTTCTTTCTTTCTTTCTTTCTTTCTTTCTTTCTTTGTTTTTAAGTAATAAAGTAAAAAATAATTCCCACAAATAAAACAGAAATATCTTAACGTTAAATACTAAATATATATAATAAATATTCCCAAATGAATATTCAAAATCCCTTCTTTTGTACAGCAGAAAAGTATGGCTCAAATAAACACGTTGAAAATGAACCACAGACGCTCATATATCATATTAATACCCAGAAATGAACATAAAGTACAGTTTCACTATAGTTATACTTACTATATAGTTATTCTAAATTTACTTAACAGAAATGTTTTGCCAGTCCTTTTGTTAGTTTCGAGCACTTTTTAATTTGTCACACCATTCATAACCCTAACCCTCCTAAATCACTGTAAAGCACAATACACAATACTCAGTTACATGTGTGTTGTACTTGAACATGATAAAATGAACATTGTGTAAAAGCAACATCGAAGGCAGCAAATGGCTGCGTGAGCTAGAGCTACGCTGTCGTTTCAAAAGCAATGAGTAAAGGCCTACATATTCTGGCTGCGAGGGGATGACAGATCTCAGTGGATGACCACACCAGAGTGATGGACAATACGAGAAAGAACAAAGTGCAGTGTTGCAAGCAATGTGCTAACTAGCCTACAAAAGACACATATGGCTTGAAAAGGTGAAAATGAAACAAGAAAGTGACAGCGAGAAAAAGAGATGATTCAGAAAAAACCAAAACTGAGGGGTAAAAACCATAACAGGAAATCTGATCATCTGCAGGCCAAAGATAGGGTCATATCTCAAACGTTTATCAAAGAGGAAAAGCAGATTTCACAGCTGATGGGTTGTATGTCGCTGGTCTGCAGAGTTCAGAGACTCAGCACGGTATTGCTGTTACAGACATGTTAACTAAATCACGTTGCACTTTTTTAGATGTTTGACTAGACTTTGTGTTTAGCTCATAATGGATGTATTTGAGAGATACAGTTCAGTCACATTAGCTTCACATGCACAGTGAAATAATATCCAAAACAAGAGCTGTATAATTATATAAATAAATACAATATTTTTTACATGTTTGTATATATTTATATATACTTATATATGTGTATATGAGTGTCTGTGTATAAATATATATCTGTATAATATGGATCGTAAAAATGCCATTTCTTTAGATCATATATAGATAATATCATGTAACCCTAATATATTGTACATACATGTGCAACCTATTAACTATATAATGATTACAAGTTTCTAGAAAAGAAGTAAAGACAAGATTTGGCATTGCTGCTATGCCATCTCTATGGCCCCGCCTCTCCTTTTGGTCCGACTGATCGAGCTGCCGGAGCACCGTCTCATCCCTCACTTCTCTCTCTGATCAATCAGACCATTAGAGTGCAATTACAGCAGCGGTCGTGGCGCAGGTGAACGACAAGCACATTCACGCGGCTGGCTGTCCAAAACACCTCCACTCAGCTCCTCACGCTCTCCAAATTAGCCCAAATTAATAGTGACACTCGGACATAAATGTCTCCAATCGGGGAGCTAAATGAACAGTCTGGGTCGAAGCTATTGAGTAGCAGGTGTCTTTAAAAGCGATAATTACCTAGACAGGCCAGAACGGGGACGAAAAGACGGCTCACAATTTGCCTGAAGTAAGAGGCCTGGCCCGCTTGAGCCCGGCTTCTGTTGTAGGTGTTAATAATTGATTTGGGGGCAAGCTATTAATGAGAGGCAGATTTCCAGCTCTGTTGTAAATGTGTTGATGAGGGTGTTGCTGTCTCTTGTAATGCCTTACCAATGCTAATTACAAGAGCTTAGTCAAGGTGCACTGTAATGAGTCTATAGAATTCTAGTCCTGATGTGTTTTGAGGGCCTTTTAGAGTAAATTACACAGCGATTAAATGCATGAGACATGCTTAATTGTCGATTAAAATCTCAATATCTCATCATCTATCTTAATATAATTGTTACACATCAGTGAAATATGCTGTGAGCATCAAATTATGATAACATTAAAGTAGAAATCAAAGCAATTTGAATTTAATATAGGCAGCGTGTGCTGGCGGTTTGTCCAAAATAGATCCTAATATTCAGAATAATGTGTCACTATACTATGACAATACCATGGATTTTTTTTTTTATCCGTGCATATTATTTAAATCAGTTCATATTTGGTTATGACAATTGAATGCCCATATTAGGGGAAGGTGGAACCATACAGAATGTGTGAAGGCAGACACGTTAGTGCATCAGTGTGTGTGTTTGTGTGTTGTGAACAGAGAGCTTTAGCTTGTCAACTACAAAAGAGCAAAAATGTCAAGATACTGTCCTAATTTTCTCCTGGGATAGAGAGAGACGTGGGGACTGTCAACTATTGGAGTGTGATTATTGTACAATTCACTACAAGGGTAGGAATACGGGCATGTGTAAAAAAAAAAAAAAAAAATGCTCTAGAAATTATTCAGCCCATCACTCAAGCCATTTATCTCAACCCTTTTTGCCCACCCTCTCCATCCAATATGTTTATTGTTAGCTACCCCTAAACTTTAACAAGTGGTGGCGGATTTTTCTGTTTTAGAAATTATATTTTTCTTCTTGTCATTGCTTCATTAATCAAGAGGAGGCATTCTGAAAAATGTTTTGTTTTGGTGGCTGCAATCTATTTTGTGTGCGTGTGTGTGTTGTAGTTAATCTGCGCCCGTGGCAGGTTTCCCCTCCGAAACGCAGCGCTAAGCAGCGGTATCGCAGGCCTATTGTTGTAGCCTCTGTCATAGCAAGGAGAGCCTGATGCAGGCCTGGGCTCGCCTGATAAGGAAAAGAGGATTCAACATGGCTGGAAAGGAGAATCAGTGGGACTTGAGAGTGGAGTATGGATGGGGCAGATGCACTCACTCGCTCACACACACACACACACACACACACACACGCACACACACGTATGAACAAATGTACACAAACAAACACAATTTCTTCACACATGAGACAAGACACAAATCATTGCCATAATCACCCTGGCAAACGCTCAGCCAATTATTTACAGTAACACCCAATTACATATGCAAGAAGGCACCCCAGGATAGGACCTATGGAAGACAGTCTAAAATGATATAAATGCATATTCACAGCGACAAATATACACTCGTATTCAGAGAAACCGTTAAGCTCAAAGAAATCAAAATGTGGAAGTACAAACTGATTTGTGTTGCCGTATTTCTTTCCCATGCAACAGTCATGCGCTCCTCCATCTGGTTGACAAACATCAGACGTTATCAGGACTAACAGGATTTGAATTTCTCTGGTGCACACCAACATTTTTGGCACCAACAATGTGGTTTCATCTAATGAAATAATGGGCCCATATTTTCGGCACGGAACCATTATGTGATTGCATGCATCAATTATTTCTTGGGTTTAAACCAATATCAGGGCTGAGGTCTCCTCAGATGGCTACAATGGTAATTATTTGGCATGCTTTCTCATCCTAACTTCGCTTAAAATATGCTATATAAAAGCTATTATTTTCAATAGTAGTAGTATCATATCCGTTGGTCACCACCCTTTGTAGAGTATATGAACATGAATTATACGGTAATAAATGGCTCTAAACAATTACTTGATTATTAAAATAGTTGTTGATTAATTTGATAATCGATTACATATTGATTAATTTGACAGCTCTAATGAAATCACTGACATTGTTGCATTGAAAAGGAAAATCTTGGCCCAGAGAACTAAAACAGAAATGTATTTAATGTAATCATTATTGGGTTGTTACTGCTAGCAGGCAGTGGACGGTAGCCTCCACTAAATGCGTATATTACGTGTTTTGAAATCATGTTGGGAATTTGTGTATGTGCGTGAAAGGGAGCTCGAAGAGAGGTATTATACAATGTTGACATGTGACAAATATATTTGAAGCACACACTGTATATGCATAATCTCCATTTTCGGTGTACTGTAACCGCAAAATCTAATGATTTGCCCAGTACAAGCGGTACGCACAAGATGTGTGTAATTTGTCATATTGAAATGTGATTTTCCTTGTATTCTGATCCTATTTTTTCATTAATAATGTAGTCAAAATGCATAACAACTACTCAATAAATCAGATAGTCAGTGAAGTGTCCAACCATATATAGCTAATAATAAAAAATATTGTTTCATTAATAAGTCTTTGAAAGTGTCCATTAAAAGTATTATCTTCATAAATATTTTGTACCGAATTTGGTGCGTGTCCATGTGTACCTAATGTTGAGGCCATTTGTTTATTGAACTCACTCAAACATTGAGCTTGCATCGTGCACATTACCTAGTTGAACAGAATGCAATATGTCCATCCAAATGAATGATTATTCAACACCTCAATACACAGTAGACCTCCACTGAAGCTAAGGCACAAGTAGAAGAAGCAAAGCGAGAGAAAAATGAAACAAGTTTGAGCGGTGCCAGCTGCTGTTCCATCTGTTGCTATCATGGCTTTGTTGTGATATGTTAAAACAACTTCCTTGACAAGTGCTGCAGATAATTCTTGATTGTTTACATTTGAAAACCTGCTTGCGGGTAGTACTGTGTTCCAGTGCTCACCTCACTAAGAGGTGTAGTATGGACATGATCTTGGTGTGTCTGTGTGGGTTCTCTCCAAATCCTCGGCAGAGCAGAAACATGTTTTATAATGTAAATATAAATTGATGGGTGTGGTTCTCGGATGAGTGCCAGAGGTTGTAGTTTTATTTTTTCTTGTAAACCACCAACCTAATGGCTGAACTTAAAAACTTAGAGCACATCCGGCCCATCCACAGTTTGAGCTTTTGGGAAGTCAAACATCATGTATTCTCTGCTTTTATTTTGATATGCATGCGTGTCGCCGCCACAAATGTTGTTCATATGCAAGGTCTCCTTCAAAATAAAAGCAAAACAAGCAATGTAATTCTTTACATGGATAGCAGGTTTTATTTTGAAGTTGGACCTCAGTAACAAACGTGACGGTTGATTTGACTTCGAATTAAATGACATTAAATTATTTTGTAATACACTTTCATGCAAAATAACATGTTATTAGATTATTTGATTAATTGATGGAATAATTTATAGAATTATTGATTCTACAAATATTCTATAGTGGTAGCCTTAATTCAGTCTTGATTACAATGACATGGCATGAGAAGTGGAGGAATGTTGGAGCTTCACTTGCAACATCAGTTAGTATTTTGGGTTGGGGGGTTGGTTGCTCGGTCCTGGCTTTACCGCCCGAGCCTATGCATTATTGTCACTGCACTTCGACCAACTCCAAATACTTTTAACGGCAAAAAAAAAAAGATTATCATGGAAGATAAGCACTAAGACGGTTGCTGGAAAATATGGTCTATATAATATCCGTCACTTGCTGGTGGTCCAGCTGAGTCTCATTAGATGGGTATGTGGCTGTCAAAGTAGAATATTACACCACTGGGTTCTCCGCAAACTAATCGGGTAACAAAGACCATTTTCAACCTAGGGATCCAATCTTATAACAGTCCATGTGCTGAGACTCTGATATGAAAGTTCACGTCTAATGCATTTAGTAAGGGGCAAGGTCTTTATCTTATTTACTTAACGAAATGTAAATATTGTCTGTGGATTAAGTAAGGCACAATTTCCCTAAAGTGCACGGCGTACTGAACCTATAGAACGCTGCAGCACACTGCAGATGATCAGACAGTGTATGGAAATTAGCAATACTTCAGAATCTTGTTCCATTTGGTTCTTCTAAATTCTAGCAATTCACTTAGCAATGCATTCCATGTGTTTCCGTTCATTGTTTCGAGGGATTTCCCACTTTTAAATCTAATTGATATTCTGTAAATGTAGAACCATTTCTTTGAATCAAAAAGTGAGATTGGCTGCTCACAGAAAGCCTCCTGAAATATAAAAGCACACACAGAGGGATGCCATTCTAATACAACGTGAAATTTCTCAGTCACCCAGAGAAAGACGAGAGTTCAAAAGAATATTAAACCTAAAGAAGGGCAGAGAGGTTTATCTAAAGTCAAGGACTTTATTTGAGAATCGTGCCCACCATTTTATTTTTGTCTATATTTACAGCGTCTGACTGATGTGTACGGTTATGAGGCCAAGGATTTATTATGACCCCGATGAGTGATTGACTCTTGAGTTCCCTTTCATCCTCTCTGGGGATATCCACATGTTTATTTCCGAAAAGGGTAGATCTGTCTTGAGAATGTGTCACCTGCCGCCGTGGCCCCCAGGGACTGCATTAATATCCGTACACGTGAACATTACTGGCTCAGAGTTTCCCATTGTGGCCCCTCACACAACTTCTCCCTGCAAGCTCTGGCAGGCAGTCCTTACATATAGTACATGTAAAAGATCAAACAACCTTACCAATTGAATTCAAATAGGAAATTTCTTGTAATTCAAATAGTGAGTAGTGAGTGTAGCAGCAGGGATGTTCTCTGGCCAGAGCAATACAGCAGAAGTACATGTTTGAACATGTACCTCCAAGACATGATTGATACCTGCAGCACGAGCATTACAAATGCACTACTCTCTTGTTTAAAATTCCAAATCAAGTATCTTGGGAAGAAATGTTCTGCATAGCTAGAAGTAGCTGGGAATGTTGAATTGAACATGTTGCCATAACGTTTGGGGCATTGTAGGATAATTTGGTACGGGTAGGAAGAAAGGAAAGAGGTATTTTCAGTATTAAACTTTCTAGAAGAGCACCTTCAAGTGTCTGTAGTGTCTTAAAACAGAGACTTCTGTTCCCTCAACATTCTTATTTTGTATTTATGTATTTAAGCTTTATTTATTAACCATCAATCCTTAATCCGTGACTCTTTTCTATGTAAATTTACTTATACGTTTAAAGATAACAATATAATTTGGGGATGGATTGTTGATGATTTGTCCTTGTTTTGTAAGCAAAATCTCGGGTAAGTGCTCATTTGTCTGCTTTATTAGCGCTTGCTGTATGTCTCGAGCCGAGTGAACGGCATGCCTATGGTCAAAATAAATACAACCCTGTGTGAGCAGTTCAGCGAGGGTGAAATAAGCAATAGCTTAATGCTGCATTTGTACTTTGAAGCTTACAGTCCAGCCAATGGGATAAAAGGTGAATTAAATGAGGAAAATATTTATTCCTTATAGCGCGGCCATGATAGCAATGGCAAAAGCACGTGTGTCCCTTCAAAGATTCTGGGAGCAGCAGCGACTCTCTCAATTTAATCGATTTTAAAATGAAAAGTCAATTTAAGAAAGTTGAAAAGAGAACGATGGGCGAAAGGAAGGGTGGGGGTAGCATTCTCTTGCACTCAAGCAGTAAACTAACTGCCGCACAGAGCAGGCAGAGATTTCAGCTGAATTATCTCCCACCTCACATTTGCTCTTAGGCAAGCAGTTTAAAAGCCAAGCGATTGAGCCAGTGATCCAATTTGAAATGCAGAAATGATTAGAGCAGCTTGCCTCATTTCATATCGAAATTCTCTGATTTATGACAGGGCGCCAGCCAAGATCTATCTGTAAAGGGAATTAGTGTGCAATTCCTGCATATTTCTGTTATTTAGTCTCCCAGCAGCAGATGCTATAGCCTTGAAGGACGGGGGGGTGTACAAGGAATTGAAGCATTGCGTAGGTATCTTTTCATCTCGGCCAGATGTAACCATGACCATTTATATGAGGCATTTCCCATTTTGTGTCCGATGTTGACAGAGAACCTTATTTCTGGAAGCAAGGGGAAAAATAGAAAACTATGTAGCACTTAACTACGCATACACATACAATTTTTTGCAGCGTGAATAGGAGCGAGATACAGGCTACGAGGTTAGCTTTGGCCAATTATTTGAAAAAAGAAAAAAGACCCTTGCAACCCATCCATCCTTGAGGCTAAGAAAATATTAAAACGTGCGGCGATAACGAGGGCTAGAGGAAAATCTCTCTTAATGAAATTTCCAGTTGACCACATGCAATTTGTTTCATCGCAGTGGACAACTAATTGCAATGGACGTTATCAAGGTGTGAGTGTGCTGTCTGCTGTAAACTGACTGGTAAAACAGGTACAAATCCTTTATCCTCACTCCCATGTTGGAAACAAATAAACCTGCCATCACTGTATTAGCTTGTTTCTCTTATTTGTGCCGTTAATGTAGTCCAGAGGACATTTGTGCAATGAAAACATCAACTGTGGTTGGGTAGTAGGTTTGGCTCATATTCCAAAAGACTCATGAGTGGCCTATTAAAGCTCAAAGTTGTATATTTCTGCGACCATTTTTAGCTTCTTTTTTTTTTCTACCTAAACAGTGTGATGTTTCCAGATGTTTTTCAGAGAGAGAGGGGGAGAGTGTGTGACTCACAAGTCCAGAAAGCAGAGAATCGTTTTTTTTCCCGTAACGTTTGTTTTATTATGCTGTTGATTGAGATGAATGGAATGAATGCCAAATGGAGGTAATTTTTTACCGGAAATTTTGAAATTGCTCATAAGGGTCATTTGGAACCTGAGGTTCATCAAGAAAAAAATAGGTTGTGTAAAGAATGTTATAACTATAAAAGTATTTTGTCATTTAAAAAACAATCCATTAGTAATTGATGCCCTCCCCTGCCTCAAGATGGTGACAAAACCCATGAACCGATGGTACACACGTAACTGACTTTATGTAGAAGTTAACTTTTTCGACCCAAACAAAACACCTTCACGGAGGCTTATCAAATAGTATTAGTTAGAATAGCAGCCTAATAAGTCGCGGGCACAAACTGAAATGACATGACATATGGGCAAACAAATATGCAAACTACTGTCTGAAATATGACGGATGGCATCAAATAAATACTTTAGACCTGAGTACAAAAACCGCTGATAGATTTCAGAGAATAACGCATAATTATCTGTGAATATATGAAGGCCCAACCACAAATATGCAATTGTTTACTGTACGTATTTTGCTACCGTGCTATATAATTAGCCTTTGGATCAGTGCTTAAGGTGCATGCAGCAAACAAATACTCCCCTCCACTCCCACCAAATACTGCACCTGCAATTAAGCAATCAAGAAAGGGCCAATTATCTGAATGTAACATTTTTAGCCAATGCTCATCTGTGCAACCAATCAAAAAAATACATCTTTTCTTACCTTTTGATATGTTGATTTTGTTGGTGTTGACCTGCATAATAGAGCTCTTCTTAACCTATTTGTCAAATTATGGGCAGAGGTTTTATTAATACAAATGAGTAGCACTGTTATGTCACAGTGGGCGGAATTTAGAATAGCTCACTAACAGACACCTTTTTGGGAGGAGACAAATCTAATTTCACACTTGATGCCTAGGCAAGCACGCCAGAGACCCAACTGTTTGTATACAAGGAATTAAAAAAGTACTTCTTCTGCCATATGTCCTCTTTAAAGTCAAAGAAAGCCATGAGATATTTAGCCAGAGCGATTTTGATCCCTCAGTTGTCTAAATCCCACAGCTCTGGGATCAGAAGACAGACTCAGTGACGGTCAGTGACCTTGGTGGAGGGAGCAAGAGAAAAAAGGATGAGGAAAATAATCATTGGCACCAAGGTTCGTATCGATTTCACCTGCCCTGACCACGGAGCAGGTTAAGAGCAGCCACTGGTGGTGAAATGGTCAGCGGTGATATCATTAGCTTGTTGTTTACACAGGGAAGCAGGGAGTTAGAGGCAAGCTGAGTGTCACAAGACACTTTCTTCTTCACCTCCTTCAGCTGATCAGAGGATCATGGTATCAAGGAGGGATTAGTAGCGACTTGGGATTTGTGTGATTGGTTAATTTATTGCGGTGATGGCAGGTCTTTCATCTATGGCAACATTTAATCAGCGCAGCCACAGAGGCTATTACAGGTTAGCTCCTTTCTGGAGTCAGTCCGGCTGTGCCGTCAGCTCTATCACAATTCCCCTGAAATTTCCAAATTATCTGGAACAGGCTTTAGCTTCCCCGTAATAAAAATTAGAACAGATTCCTGATAGAAGCTTTTGCTCACACAGGGCCAATTATAAATAGTGCAGCCCTGCCTTGGAAGACGGAAGGGGGAGGTAGAAAAAAATCCAACTCTGAGAGATGTGCACGGAACTTATCGTTCAACCCCTGCTTGCTCTGATCCAAATCCGTGTGGCTGAAAATTTATATTAGATTTTATCACAGACACCTAAGTCTCCAAAAATCAATGAAGGTTATCTTTTATGTTGCAGCAACTTGTGGAAATATTGATTTTCATTTTATAGCGAATTTGGCGCATCAGTTTGTAATCACTTCCTCGCTGACTACACTGTTTGGGTCGCTGTATCTCTCGCACGAGGAAAGGTAACAGAGCTCAGGAGAAAAAAGCCAGAGAGTATTGAAACCAGTGAGGTGAAGGCTGAGGGCGGATATACAATAACACACAACTTGTTTGTGGGTGGGTGTGCTTGCGTGCTGGGAGCTGGATAGGTTCTATCATCTATCAAGTGTATTTTTATTGTCTTGTAATTAAAAATGATATCATCCACCTGCATCATGTTTAGGTTACATGTGTGTATAGTACACGTATGCCGAATGAATGGCGAGTTTGTTTCTAAACGACCCGTTCATCATATTCTCCCTCGCTTCAGGGAAATTGTAATTTTCTGCCTGTCAATCTGCATTTCTCTGCATAGTAGCCACTAAGGCCAACTGATCCGGTTGTACAAATGTTTTCATTTGCATTTGCAAACACTCCTCCCCGCAGTGACGCCACACTATCTTAATCCTAAATATGTTGCCCGCACTTGCTCTTGTGCATCTCTTTGTCTTTGTGGCGGCTGCGACACGCATGCTTCCAAAGCACACTTTTGTCACTGTGGATGAGTTATGTAAATCTGCAGTAAGAAACTGTCATCACTTGTTTGCTACAAGGGTGAAGCAAAGTAAACTGGAATTGACGGTTCACTCAGTAATATGTAATACCCACTGTGACAAAATTAAAGCAATGCATGGAAAGAATAAGTAGTCAAGTTAGGCTGCTGTTCAGTCTATGTTGGCTACTAGGAGAGAAGCTGGAATATCATAAATTCCCAAAGACTCTGGGGGATGGCAGAAAGGCCTCTCGCTGCTGAATAAGAGATGGCTCCAGTCTGGAGATCTAAGAAAGGGTTAATCTGATTCCCATTTCAGATAGTCGTCCTAGCAACAATCGGCCTGTCTGCTCTGCTTCTTTGACAGGGGTGTGAGATTTTCAGGTTAGCCAGATAGAGGACTTTATTGTGAGGCTAATTTGAAATGTGAAATCCAGGATGACTTAAATTACAGAGGTCGTCTTTCTCTCATCTGCTGCCAAGGCAGGATAAGACGATGCCAAAAGATGAAACCACGCAATTTACTGTCTGTTTTTTTATCACTCGGGCTGTGCAATTTCGGCAGTGCAATTTACTGTAAATGAGTTGTGTATAAATCTAACATCTTCATTTGGAGTTCAAATTTGTTTTATATTTGCAGCAGACAGATATCTGGGTGATTTTGTCAACAACAACAAAATCTGTTTGTCCTCTAGCCTGTGACTAGATGGAGTTCATGGAAAGAGAAATGGGTGGGGGACCTTCGGAGGAAGAAGAGGAGGGGTATGCGCACATACTGCCCCAGCACATCTTATGTGCATATCTGTGCCAATGCAGACCTTTAACATGCTCAAGTGACATTTGCATTCATCCTCGGAGGTTGTTGCCAGGCTCAGAAATAAATAAAAAGCATGAGTTCATTTTCCGTTGCATTATGCAGATGGGAAGAGTCGAGATTGCACGACAACCGATTTTGGCAAGCCATTACCGTTTTTGTAAAACCCAAATAAAGAAAGGCCTCAGGGTCGTAAGTAATGGCATTGAAATATTGACGCGTTTCCTTGAAGTAATAGACTTCTGTACTCAGGTGGATTAGGACACGTTCCACAACAGCATTACACAAAGCCCTAAAATAAAGCATACATAGAAAGGAAAAAAGCATGATAGGTGAATAAATGCGGCCGGCACATCGTGTGGCACTCTCGCACGCGAGCCTATTAAGAGGATGTTGTACTCTATCCGTCTCTTTTCTTTTTCCTCTCAAAGAAAAACCCACGTTTGACCTCTGACCAAGAAGAAAAACGACTTTACACATTCAGTATAATTTTTCAGCATATTATAAAAGCTCCAACCTCAATCGCCCTTTGAAATAGATACTGATTCTTTAAATTCTTCCCTACTTGTTTCAGGAAATAGTGAGATCCCGCTGATAGCGTTCTACAATGTGCCCAAAGTTCACCACGGAACACTCCCTTCCTTCTTTCTGAAAGTCATCTCCCCTTTTCTTCATACTTTCTTCATTTCAGAGGAAGCGGAGAGTCTCGTTTAAATCTCTTTGTAGTCTGTGATTTTCAATCTTGGCTGACTTCTTTTTGATTCCAGGCAATGTATTTTTATTTTTTTTTCCTTTCCAAACACAAATGCAGCCTTTTGTCTAGTGAGTCATGGCCAATATATACACATAAATATTTTGAAAAGGATTGGGATGGACTCACTGTATAGTTTCTCCAATTATCTATATATGAGCTACCATTCAGAGCGGCGGATGCGTAAATCGTTGGTTATTATTGTTTCTCTAATCACCAAAATAGGCAAATGATTAATGTTTGTTATCTGTCCCCTTCCAGAAGACGAAGAGCACGGTCCCGGTGGTGCTGAGCGCCGGCCCCAAGTGGCTGCTGGATGTGACTTGGCAGGGAGCAGAGGACAACAAAAACAACTGTGTGGTGTACAGCAAAGGTAAGCAAGCAACACGAGAATGGTGTTATCTCTCCACACTGCAACACAACACAGCACAGCATCGCAGCTAAGACACAGACGATCCTCCATCCACTCAACTCCCACCTGCTTGTCTCCCGGTCCTCTTGTACTTTCTCTCTTTTGCGGTCCTTGCTTCTCTGAGCCACACACCCTCTCAAATGTTCAGAGGAGCACGGCCGCAAGGATGAGCGCACGCAACGTAACATGCACACTCTCTGGCTATCTGATTTTCCTATCCGGGAAGTCATTTGTATCATTAAAACCCTGATTAAGAACCGAGAAACATCACTCGACACAGAAAGTTATTTGTATTTAGATTTCACTGGCGTAATTAATGCCCCGCCTCTTTTATACTGTGTCTTGGAGGAGATAAAGAAGCGTGGAGGAACTGGGGTGGGGTTGCCACTACTTCATTTGTTCATTTACTGTGTACAGGTAAATACAATAATGCAATTAGATTTTCACAGTGCTGTCCAACAGTCTACGGTCATCATCTGCTTTTTCGATTGAATTAAATTTGAATGTTATTTTCACTTGGTAAGTATAGATAGACAGGGAGTTGGTCATTTTCTACGGTGGAACATCAAATTCCTAAACAGGTGCAGCAAGGTTTTTAAAAATCAGATATGCCAGCATTTCCGAATGCGCCCTCGACCAAAACAGAGCCCCCAAACTTGTTGCTCATGGTACACAAGATGCTTAATGTGTTTGAATTTGTTTAGGATTGCATGGGGTGAAGGGAGGTGACTATTTCTCCCTCTTTAAAAATGATTACCCCCGTGACAATACCCCTAAAGCTGAAAATGGAGAGTCTTCTGCCTCAAAGTGAATAAAGTGGCAGGAGTGGGATTTGCAACCCGGATTTTCAGTCTCCCAATTCTCATCTACTAATCACTAGACTGCACTGGGGAGTTATCCTCTTAACCGGCTACTTAACTTTGTGCTCTTTATCGCCAGATCATTAAAGTTTTGATAAGCTGTTAAAGAAGATTACGTACTTCTTTAAAATCTTCTAATCATTTTGCTTGCAGACTTACACTATGAAACAAAAATGAAGCTGCAATAACAGGATTCCACACGTTCTTTTTTTTTTTTGAGTCGGACGATTTACTCCGCCACTCTTCAAACATGCATGAGCGAACATGCATGTCGCATACATGTATGATGAGCATCGCATGCAGCACTCTAACACTTACTCAGCTCAGAGTTGCTTTGTTTGTCACTTTCATTTCGACCTTATTAAATTAAACACAATGACATCTCCGCATATCCCCGTGTGACAGTTGTTCTGTATTGTACTGTTCATTATTGGGAAATCCTCCAAGCGAATCATTAAACGCTGATGTGTGATAACAGAATCCATCGAATTAATTTAAATGTAGTCGCAGAAGTTCAATATGTAGTACATCACAAAAGCAGCCCGTGCGTGTGCGCACGTGCGGGTGCAGCCTCTCAAGGGAAGGCTGAAATGAAAAAACAAATGCAAACATTAAAAATTAATTTAGAATTTGGGTCTTTTGGCCACAACTTGTGAAATGGAATGTTAAAGTGTCACCACTATCGTGTGGGTTGATTCAAGGCTCTTCTCTTCCTCTCTCCAGAGTCCAACTGCAACTTTCCTCCCACCTTAAAAAGCCGAGGCCCAGATTGTTTATATCTTTACCCTGTGCTGCTTCCCCTCTGTCGGCCGCTTCATTGCTCCTTGAGATGTGTTACTTATGGAAAACAGGGAATATCTCACTGCACAGTATGCTTGCAGAATATGTTTTGGCTCACGTTTCAGTGGTCTCGGCTTTCTTTATGGCTGCCTGCGAAGATAGTAGCCGCTCACTTTGGATCTCTGCCAGTTTGAATCTATGGGGGGTATGTGACTGTTGATTGGTTTGAGTGCTTACAGTTTAGTGCAGTGTATTCTGCGCTGTGATTTCAGCTTTACACTTAATATGACTGCTCATCATCTTCCAGAAATGAGGGAAATATGTGGAGTGGGAGTAAGAAAGGGCGGGATTCAGCAGAAAGAAGCTTGTGAGTTGTTGCAATGTTTTATGTATAAAATATGCAGTGGAGAGTGGAACAAGCAGGAGGATGGCTGGGGAAGTGCCCCATGGGGCATCCCTGGTGATCGGCACCATGGCATTTTTTTTTTCCCCCGGCACCATGGCAAATGAGCTTTATGGTGTAACAAAATAACCAGTAAGTTTTTGCTGCTTATTATTAGTATCATTTTTTATAATATCATGAAACTTATAAAGTAGTGTCTTCTCTAGCATTTAGTGTATCTGTATTGATTTTTTTTTAAATTACAGAGAATGTTTAGTAATTTATGGAAAATAATTAGAAGTTGGCCAAATTTGCAGCCTTTAAGCATTTAAGGCAATCCTTCAAGACATGTTAGTGTTGTGTAGTTAAAAAAAAAAAAAAAAGGTTGTAAGCAAATTAAGTTTGAAATTTTCATGCACTATTCTGCCCTCAATTCCAAAGTACTTATTGTTGGACTCCTGAAAAGACTCTTGCAGTGTTGATAATATTAAGGTAATAGTTGTCATAAAAGTAAAAAAAAAAAATAGAGTAATTGCAGGCGTGTGTGATGTATGGTACATATTCTGCTTTGTTGTGTGAGCTGAGTTGATATTTCTAGATGGGAAAGTTTCAGCCCCTAAATTGTGGAAGGAAAAACCTTCGAGGCTTGAGGGATTGCAATGTCTCAAATTCATGAATACAAATTATTTGTGACTAATTTTCATTTGTTAAAAAAAGAGGCTGCAATAGCCCTGAAGTGGCATTGTGGCAAATGCAATATCTGCTTTTCTCAGGCCGTCACTGAGGCCCTGTTTGTTTTACATTAAACTTCCATGAAGAGCCTTAGCAGCCAGCCATTACTAAAACGCTCAACTCTTACCACTCTGCTCTCATTATCAAGAAATCCACCTGGAACTCCCACAATGCTCTTCTCCACACTCTGACAATTTCTTTGAAGCACAGAAGTTCTAGAAACAGGCAGAAAGTCTGCAGAGTAATTACGTGTTACAGTAAGAGAAGAACGCCAGGAGCAAGCGAGGATGACAGACAGGGACATGGAGAGAAAGATAGGGACCAGTTGGGAATTTTCTCTGCAGATAAACAACAGATTGATAAACTCATTTAACAAAGGCTCAGTTCATACGCACCCTGATTAGAAGAGTTGCGTCAAACTGTTCAGTATGCGACTGGTGCTGTTTTTTATCCTGACCCACAAAATTACATTTTATAACACTCTGCTTTGTATTACATTCCTTGAGTAACTCTACTCAAACATCTCCAAGAACCATATTCATCTATGATAGGTGAGATTTTACATCTTTAATATTTACAGTGAGTATATTCCACAGTGGTAGGGGTTTGATTTATTGTCCATTGTTACCCGATATTTACGCCTACTGAAACTATACACAACCTGGCCATATTATCTGGCATTATTCAGAGGTCATGTAAACTTTGTAAGCCTCTTTAATCAGGCCACATTCGGATTCACCATGTCCTACAAGTCTCCAGAGCAACTTTGTTCCCACAGAAATCGACCAGTGTAACTAGGATGTTTTACATAAGCCCGAACAGAGAAGAATTAACTAACTCGCTGAGTCTTTGTATAATTTCTTTGTCACTAAGTCCTCACAATCAGATCCTTTTTATGCTGCCGTTTCATTACTATTGCTGGCCAACTGATGCCCTGTGAGGGAGACGATGAACTAACGTGGCCTGTGTGGACGATTGCGGCAATTTCTTTTGTTTCTAAATGCCCGCTTGAATGTTTGGTATGAAGCCATTTCCACTGCATTCTTTTCATCTGAATGAAACCTTGAATGTGAGTTAAACATTCAACCCTCTTATTTTAAAAAGACTGCGGCAAACAGGGCATGCGAGGGTTTATGATCCGTTATCTTGGAACATGGCAAAATGGCGTGACTGAATAAGAACTAAACAACTGACACAATGTCGAAATTTCATTATCGGTGTATTAAAACAAAATTGTACCCTAAAGGAGTCCCCACCACAGCTTAGAGCAGCCGACTAATTATGTTTAATTAAAAGACAAGAGCGATCAACAGAATCGTTTTCATTAGGAAATTATTAATGATTCCGCTGCAACAATAATTGATTGCACTGAGCCATGCGATAACTCGGTGCGGTCAGGCTCAATTCAGAGCTGGGTGGAAAGGAGTTCTTGGGTCTGAAGTTGAAGCTTGCACATTTGTAATTGAGATGTTGTGAAACTGGCTTTACGGAGACAAAAGGGGGACAGGAGAAGGTGGGGACGGAAGGTGGAGGAGGACAAAATCCACATGAAATAGTAGTCATATAACATTTAAACAGTGACTCTGACCTCATTAATACAGTCCCAACATGTGTTGATTTTTTTTCCATCATCTGTCTATATTACATGTACATAGGCGCACAGTGGCACTTTGTCAGCGCTCCATTCAGAGGCATGTGAAAGCCGTTAGCTCCAGACGCTTCCTTCAGCAGCCTTTTATGTGCATTGTTCTCCTGCTGGGCAGGCTGTTTCCCTGCTAGACGACACGCTCTGCCACTGCACCCACATTTGCCACACACACACACACACACACACACACACACACACACACTAGACGCCATTACTGAAAATTCGCATAATGGCTGCTGACACATAAATGTCCATCTGCATTCACCGCAGGCTAAACCCCCAGACAAAAACAACAATAGAAGGAGAGCATGTAAAGGGAGTGATGGGCGCTGATGAGTACTAAATTGTTTCTTCATATAGATATATATATATTTAGATATATATATTTTTTTTTTTCACGTTGTATGCGCTCTTGCATTTTTGAGACGTGATCAGCTCGTGTGTGTGACGGCGAGAATAGCCGCTCGCCCTTGTATCAGTGCCATTGAGGGTGTCGGGCTAATGAGCGTGGGCTGTCCTTCGAGCAGGAGGGTTTGGGTTGTGCCATTCACTCTGCATATTTAAATGCCTTGTAGAGCTTAAGTAGGCCCACTTTTCCATGTCAGGGCAGCGTTCAATCCTGCTGCGGCCATTAATTATGATACCTTTGTGCTCCAGTGTGGCTAATAAGAGAGATGCATTGCACCTTCGTGGCATTATAATCATCTGAGTGAAGTACCTGGACCGCACTGAACTCGTTTTAAGCACCGCATTTAAGGGAAAAATACCGGGAACAAAAACAGCAGTTGAGGAGGATCCTTCCTCCTCGCTCTCCCCGGCCGGCTGCAGTGGTTAATGTGCCCACATGGGAGTGTGTCACACATTTAACGTGTCCATAATGGTATAATCAATGGTGTGAAATACTTTGGTATTGATCATTCAGGAAGGCTCATTTTGTGCGAGGGAGAGAGGGAAGGCAGCAAAGACACACACACATAAAGGTTAAAAGAGCGTATTAGTCCGTTTTGCCGCTCATCCCTCCATGTTCACACTGTCTGCTGCATTAGGATTTACTTTCTTATTACTTTCTCTGTCTTTGAACAGGGAAGTGGTTAACTGGATTTTGAGGAGCTGCTTCTTAATATTTGGAGCATGTCTCTCTGGTGTGGAATCTGTTCGTTACAGATGGGGTGTAAAAGATCACATTTTATTACATTAATCACCACAAGTTAATGTGATGATATGCGCTTTATATTTCCTCCTCTTAACGGCGTAATCAATGACCATTTTTATATTCATTGAAAAATCCCGCTGATATGAAAATGAGCCCCGGCTCGCTTTTTAATCTACTCTGGGATCTTGAGTCAGTAATTAAAGAGTTCCTTCAGTGTATATCTTCTAAAAGCCCTTAGCTCGCTTTTCGGGCCTGGTTATGATCCAGCCCACCGCCCCCATCACTGCTGTGCTAAGTATGTGTGAAAAGCATTGTCACTGAGCTTTAGGATAAAACCCTGCTGTTGCGTGTTATTGGTCAGATCACATGCACACACACACACACGCATGCAAGTATGTTGTGAATGTGTGTCAATGATTTATTAACAAGAGACAAAGCACTTTCTGTGCATCTAAACGGACTTTAATGTTACTATTTTTTAGGTGCAGGGTGGGGTCTGTGTGACAGTACATCCATATGTGCTGATGGCAAAGCACATGGTTTAAGCCTCGGTGGGGTTGATTTAGGTGAAATGTAGTGAAGCAGGCTGGGGATGATCAGGGATATGGGGTCCGGGGTCTTGAGAAGGAACACCACGTGCAGCACTGACATAATGCTGACTGTTAATACGAGAGAACCGAGTTGCAAGCATTCTATTCAAGCCATCTAACGTTCACATACAGCTTCCATTTTTCGTTCGATAACATACTATATATATCTCTTGAAAATTAATCCTCAGGTTGGGCAAATCATAATCAGATTTTCCTCAGAGAAATAGCTCAACACATTTTGTGGGGTCGCTGGTGTGTTCATGAAAGAGAACTTGTTGATAACCTTTATACATAGCTTTGCAGTTAATCCATTTTATTGATTGTACAGCCACCTGCATGAAAAACAGCATAGTCTTTAAAGAAGCGTATCGGTGTGATATCACTGTTTTTATTCTCTCTCCCACCTCTAACATTAGTACCTTATCTGAGACTCTGTTTATCGGGTGATCTGGTCAAAGGATCTTAGCAATTGGACCCCTGTTAAAACACGGAGCACAGTGACAAATGGCAATGGTGAAAAGGGAGGCAGCAACTATTTTTGTTTCAAACAGCATGTAACCTTTGAATAATCCAACATCATCGACTATTTGACTCCAGTAGTAATACAGGTCCATGTTTGTGCACAATTTATACCTCGACAATGGCCTACCTCTTAGTTTCAGATTTTAAATCCTTCTCAGAAAGAAAATTGTTTCCACGCTATTTCTTATGACAAAGTGCGTGTAACTCCTTTGGGGTTTGACTTCCTTGTTGATTATAATAGAGGGGAGGGGATAGAATGCCAATCAGTAAAGTGCAGACCCATGCCAAACAATCTTTTTTAGGATCAGCACCAAATTGTGCACATTTAAATTGTACTGTAAATCCCCGTATATGCCCTGATTATTTATTATATGGAATTTGGTTCTATACTTTTGTATAATCCTTCCCGCAATGGATGAAACAGAGAGCCGTAAAAAACTGAACTTGCTCGACAACCTGCCATGTAGTTCTGAACACTGACCGAGATGGGTGCCTCTTTTCCATGAAAAAAAATGTGTGGACATAGTGGTGAGAGGGAAGA
Organism: Syngnathus typhle; assembly: GCF_033458585.1. Taxonomy (NCBI): domain Eukaryota; kingdom Metazoa; phylum Chordata; class Actinopteri; order Syngnathiformes; family Syngnathidae; genus Syngnathus; species Syngnathus typhle. The sequence goes on along the minus strand of NC_083747.1, from coordinate 8,552,373 downwards.
CAGGCGTGCTGTAGGTAGGGAAGTGTGGAAGAGCGGACATCAGTGTCGCCCCGGTCAGACAGGTCCATCCATCCTGAAGGCCCGAGGGAAGAAAGGGAGGGAGCGGGAAGACGGGACAGACAAGAAGAAGCATCAGGAGAGAGGTGGAAGAAAAAAAACGTGTGCGGAGGTAAAGAGAGAGATGGCGGGGCACTGATGCAGTCTTTCTCCTAACTCCGTCAAAGCCACTTCATTTGTGCTCCCCTGAGCAGTGAGTAGTAACCAATCTTTCATCGCTCCAGTGACCAGAATAGTCAAAGAAAGCTGGACGGTTTGAAACACAAGTCTATTCAATTTGAAATGTAACTGCAATGTGAGCCTTTTGGATGGCTTCTTGAAAGAAAAGTGATGTAAGACTTTTGAACTCGGCTCACCCGCCGACTGTGAAATGGAAGCCATGGGTACAGTATTTGGCTCTGCCCGAGAGAGGTTGCAGTCACATATCTGCCCTATTTTCACGGAGAGGTGAACCACATGTTTGGTTGATGGAACTCTATCCAAAGCATGTGAAGTTTGCATAGGCATGAAAGGCTCAGTTAAAACCTTCGACATCCCCCCCGCTTGATTTCACTCAGCGTGGTTGGCCTTCTTAATTTAAAATGTCATTTCCATTCACGGCATTGGCAATATTTAGACAATCAGTCACACAGCCAGCGAAAGCAGAAACAAAGTTCTCGAGTGAGTCTGTGACTCGGGCAATTATAAGAACTTTCTTTGCTATTACAAGTCCAGTTTACCTTGTACTTGCCACCTTCAGCATCCAAGTGCCACCGAGCCAGCAACGCACTACTACCTGATGCCCCTAGAATGCTAAGCCTGCATACTGTTGAATGACGACCACTAATGCCGTGTCCCGATTCCATATAGAGTTATGTCTTTCCATCTCTTCACAGGAATCCCCCTTGCACCATTTCCCCTGTAATCTCCACACTACTCACTGTTATGGGGCGGCTCGCCCGCTGCTCCCGCCACGATTCCGCAGCCCCTTCCTTCTTATACCCAGCACCTCCACCATTTTAATCCCTTTGACCCAAACCCTGTGCGTTTCCCTTTATCAACAGCTCCTGGAGATTACATCCTGCTTGCTTCCTCACCGCTGCTTGCTTCAGTCACCGTGGCTGGCCAGGGTCTTTGTCAGAGACTGCTGGGTGTGATAGCCACTGTGGGCCAGTTATTTGGTCCGTCTGGACGCCATACTTACAGGCCATCTGGGCGAGGAAAGAGGAGGGCAGGAGTTGTGAAGGATGTACAATCAGAAGCACATCACATGCTTGTGGCCTTCCGGTTCTCCATTTGGGGGTACCCGCCATTTTAAAGAATGATCACTTGCAATACAATTACTAGTACCACAATGTGATTGTTTGATCCTGGACTGGTCAATCCCAGTGTAAGTATAGATTAGAGACAGATAAGTATTCACACGATTTTTCCTAAATCCATAAAAGTGACCAATCATCGCCGCGTTCTTAATTCTTCTCATAAACATACTGTGAAGGTGCATCTTCTCTTACCTTCTTTGTCCCTATTTGGTGAGTTCCTTTGTCTCAGCAGTGTGCAAAGACAAAAACCACAGACAAATTACACCACAGGTTTCTTTTTAACACTATTCAAATGGACGGTGGTGGCAGAGCATTGAAAAATATATACACACTCCATCCTGTCAGAACGCTTTTGGCTTATCTTGAGTGACTGTCAAGGCTTGGAATATCAGGGAATGGACAGAAATATATGAAATTAATAAGCCGCCGGATGTTGTCGGGAGTTATGATGCTTCATAAATCCTGGTTTGATCATGGCGGAGAAGGCTTAAACGCACAGCTACCTAATGCGCGCAGCAGTGTTTTGGACTGAATTCTATTCTATTCGAGAGATAGACGCCCTTAGCCAGCAAAAGTAAGATTTATCGTAGACTCCGCTACTCCCCTTTTTCTTTCAAGAGTGACAAATATTAAATAGAATCCCTACGGGAATTTGGCAAGCATTACCTTTAATAGGACAGCATTGATGTAACAAGGTGAAACTGAGGCCAAAGGCAACAAGACACAATTGAGTGAGAAGCAAAAGAGGAGGAAATGCGCGCTAACTTATCGGCTGCGCTCACTTTGTCAGGTCAAGGGTCTCGGAGCTTTTGTTTGTTTGTTTGTTTGTTTGTTTGTTTGTTTTGTCAAGTGGAGGGATGGAGGCTATCTCTCATGCCATCCACGCAGGTCTGCTCAGTGGAGGGCTGCAGGTAATATTTCATGTCAGGAATTAAACAACCGTCGGAATGCTTGCTACAGTTGCACGGCCGATCCATCCATCACCGTCCCTTCTCTTTCTCTCGAATGGTGCCTTTGTCTGTTTCACTCGCCGTCCTTACACCCCTCGGTTGGGATGTGTGAGTACTGTATCGCAGAGACACACTAATTAGACCACCGTTTGTAATCTCTGGGGGTTTACCTGTCAATACTAATGTTTTCTGTGAACAAGAAGCCTCTTTAAATGAAAGGCTTCGCCATTTTGATATGTAAAGTACTCTTTCAGTCTGCCACATCCCAATGAGACAAGTTGTCACCAGGAGTACAACAATGACAACAAAAACAACTTTGCGGAACCCAATCAGAATAATTCATTCTAATTCAAGAGCTATTTTTTGTGCGTTGTTGTACTTGGGAAAGGTCATACATATTGAACACAGGCTTGTACGTAAATGTATTCCACTATTTCTCGCAAAAAAAGTAATGAAGTGTCGGTGATAAATACAATAAAAAGAGAATAAATTATTTTCCTCTAGCTGCTTTTGAGTCAATTAGCACATTGAACCGAGTTTTGGACTTATTTAGCCTCTCCATAGTCAGAATCTGACTTTTATCCAATTACATTATGTCAGGTGGGCAAAACGGGCACAGTGCACATAATGGAGAATTCCATCTTTGGTGAGATATTCTGCGACACTTTTCCTTTGCATACGCCGATGGCACTCTCTATGAATTATTCAAATACTTCATCCACACACAAGAGAGGGGAACTCAGCTCCATAGTAAACAGATTTTCTGCTCACCATACTCCCAAGTCTGAAGAGTGGGATATTGTAAGTGCCAAATAATTACACAGTGCCCCTTCTTCCCTCCTTTCTCAGTTCACCTGGATTCAGAACTGCATTTGCTCCGATTATTATTTGGATGTTGGTGAAATCCTGCAGGGACGTTTTTACTGACTCCATGCAACTACAGATGTAGAAAATTGCATGATAACCTTTTACGCATATTTGCATGTGAATTAATTGAAATATTAGGTAGCCTGAGATTTATGTCTTTGGGGAAATAATGGACCCAGAGGATCTGCACCCTGCTTTCCCTCTGTTGATAACTAATACAATAAACAATAGACTCCAGCTTTGTATAATCATATATATGAATATATAAATAAATATATATGTTTATATATTTATATATTTATATATAAATATATAAACATATATATTTATATATTTATATATTTATATATTTATATATTTATATATTTATATATTTATATATTTATATATTTATATATTTATATATAAATATATAAAAAATGTCCTTTTGTTTTTTAAATGAGCACATTCAGAGTGCCCAACTTTGTCCAATTAACATTTTAATAGTGACATTAACACACCATGAAATATAGTATTTTAGAAAATGTAATATTTGACATAGTCCCTCGTATAAAACTCAAGGTTTCTACATAATGTCTCCGTCTCTCTTCCCCGCTTTGGGGATTTGCCCTGACCTTGAACTGGTTGTATCTTCCAGTGCAGATCTGTGGCAGTGACACATGTCATGTGTTGGAGAGGATTGAGGAGGAAGAAGAAGAGGAGACAAGAGGGAGTGATCTTGGTGTGTTGCCCAGTTAGAGTCAGAGTCCCCCCTTGTGTCAAAGCATGGGCATGTTTGGCCAAAAACACAGACTGCACCTTGTCCACTAATCTCAGCACGAAAACACCTTCCTGGGGCTGACAGCCTGACGAGAACATGCACATTTTACAATGTCGAAGAGCACCGAGAGGCTTCAAAGCCCTAAATTCTTGTGCTGTTGGGGAGGGACGCCTGTGCGGGAAGAACAAGAAAAAGAGTGAGGGGGAGGGATGGATTGTCATCTTGTAAACAGACCTGGCTGAATCGAAGCCAAGTCTTATTTTTTTCCTCCTGTTCAGCATTAGAGAAAAAAAACCTCACAATGTTTGTTCTTTCTCACTCCGTAGTAAATACAAAAGACTTGAAGCTCTTCATAGAGCCATAGAGACAACCTCTTAAGGGTGCCATCCTCCTCCTCAGATAGTCAGCTTTACTATCATGTCGACGAAAGCACATTATCACATATGAATGAAGTTAACGTGCACACGGACCTGCGATGCCTGACTGAACGCTGCCTTTTCACCCAAACAGATTGTATGCAGCCAGCGGAGTCATTTGTTATTGACTCAAAAGCGGCTCTGAAATACAGATCACAAATCTACAAATCTCTAAAGATTAAAATCTGCATATCACAACAATTTGCAAGTGTCCCATGGTTGACAACCACCATTATGTCTGGCTTTCTTTCAAGGCTGGTTACGTTTAATCATGACACGGTACCAGCGGGAGCTAATTGATAGACTGACACCTTATTGCTTGTGTCAAGCACATGCTTTGACTTCACATTATCTGTAAACAGAATAAATAAGGCACAGGGTTTTTTTTTTTCCCTCTCACAAACATTTTACTTTGTTTTGTGTTAAGCGCCTTTAAGCATAAGGCTAAAACCCCGAAGAGTCCAACATTTTGCAGGGCTCTAAATTGCAGCTCTGAAGTTACATGTGGGCTTTGTCATCACGCTTGAAGAATTTCCTTTTAATGTACTGTAATGTGAAATTCAGTGGGGACAAGTTTAATTGAGTTTTACACAAACCAGTTGGGAGTAGCGCTGGAAGGTAGGTGATGTTGAGGTTTTTAATCTCTGGCTCCGGAGAGGCATGTTGACGAAGTGGTTCTTTCTCTTTGTGGGGAAAAAAAGAGGAAGCCTAAGAAATGATACAACCGTGGATAAAACCAATTGGCAACCCTCAAAGGGACGGAGGGTGATAAGGCAAATCCAGCACTTGTAGCGAAATAAAAGAATCCAACTGTTCATTAAAATGGGAAACAAAACAGGCGATTGAGAGGGAAGGCAGACCGCTCAGTGGTGGAGAGAGTCAAACAAACAGAGCCAAAGATATCAGAGGATAGAATTGGAAAATAATCAAGGATTTGTGAGGAGAATTAATAAGGAAGATAGGCACAAATAATCATTTTTGAGACTCTCTGCAAAATTAGCCAGGATGGACTATAATTATCAAACAAGGGAAATGGCATGAGCTACATCAACACCTAATTATAAGTGATAACCAAGATATAAAGGTCGCAATGTTTTTATTTTACACTGTGACTGTGCGGCAGTTGATTTCTTATTACCTGCCGAAAGTATTTGTTTTTATTTTGAGAAAATGCTGTGTTTTAATCTTGTAAAGCACCTGAGCGGTATTTAAAAATAGTGAGAATCACAGGATTTTTCAGACTCTCAAAAATCCACTTGGAGGAAAATGATCATTTATTAGTTGTGTTTATCAATGTATTTGTAATTGATTTTGCTGAAGAAAAGTCTTCATTTTCGGGGTATAGGGTTAGAGGTCTGAGGAATAATAGCTTCTGATATCAATACGAACCATTGGCTTTGTGACAACTGTGTGGTTTATTTCTGACAGTTTCTGTTCTCATGTAGGTTAGCTGTATGAGTCCCCTGACTGCTTTCTCTGGCTTGGCCTTTTCTCAGAGTTAAGAACGCAGAGTACGGTGGCATGAACTTGCCAAGTCCGGTCTCCCTAGGAACAAGCTGCATACCTGCCAACTTATGCATCCCGGGTTTAAGCTAACGAACAAAAACAACATCCGAGTATTCCGTGTGTGCTTGGTTTATGCATACTTTCAATTAGCACAGGACCCGATTGATGATATTTTACGAGATCACAAGGACATAAGAACGGACCAGAATGCAAACCCAGAAACTGTTAGGGACTTAAGCCGATGCAAATGGAAGAAGAAAGCAGGGGAGGTTGAATAAATGACAGGCGAGAGGGGCGATGGGGTGAAAGAAAGTGGCAATGAAATAAGCAGCACTTGTGTGATCAGCCACATCCTATTGTTGTTTTGTGTGCAGGGGGGAAAGTCGTTCATCATCATATCAATAAAAATACGCAGCTGATTATTATTATTGTTTGCTTACTATGAGCCACTATCATAAATAATGGGTCTTCCGCTGCTGCTTGTATTAATTATAATTAGAATGCTGATAATGTGTATGCTCTTTTATTACAGGAGCTAAATCAATTTTACAGTCTAATTCGGCTCCGCAAGGTCACGCAAAGTTGCCAGGGCGAGAGATGGCTCCTTGTAAAGTGCCTCTACTATCTGAGCTAGAAGAGCAGAACAGAGAGAGACCCAAGCTGGTCAGACAGATTTATCAGCATCTTCTCATAGCAGCTCCTATGAAGGTTTTCTTTCTTTTTCTTTTTTTCCATCAATGCAGTGAAGCCACAGCACGGATGGATTGACCAGAAATATTATTTGAGTAATTTTTTTGCTATGGCCATATACCTGGCATGCTGGGCATGCTTTGGTACAAATCGTATTAACTCCATGGATGTATTGATTTGGATTACTGAATTAGCCGTTGTTTTACTTTAGATGTATGATTTTAGGGGACAGCAAGAACAAAATGGCAGCTTGCAAAAAGAAACAAAAGTACTCTTCTGCACAGAGTTGACTGAAGAGTGTGTTCAGCCAAATTTCAACTTAGTCTACATTCATAAGGCACCCCACTGTCTTGTTTCTCTGTTTGGTCTTTATTCTTTCAGATGGCTTGACTACAGTGGTGCTTACCAGCCAGAAATTCACTTTCTACCTTTTATCGCCGACAGTGTTGTGTTTGAAAGAACATTACCTCGGATTTAGAAATTTAATAGCCTGCAGATTGGAAATATACACATTGGTTTGTCCGTTGTTCACATTTGTACGTGGGACATATTAAATTAGATTCCTTTCACTTACCGTCCTTAGCTATCTTCTTTGTAATTCAACTGTGAGTACAAATAAAGCCATAATCTTAACAATAAACATGATCAGCCTCATTAATGTAATGCATACACAGGGATTTGTCCAATTAGAGGTTCATACTGAGGTGGAGAGAATGTTTCAAAACAGCATGATGAAAAATGCTCATGGTACACTTGCATTGTACTTTTTTGATTCACTGATCAGTTTATCCAGTTCTTCGAAAACACTGATTATTGGAGGATTGATTGTGCGTGTTGCGTGATTTTTATAGTTCTGACAGTCAGCTCAAATAAGGTACGATATTTGACTAGATCCTTTCAATTACACCAAAGAGCAGCCCACAACCTTAATATGCATCTAGATACGAACCCTAACCACACCCACCACTTTTTCCGGTGCTGCTATCCAGAATTCTTGAACGTGTCGGAGACTGGAAAACTACTTGGTACTCTCCCCGGGCTTGCCACTTATAGATCGAGGCTCTTCCTGGATGCCAGTTCTGGTCTGCCCCCGTCACCGTACGCCCAACCTTGTCTTAAAGCTGCCTCTACCAGTCACCTGTCAAATGCACCCCACCTTTAAGTGGACATTTATTTTCCATTGGTTTTAGATGTCTTTCATATCATGGCTCATTAAAGCGCAGCATAGTAGGCAGCATATTTACATAGGCTACTGGGGTTTTTTAATTTGCGTTGGTACGGAGCATGACCGGAACTGAAGAGTTCAGCAGCAAAATGACTTTTTCACAAGACAACCCCCCCACACACACACACACGCGCGCTCGTCTGCACTCAGCGTTTCCCCATCCGTTCCCATCTGAAAACACGGAGCTGGGCGTAATTGCTCGAGCGGGACACAAAGACAGAGGCAGAAGGGGCCTGAGCCTCCTCAGCGGATTGTGTTTGTGATCATTCTACAGTGTAGTTTCCAAATGTATACATGCAATTTTCTGGCCACTGTGTTTGGCTCCGTCCGGAATCAGACTGTTTGGCCATCTGCAGTTCCACTTTCATCCCAGTGATAATTTTTTTAACTACTGGATATTATTTCTGTATTTTTCACTGATCCCAATCACTAAAGCGTGAGCTTCCAGCAAAACTATTGCGACTGATGTGTTACTATTTTTCTTTTATTATTGCCTTTAAACAACCATCTCAGCAATCTCTATTGTGTTTGCGCATAAGACGTATTTTATTTTATACACAACAGATGGAGGAATCCTCTGTTGAATTATTTACATGACAAGATAGTCATGCTGCCAACTTCTGCAATTTTATCTCACATTGTGAATAGCAGAGGTATCACGCAATTTCCTTCTGACAAGATTTTGAGCAGAGATTTCTCCAAAACAGCGGGCCTTTCACGCTTTTGCTGCGGAGAGACTTATATCAGCAGAGATAGCACTATCAGCCTGCAGTTCAAGATTCTATTGAGAGAGACAAGGAGCGATATGGGCTAATATTGTCATAAGAGGCTCTGTGTCACTCCCCAAAATACATGAGCCAATGGGAGATGCAGCATTTGCAGCATCTGCTCCTCAAACATTTGTTCTCCTCCCACATTTCTCAAAGGGCCCAGCACTACAAAATGGTTTCTCCAAATCCCAGGCTGTTCATCATGCATTGCCATAAGACAGGCTCTTTTCTCACTCCACCCATCATCATCCTATAGAGACACAAAAGAAAAACAACTCCTTGCCATGGAATCCCAACTTCAAACGCTATTGCTCGGTCTTCATCCCATTCAACACCACCGTGCTTCATCATGCCAAAAGCGGCGCACCCCTCCTTTTTCAGTCCAAACACTCTGACAACGACGGCTGTGATGATATGGAAAGCATAGATTGTCAAATAGACAAGCAGACAGACACATAGAGCATGTGATTTCCGCGTAATTTTGGAAAGCATATTGACAAATTTTGCCATCTGTCTGGGAGGTAGGGATGGCAGCATGGAGCTCATTTTCCGTCTGCTTGCTTTATTGCAGTTATATGGAAATACAATTTTTGGAGCAGGATGCAAACTGCTGAAGCTGACAGGCATGTCCATACTACCGCATGTCTTATGTCCAGACCTACGTGCAGAATGTAAAAAATGAGTGTTGTATTAGAAAGAAAATATGCAAATTTACATCAACAACGTGCATTACTCCTATGTTTCAAATTTGGGAATTTCCTACCGTTGAACAGTTTTGACTGTGTCTCTTGTGCCACCAGGCCATTGTTAATTTGATCCAGTGAGCCGCAAATGGTCATACAGACACACACATTGAGGATCACGTCTGGTTCAGCTGCTCCTTGGCTCTGGCATTAATACAAAGCAGATTGGTGGAGATCTGCAGCCCTTGTTGTTTGATCTTTCCTCCTCTTGCCACATTTTCTGGCACTGCCCTTCTGCCACACTGCGTGGCGCAGGCAAGCCTGGCATGGCCTCAACGTGCCTGCCAGGTTTGTTCTCTGTCTTCTTCGCCTTCCAACTTATCCCGTTTATGCCTGCTCCGCGGATTCAGTCGTGCACATAACAAGAGTTCCCTTAGCCCCAGCAACGGCCTGGATTCAGGAGACCTCCAATCCTCTATGCTGTCGTCAACAAATAGGAGGGGCGGTACTTCGGCCTGTAGCGCATGGAGGGCATGATTCTTTGCTCAAAAATCGAATGTTGGACGGTGAACTGTAACGGCTTGATTTAACATCTGGTACAGAAGAAACCTAATCTGAGAACAAAAGAAAGTTGTTAGTCACAATCAGACACCCAAAGCCTTGGTTTGAACAAATACTGTATGCTCTTATCCAGACGCCCATTCTATCCTACTTTCTATTTACGCAGCACAGTAATTTGACCACTCATGTTTGGATGTTCTATAGAAATTGTGTAAAATGTCCCAATTTAATGTATTATGTATTCAAACCAAATAGATCCTAGGAGTAAAGAGAGCAAAAATTTGGCAAAATAATATTGTCTACGTGAGTCATGAGAATCGGCAGTGGAAGACACGTATTCAGTAATTACAACAATCTATCCCCACTTGTGAAAATCCGTTGCAGATATCCAATTCACGCTCCTTTATGGTTAACTGCTTCATTTGTGACTAATGACATGCACTCGGTAATATTGCCCTAAATTACTCCAAGTTTAAGATGAAAGATTGGATAGAGCGCAAGAGACTAAGTTGAAGAAGAGAGCAAGTGACACATTAGTTAAATGCGGTAGATCATTTTTTGGCAGCTCCAGGGTCAAAAGCAGAGTTGGAATATAACGACAGAAGATGGGAAGAGATAAACCGCTATACAAACAGTAAAGACAAAAAAAGAAAGAGAGAAAGATTGCACAGTCATGAACGTCATGATTGTAAATTGCTGCAAAAATATTGTGCTCATCTTTCGTTGGTTTTGCCCCGATGTTGTGAGACAATGTGACACTGAAATAATAATTGCATTAATCAGCCTCAAAAAACGAAAACAATCCATGACCATTTAATGATTCATTAATTGTATGAGTAATTTAAGGGCAACTATCAGCAATGTGGATGCAGCTTCCCTAATGAGTCTTCTTTGTTATGCCCGCTGTTATTTGGGTGAGATATATCTTTCAAACTACGAAAAACAGAAAAATAAAATGCATTGTTAAATGAACTGTTTTGTAGAATATACTATAAGTATATATTTTAATTTTATTTGGTTTTCTCTCTCTCTCTCTCTCTCTCTCTCGCTCTCTCTCTCTCTCTCTCGCTCTCGCTCTCGCTCTCGCTCTCGCTCTCGCTCTCGCTCTCGCTCTCGCTCTCGCTCTCTCTCTCTCTCTCTCTCTCTCTCTCTCTCTCTCTCTCTCTCTCTCTCTCTCTCTCTCTCTCTCTCTCTCTCTCTCTCTCTCTCTCTCTCTCTCTCTCTCTCTCTCTCTCTCTCTCTCTCTCTCTCTCTCTCTCTCTCTCTCTCTCTCTCTCTCTCTCCCATTTGAGCTACAAAATGGCTTCTCCTTTTGGGGAGTGTCTCAAGATGCGCACAGGATCAGTAATGGTCTCCAAGGCCTCGCGGGCAACATATGGAGCCCTCCAACTTAGTCTTCAACTTGCCAACGGCTGTTGTGAAAGGTGCATCAGAAACTCCAGCCCTCGGAGAGCTAATTAGAGCCCCTTGTGCTTAAACCTTGCTCAGAAGTTGCCGTGGGCTGCATCAGCCCCACCTAGGCAGGATCTCTACTGCCTCCAAGATAATACAAACCATTTGCATATGTCAACGTTTGACATTCCTCAGCCACGGCTTAGCTACTCTCAAAAAGTTTGCAACGCATTTGATCATTTACAGGCTTTTGTATTTGACAAGGATATTTAGACTCATGCTTGTATTTTTCATTAATATTTTGATGCTTTAGTGATCACTAATTATCACTCCCACTTTATTGAACTAGTGATTTGTAGCAGATATAAAGCTTGACATTTGGGGTTTTGACAATGCGTACTTGGCTGCAGAGTAATTAAGCTCGAGCAGCCTTCATTCATACCTGCCAGAGTGTAGTACTGAACGGTTACACAGTGACGATTTCAATTAATGAAAACGTCTAAAGCAGCATGCACGTGGGATCACTGTGCTGGGTCTAGCTTGACGATATTTGTCATGCGCTGTAAGCCTACACAATTACAGAGACCGAACATAGTAATTGCTGTGTAGAAGCTCTCCCAATGTTATAAAATAGAATTACCTTGACGGAAAGAGCTTGTAGATCGAGGTGGAGGAGGGAGGAGGAGAGCAGCGCGGGGACAAAGCAACAACCTTTAACCGAACTGTACATCATGATTCACTTTTAAGAGGAGGAAAAAATAAATAATGTTTGAAAGTGCAATGATTTCTGTGATTTAAGGGGGCTTTTGAGAAGCGTATTACTAGAGGTGACAGCCTGTGGGAGATAGGCAGACTGTGTTAAGAGGAAAGGATAAGAGGCTATGACATTATGTCTGCAGGGTTAAGGTGTCAGAGTCAAAGTGTGAACCACTATTACTGGATCAATACTTCACAGTTTTGGACTTATCTGGCCTGATAGCTGCATTTCTGGATATACGCTAGGACGAACCGCGTAGGAGTGACTCCTTTCTCTATTTGCGATACTCCAAACAACGGAAATATCCAAGGCCCTTTATTCATCAAAGATCCCATTCATGTAGTGATGGATGGAAGAGTCTTTGGTTATTGTGAATGCGTAAGAAGTCCATTTTTTGCTTATGGGTTAAGAAAACTAATTGCACCATAGCAATGTACATTCCCGAGCAGAAAAAAACAAGTATCGTCGAGTCAGAGTGAACATTTTCAAGTCTCTCGTTAAACTTCAGAAGCTTGTGAGTTAATCCTTGTTGTACACAGAACAAAAAGTCTGCATTCAACAATTTAGAAAAAGCCAAGAGAAGAAAAGTGAGAGGGGGGAACTGGCCTGATCGCTACGTATTCATATTCCGTTGCAGGCGTTATCACTTAAAAGGCTTTCTAATTACAACAACAAGACAAAAACTCCTTGGATTCCTTCCAGACCCGCTAAATGATAAAATAAGCTTGCACTCTCTCTCCTTCTTAATCTCTGCAAAGCACCTTGGAGCCTCATCTCCCAAATACAGGCGAATGAATGTGAAAATGCCATTTAGAGATGCAGGTGTGACATTTGATAAGAAACTTCTGGATTAAATATGTTCTGCTAATGAGCAACCCAGCTACTCCATCAGGGCAAACTATTGGTGGGATTGTGTGCGAGCTGATAACATTCCACATGCAAACATCCAAATTCATTATTAATAAACAGCCGCAGTCTCTCTATCATACAGACTCTGTGGATCCTTCAGTGGAGAGACAGCGATGTTGCGTCTCATTAAGAGAGCCAAAGGAATAGAAGGGGGAGCTATGGGTGGGCTATGTACACGCGCACGGGTATCATCTGTTTTCATATTTAGACGTTTGGGGCTTTTTTGAGGGGGAAGGGAATGGAGACCATTTCACAGGCTGTGTTAATGTTGCATTGACTGCTGGAACAAAAGGCTCGAACGTTCCGGGGGATCTGGCAGCCAACGAACGGCTAATTCGGCAAAAAGGGCGGACAGCCTCGGCAATCGGAGAAGTAGAATCGGAAGTCCCCGGCCCCGACTTGACATTTAGAATGATTTGGTGAAGATTAAAGCCGTATTACTGCTGTGGCTGTTTATGTGGCTCTCCAATGAGCTGGGAGTGTGTAACTGTCTTGCCCGCCAAAGTTGCCCGACGCTTCAGACACACATTTTCAAAGAACGGGAACTCTTGACGGTATCATGGTCATCTTCTCTGGCTGCAAGGCTCAGTGGCAAGGAGCCGGGGGACTCATGGAAAACTCCAGAGAGGGAAGCTTCCTCCGTCTTGTCGGTCTAAACCAGCTTAGTTCAGCCAGCCAGCAAAGTGTCTCGGATTGACAGGCGGCACTTTGTTATTCGGACCAGTAACTGGAAGTCCATGTCTGCAGCATGCCTGGAAATATTTTATATTCAAATATAAATTAGAAACGGAATGTGTTATTTCAGGCCCAGCAAACGGCTATGCACTCTTTCAAGGTTCACGCAAACCTTCTTCTAAAGGGAGAAGGGGCGAGGGGGAAACAGCTTTAGGAATTTTGCCAGTGCTCTGTTTTGACAATTATTATTTTATCCTGTCGGCTTTTTGCAGAACACACGAAATGACACCTGGTGGCACCAATCCGACAGAGAAATTTCAACCTGTTTTTCTAAATCCATGTTATCTGCAAATAAAAGCACAGGTAATTTTAGCATGTGCAAATGAAGGTTGCAGGTGTCGTCCGTTCGTCGGAACGTGCTTTATGATGTTAATTAGTTGTTAGCGTAATTTGCAGCCACCGCCGTCAAGCGTGAGAAGTTCAGACACCTGCTGTTAAGAGAGAGTCAATGCGGTGGCACTGTTTCAAGAGCTCCCAAACAGGATGGCCGGCGATAACGAACAGGTGATGGGGCCTGATGCCTATGGCACCGCAGCGGGATATTGCAAAGACAATTGAATTCATAGCGAGGAATGAATCTTCTGAACAGCATATCAAATGTTAAAACAACACGCATTGCATGCAATTTGCTTATGCAGAGCTGTGATAAACTGTGGTTATTTAAAAGATAAACAAAGAGGGGATCTAGCGCAGTAAATTGTGCATGTGTGTTTATTCCCGATGAGTAACGCCAGAGGTTTATAGTCCCCGACACAGGCAGCAGTACTTTATGGCCTCTCTGTTTGTGTGATAGTAGTATTTATGATATTAGAATTTATGTCGTCCTGTACTCACACTGTCTGTGTCTCGGTCCGGGTGTGTATTTAAATCCACTTGGGGAGATTTTGTATTTGTCTTGCGTGTGAGTTAAAGTCTCTGGATAACGAGAGGTCAGCTTGATGATACCGCATTCCCTCTGAAGGAAATCCAGTTCGCTAAGGTTAAATACGACGTTCGGCGAATGAATGCCATTCATTTTGAAGTGTATCATTTCCACGGCCGGCAAGCCGGCAATGGCTAATCGTAACCCCTCACAATGACATTTCCAGTCCGCTTCACCCGACTTCAGACATATTTGCTCACCCGTTCCACTTGTGTCCTGTTAAGATTTAAACGGCAAACATAAAATCAAGTCAAGTCAAGTTTATTTGTATAGCCCTAAATCACAAGCAGTCTCAAAGGGCTTCACATAGACAGAAATTGACAATTATTCTCAAAGCATCCCCTGATCTTAAGCTCCCAAAAGGGCAAGGAAAAACTTAAAAACCCCTAGCAGGGGGAAAATGAGAAACCTTGAGAAGGGACCACAGATGGAAGGATCCCCCTTTCAGGATCACCAGGTTGAAATGGATGCAGAGAGGGCACAAATGATACAACATGAAAATCAATTAAATAAAAAGTGGATGTCCATGTCACAGCAGAGGGCTGCCGAAAGGAGCCCTCAATTGTCCTGGCAGTGCTCTTCGAGGAGGTTGAGCTGCAGTTCCCCTATCCTGAATTGGCCACGAGAATCCAGATAGCCGCTGTCAGCATGGGTACCACCTAACCACCTCCCCGGCCGGGGAGGGGGGAGGGAGGGGGTGGAGAGGGAGAGAAAACAAACTCCAGCCGAATCGGCCACTACAGGTTAGTTAAAGGCCATGTCATAGAAATGTGTCTTTAAACGTGTCTTAAATGTTTCTACTGAGGTAGCAGTCCTAATATCCATTGGTAGGGCATTCCAAAGCTCTGGAGCCCGAATAGAAAATGCTCTAGAGCCTGCAGACATTTTCTTAGCCCTCGGTGTCGCTAAAAGGGTAGCGTTTGTAGACGATAACCTGCGGAAAAGCTATAGAGGGGCTTGACAACATTATTTTAGAGACCAGATCCGTGCGCTGCAGCACAGCAGTCGGGAGCGATTATCTACTGTGATCCTTCTCTGACGCCTCAAAGTCATTCATCTGCCGATCCTTTATGCCCCCCCCCCCCCCCCCCCCCCCACACACACACACCAAGCTCTATGCAAAAGCGGACCTCTAATCATGTCGACACCGTGTGTCAGTGCCATGGATGAGCTAGGCCTAAAGATGAGAACGGATGTGTAAACATGGGCAGGCAGCTGGGAGCTTCCCTATATTGCTCAGAATAAGCAAACGGGAAGATTTAGGGATTTTGCCACGGCCTAAGTCGGAATCTTTTTTGACGATTTTCAAGGGTGCCGTCTATGAAATATTGTTCCTGGCTCCTGCCTGTTATAAGCTGTCTTTTGACAATAGCATAACAGAATGAGAGGAATGTTTGTTTTTTTTTCTGTGCTGAGAATTGATCGCTTGACTATGTTGCACACATCTACCCCATCCTCTGCCATTAACCTCATTGACCACAGTACTCATAAACCATTTTACCCATTACTATTGATTTGAAACTATCATGAGAGTTTAATAAATCGATTGGGCAACAACTGTGCTCCTTCCATAAACAGACTAATACTAATAGAATTGGCTGTGGGATGTTTATTAACAACACTCAGATGTGTTTTCTCCCTTGTCGGGATTCTATTATGGAGAATGCTCCCGCCTCTTGTTTTGATACAGTAGTCATTTAAAGAGCGATCTTAATTGACTTATTTTTTCCACGCACGTCTGTCGGAGCTTGTGCATCCACTGCGGAAAGAGCCCGCTTCCTTTATTGGGCCACACACAAAGTACCAAGTTCAATTTTACCATTCATAATGAATGCAGCCTCACCATTCAAATGCAGCCATAAGCACACAGCAGATAAGAATTTAATTAAATGTAGATTAAAACCAAACAGGAAAACACACTTGCTGATAATTTTTTATCACATCCCCTGGTCATATTTTTTTACCCCGTAATACTTTCGACTGGTTCTTCCTTGGGCTACATCTTTTCAGCTTGCCAAAAGTGGCGAAACACCTCGCACATCTCACCGTGGCACTGTGAGATTGTGTAAAATGCAAAACGAGGGGCGGTCACACGATTAATCAGAATCCTCGTGTCTGGGGAGGATGGAAGCTGGCGGAGGATTGAGGGGAGGAGGTGGAGGGGGTGTTCCGAGGTGCAAGGAAGGAATTAGTTTCTTCATCCTAAATTTGCATCATATTCCAAAGGACAATTCCAACACTGTAGGCAACAGGAAACGTATCTTTCTTTCTGCCGCAACAATTAAATATGTTCTACAATGCTGAATAAATGTCACCTTCAGTATGAAATCGTCCCTACTTGCTAAACACGATGTTACACTGAGCTCCCGGAAAGCATGCCGGAGCACACAGAGCCGCCCGCTGCTGAGTGTAGTAAACATTCAGGCGTCCACTCCGGTGAGGCAACTTTGTTCATTTTGGGTTTATTTGAGGGTAGTTCAGTACTAGAATCATTTATATTAATCATTAAAAATATGATTGTGCCAACGCAATAGAGTCTTTTTATAAGGCTTCATTATGTATTATTATTTGGTTTTAAATTACATTTGTTTTGGTTTCATATCCTGGTTGATGCACCTTTTTTGTCTTACTCGTTAGGTTAGTGGGTTACCTGTGCTGCTCTACCTGGTCCCTTGTGTTAACCAATCAACTCCCTCGAACCCTTCGTGTCCCAGGTGTTTTTTGTTATCGCATCTGTTTGCTTGTATTTAGTTCTCAGCTTTGTTTGAGCTCCCTTTTGGTGCATTGTGGTTACTGTCATGTTTTGTCTCTTGTGGTGGTGTGGTTTGTTTTCTGATGTTTTGTTGTTACTATGAGTTCTGGTTAGAGTTTTAAACCGCAAGTATTTTAGTTAATAGTTTTGTTCGGTACACCCTGCTCCATGACAGACATATGCATGTAGAGTTATATGTTTTGGTTTATCGGTTTGTTGAACATACAAACATTACATGAAATGATTAAATTTATGGGAAAGAAAAAAAATCTTTATAGAAGATATAAGTTGTTTACGTGTTCAAAGGGAGTAGGTGGAAGTACCTTTTGCCTCAAATTGTGAAGCTATAAAATTGGAAAGAACCTGAAAATGAACATTGCTATTGCAGTAATGATCTGGGATCACAAACAGGATGTTGGTGATGATGCATTAGGTTTGCACACCTCCACAGTGGCTTCGGCCGTGCCCGCCCGCATGCCCGCTGCCCTGCAACTGCATCGGAGTTCCACTCTATTACCCTCATGCAGGCGTTTGGCCTTTTCTGTGGGGAAAAGAGCAATTTCCTGTTGCAGTCTGTTTGATCAAGTGCTAAACCCTTGTGATCAATAGAGAGACAGATGTCGGCTCCAGATGGCCGCGCGGTGATACCTGGGGCAGCGCGGGGGCTTGCCAGGACGACCGAATGGCAATGAGCTAGGGCAGCGAGTGTGCTCCCTGATGCATCAGCTACCGAGACAAAATGCGATGGACGCAATTAGGCCTTTTAGTCCTGCATTATTTCTTTTTCTAACAAAATGACTGAAAATTATAACCATCGCATACTAATTATGAAATAATGCGTAGAAATACAGAGGGCAACCACGCTATGCTGATGTATACAAATTAATGAATTTTAAATATTGTTTTGTAATGCTAAATTAACATACATAAAGTTAACACATTCAACTAGCTAATTCCAATCTTCACAACCCGAACAATAACGTTTGAATTCCAAAGTGGATGACAGGTGCATCTCTGTGGCTCTGTCCTTCTGGAGAGTAAGAAAATAACTGCCAACACCAGAAGGCCAAAATAGACCTCTCCAAACGAGAGAGACAAGGCAAGAGAGTGGTTCCCAGTTTTTAAACGGCAAGCATTTGCATTAGGCTGGCATCCACCATACACCCCCACACATACACCATCCACCCCCAACACACACACAGAATGGCCAGCCCATGTGGTGTAGGGCCGGAGCCATGTTGGAGAAGACACTGAGGCACGTGGCAGCGGCTTTGCTGCTCTCCCAGAATAAAAAAAAAAAAAAAAGCCCAACGTGAGCCCTTCACATGTCTCTGCTGAGCCATGATGGATAAGGGAGGAAGGAGGCTGTGTTTTGGGGAGGAGGGGGAGCACAGCTGGAGGGAAAGGAGGCGTCTGCACCGGTAGTCAATCAAATTGTGACCTGTCAACGAGGGGTCTTTTGGTCCCATTAGTGTGGCTTGGTCTGGACAGGTTTGCTGCGAGCCTGCCGCCCCAGCAGGGGCCGCGGTAAACACATGTCGACTCGCCACAACCAGGACATGAGCAGAACTACCCGCAGAGAGGGATACTTAATAGAGTCCTCAATGGGACGGACCTGTCCAAAAAAAGAAGAAAGCAGAGCAGAGTGTGGTAGAAGAGCCAGGCGGAGCTTTGCTTAAACAGTTTTTTTCGTTTCTCTCAGTATGTGTGCGTGCGTGACAGCGAGAGCTCGAGCAAACACCTTGCAGTGTAGGAATCTGTAACCGTCTGATTGACAGCCTAGAATCCATTTGAACCCAAAGTTTAAATTGCCCTCTTTACTTTATCACCTGTGCAGCAAGAACAATTCATTTGCTTTGAAAAATAAAACACAAAAATAATTGTAATAAATCCAGCGAGTAACGTCCTTAAAAGGTTTCCTCTTGAGATCGTCAAAAATTGACGATGCTTCAAGTGTGAAATATGAATTTTTTCAATTAAACGCATAATTGGAAAAAACTATTTTTATATGGCATATTAGACTAGAAATTGCCGCGTTGTTTGCACTCTAATAGAGCAAAATAGATTCGCATTCACGTCTGTTATGTTCTCCTTCAGAATGATTATTATAAGACTATTAGCAGGCAAACATCCCCTGCCAGAGTCATTGTCACTGGATAGAAAATCTCCAGAGACACGCGTGACAAATGTTTGAATTTCAGTGTCAGATTCTAACGTTTGCGCAACCATATCCCTACTCAATTCTTTTGACTGACATTTTCCAGTAAAGTACAGTGGCAATTGGTTATGAGTGTGTACTGTAAGGAGGCGTGTATGTGTGTATCTTCTCCCTAAGGGACTTTTTAATTTGCAGAATGTGGCCTGCGTGTCATTCGCTCAAGGCCATCCATTAGCTTCTCAGTATGTCGACAAAAATACTCGATGCTAAAATGTGTCTGGATGGGGCATTTGTAGAGTCATATGACAAGCTGCGTGTCTGTAAACATACAGCATTTAAATGTAGTAATACTTTAGTGTGTAATGCTGAATTGACATTTATGGTGCTTGTATTGTAGGCATTTAGTTTTTGAGAAATAAATCAGCCTTTTATTGTGAGTGCTGTCCAGGTCCAATTTGTGTGTTGAAAGATACTCTTTGATCCAAATGCAGTTCTGATGACAAAAAAAAAGATCTTTACCTAGAAGCAAAGATGTAAACGCTCATCTTATGTGGGCTCCAACTCAGCATCACAGCATCATCTACCAGCCAGTAGCTTGAACAGGAGAAGAGTGCCTCCTAGTGGCCGTCCCGAACCTGAGATGTACAGAGTTAAATCTGTCAGTGCCTAAGTGAAAATGCCTGTCTACAAATTTGACTTTGGTGCATCATCAATAACAGACTAGTTGAAGTGTGGGAGTGGCATCCTCGTCTTGCTCTATGTGGGCTCACTTTCGTTTCTGCTTGCTCTGACTGTGACGATGGTGTGACAGCGACGAGTCACCCGAGTGTGTGCAACGTAGCCAGCCACAAACAGTCCAAATATTTACCAGTATTCATGAGGAGGGTTTGTTTGGAGTTTGTGTCTGCTGTCAGGTGCAGATGCAGATATTAGTCATCCCTCCATTAGTGATTCATCATACGGCGTTTACTTGACCTCCAACGTGGCTTTGTTTACAACGGAACAAAAAGAAACAAAATGACATTTAACAGCATGCAGCTACTTGATATTCTTAGGTGTGTGAAGCTTGTTCCTATTTGACCAGGAGGAGTTGGAGCTGATTTGAAGACAAGAAGACTAAGGTCTTTAATTACAGCCCTTACTACGGCTTTAGGCACCACTGGCTTCGCTTCACAATTATAAGACCAGCGGCTAGCACACAGCCAATAGAGAACGGAGCTGTACGCTGTTCGCGCCTGGATAGCCAACACAAAGAAAAATGTTTTAACAATCCTTATTAAGCTCAGCGAGACGGTGTTAGAAACTTTTCTTCCTCTCAATAATTTAACGCCTTTGATTGCTCACGTCTGGTTTTGGAAACAGTTTAGGAAATAATGCCGATCGGGGTTAAATTTCGATTTAATGTTCTCTTTTCCAATATGAGGATTGTGCAAAGGGTAATTTAATTAAAGTTGATTTGTGCCACAAAAGTGATACAACTCATGCAGTTTGTGGTCTTTCAAGAAAAAAGTTGCAAAACATACATGCAGAGAGTTCTTTGCCGCTGGCTCAACTGAGGGCTAGTGGGGTATCTCATTTTATGTCCATATTTCTTCCTCCCCAATGCTAGTGACATTCCACATTGTACAACCTGAGCGAAATGTTAGAAGTGCAAGGCCACTCGTGCACCTTGTTATAAACGACGTGGTGCATTCCTGGGCCTCCGTTACTTTTCCCATGTGCTCCATTCAAGCCGTGCTGTCATACGTATGTGCGACTGTACTCCAGATCCATAATGGCCTCTGCAATGTTAATGTGTTTGGACAGATGGCAGAGGCAAGTGCTGATGTGCTTAACTACGCATTTTACAGCTAAACTATTAAAAGTGTTGTGCTGTTTACACACCAACATTTGAATACCTGTCTTCAGGCCAGTTTAATTATCCGAGCCCTTCTGTTATTTCTGCCGCTTTGTTGTCTCGCAGCTTTGCACAAGGCATGAGATTTGTTTGCGACTTCATTAAGATACGGCAGCGCCGGAGCTGTTTGCAGAGAGCAAAAAATAAAAACATCCGGCTCGTGTATCTCACTTGGCCCTGCCTCCTCCCACAGATACTGTACCTATTCTCCTCCATTTAAGCGTTTTCTTATAAAGTCATTTAACTTGAGGAAATTAAAAGAAAATGCCCTGTGATGTCTACACTTTGAAATCTCTTGTGGCACATGCCCCCGGTGATTCATCCTGAGACGTTTGATTAGTTTGTAAGTACTTACAGAGGGTAGGTGGGTGGAGGGGGGCGGGGGGGAGTTTGCATTATAAATGTGTTTCATGAATTTGCCTCATATGCTCATCTTCAACTGTGTGTTCAAATAAAGCATTAATCAAAAGGAAGAAGGGAAGAGGGCATTTAGCCAGCAGAGCTATAGTCTCAGGGCCTCAGTGAGCTGCTGGATATGGTATTGAGAGACTTTAGGAAGCAGTGGTTTTTAATTATCTGGACCACGTACAGGATGCCGTTTTGATTGTTTTAATGAGGCAGCTGGCCTATTGTCTCGCCTTAATTCCTCCATTGTTTTTAGAATATGTCATAGTTCTTTATTCTTTTATCAGGTGCTCTGCAGGAGGATTTAGACAATAGCCTTCATTCCAACTGCATTGGCTACTGCACAAAGGCGGCTTCGCGCAGACAGTTAGCAGGCAAACAAGTGCAAATCACGAGCTGCACTTTTCTCAGCCTTTTCCCCCAGTTTCTTGACTTACGTTTGGACTTTCGCTCTCACTCTTGACCTCGGTCCTCATGCATTCATTTGCACAAATTGCGCTATTCTTATGGTCAGCTCGCCGGCTTTCATGATTTCAATCGGGATTTTTGGGAACACTTGTGCATTAATAAGACTGCACCTTGATTGAATGCTGTTCTAATACTAGAAGTCTTATGAATGTTGTGTAAAACCTCCTTTTTAAATCCATATATACACTGTGCTTCAAATTAGTGCTGCAACTAACGATTATTTTAATAATTGATTAATCTGTTTGTTATTTTGTCAATTCATTGATGAATCAAATTAAAAAAAACATGCTCTAATCTCCATCACTTTATTAAAAAATAAGACATTAGTTGAAATTGAAAACAGGAATTATTTACGATTTAATTAATGCTTTGGTCTGTAACTTGTTGGAAAATTGGAAAAGAATGATCAACATTTTTGCCAAAGTAAAAAGCATTTTTTTTTAATTTTGACTCAACACAAAATAATCAGTTTGCTTTTATGGAGGTAGACAGCGATCTGAGAATATTTATTGTTGACAAGCTGAAATACTGAAGATTTGGACAATTTGAAATTCAAAAAAGGTATCCAAAGATGAATCCCAAATCATTGATTAATTCAATAACGGATTAGTTGTCAATTAATCGATTAATCATTGTGCCGCTACTTTAAATTATTTTGCATATGTTATGTATTAAAAACAATAGAATGATTCTGTATTGTTTAATGAACACATCTTATTTTCTAACTTTAACCCTTGATCCAGCAGGTCCAACACATTGCAAATGAGTGACAAAATGTGTTGAGGACAAAAAGTGGTACATCCCGTTCTGATTCTCATTTCCAACATTTGCGCACACAACAGATGGATCTGTCGCATCCTTGGCTGAAGGGCTACAATCTGACTGCATATTCTGCTGTCAAAAGCAGTAAAACATTTCGACACACTCCGCATAATCTGCCTCCTTTTAGCTGAGGAAGACTCTACAGTGTCTTTGAAAGCCATTGATCCAAAAACACTGATTTGTATCTCAGCATGCGGGACCTTGTTCATAATTCTCTTTGTAAGGTATGAGTGTGCCGTAGCTAAAGAGATCCATTCAGAGAGAAACTTTTGTGGCTATGGTTGTGATATATTCCCCTTCATTGTCAGTCGCCGTTTGTATCTACCTTGATTGTAACTTGGGCAGACAGTCGAGAGGAGTTTTGTTATTTTAATTAGGAGATAAAAATTCAAAGGGCCTCTCCAGGCAGTGTGCGGTATGACAGAATCAAAACGATGAAGTGGAGCGCCCTGAAGTGTGCGTCTCGTCACAGTCGATTGGGCGACAGATAGGAATTGCTATTTAAATGTGTGACGTGCACACACACACAGACACACACACACACACACACACAATCAAAGGGAAGAAGACTCCACACATGGGTGGCATATTTTAATACCATTTCACTTCTTTGACACATTTGCGATGGTGTAATTTTCAACGCTACAGATAGTAAGTGGTCAAATCAAAACCTCCAATTTTGCATCAAAATAATAACAAGGCCAGACATTGCTGTAGACGCCGGTGTTTCACCACTTCTTCCAAATCCACCTGGCTGAAGTGGATTGTGTTCATTGAGAAAGATTCTTTACGGGTGGTTTTAAACCTAGCGTTTTATAGGGTTTATGTAAACATGAGTAATCAGTGTTACACATGTGCGAGGGCTTTCTCAGCACATACCCCGCACCCCCGCCTTCACGCCTCTCCTCAGGACTCTCTTTATTCCACATCAGCTAGGGCTCAAATCACGTCCCCTCTCAGCCTGACACTGCGATGGTATGTTTGCACATCTTTGAAAGCTAACAGCGTGCTTTAATTAATTGTCCAGCTTTCCGCAGAAACAATGTCCTAATTCTGCCATTTAGCGGGAGCGTATCATAGTTTGTTGTTATCTCTCCAGCCAGATTTCTGTAAATAGTCATATTAAAAACTTTAATCTCTTCAATGGAAAATGGAGTGCGGCTGAAAACCTGTCATGTGCTGAGATAAATATTATCTAAGCTAAAGCCTTGGCTCTCTTATTTTACCTCCCCTTATTCACCCCCAGCACCCCCCCCCCCTTCTTTATGACTTAATGAATACGTTTGGAAGATTTTAAAATGAATGCCTACACCACCAAAACACAATCAAATAATATGGAGGGCCTATATTTCAGTGGTTGTCTGATTTTGCTAAGCTCTTGTGAGGGGCTCACGTTTTGTTTTTTCCAAATTGTGACGCTCATCTTTATTCAATGTAAACATCTTTTAATGCATCTTCTCCGTGTCTGTTTTGTTCAGGTGGCCAACTGTGGTGCACCACCACCAAGAACATGATGGAGGGCGAAGAGCTGGTGGCTTTTGCAGTTGACTTTGACTCCCGTCTGCAGGCAGTCAACCACATGTCGTTGAGCGAGGGCATGTACCCGGCCAGGCTGCTGGACAGCATCCAGCTCTTGCCGCAGCAGGCTGCAATGGCTTCCATCCTACCCACTGCAATTGTCAACAGTAAGCATCTGCGCACCACCATTCACGTACACTGCGCTCGGATAAGATGTGCTTTTGTTCAGACTCACCCAAACACACACACACACACAGCTTGCCCATAGTCACCTGCTTAACAAGGAGCGTCGTCTCCACAAAGCGTAGATTAACCCAGATGAGTGTCTGCATTGGAGATAAGAACCAACGACCTTCAAGTTTTAGGGTTCACATAAACACTCAGAGGATCGGACTAACATGTTAATTGCAAAATACAGGCCTGATGCAAATAGTGCATTTGTTTACTTTGCAAGGGCTATCTGGGTTCAGCTCAGCGGGGAGGTAAGCAGATGGTCCAGTGTTCTTGTTTGCCCTTGAGAAAGGGCACAAGCCCAGTGGTAGCAGTGCAGCAATAGGCTGTGGCTAAGAATTTGGAGGAAAAGCTTTGAAAGACGGGCTTTGTAGAAATGCAGAGAAGCATGCGTGTGTTGAGTGCACTGTTTTCTTCATCCTACCCTGTACCTTTTCAAGTACGTATCCTAAAAGGTTATTATCTTCCTGTTTGTGTCCCTTTAGAGGACATCTTCCCCTGCAAAGCATGTGGGATCTGGTTTCGCAGTGAGAGGAATCTTCAGGCCCATCTGATGTACTACTGCAGTGGGCGGCAGAGGGAACCTGAGACGGTTGTTGAAGACAATGACACTGGGCCTCACCAGAGCTCCAGCATGTGCCCCTTCCCACAATGCAACAAGACCTTTTCAGGGGCCAGGGCCCTGGAGATCCACCTGGCCACCTCACACAGTGGTGAGTGGCATCAAGAATGAAAAGATTGTCATTCGTTCTCTATTTTGATCTTGAAAACACGGCTTCCTTAGTTTCAACAATGCGACAGGACTTAAAAATAGACTTCTCCTCCTGTCAGCAAGCATCATTGACAATACGTCCCTCAGCGAATAAAAATCAAGTGCATGGGGGATATCCTTGGCATAATGCATGAGTATTTGATGGTTGGTACAGTTAACTCTAAGGGAGAACTGGGAGGCGAGATTCTGAGCTTGTCCCTTTTATCTCTTTCACAGGTGTCAAAATGGAAGAGAGCCTCCCTCCTGGCACCAGCTTGAAATGCACAATCTGTAACTACACGGCAGATTCTCTTATTACATTCCAGCATCACATCATGTCTCACCTGTCACAGGCGGCCTTCAGATGCAATCACTGCCATATCAGCTTTCAGAGCCACAGGGAACTCTTACAGCATCAGGACTTACATGGACATGGCAACAAACTTCACAGGGAAGGCGACGCCACCGAGCATTCCCCCAGGGGGTCCGAGGAAAGCCTCCAGCAGCAGCAGCAGGCCTGCGCCGAGCTGGCCAACAGGAAGGAGGCTCTGCTGGGAAGCCCCAAAGGGACCCTCAACAAGGAGACCAGCACAGACGGAGAGGCCGACAAGGCTGAGAAGAAGCCCGTGCTGTCTGCTCAGAAGGGAGAAGCCCACCCAGGAAGCAAAGCGAGTTTTTCTTACACTAGGATCAAATCGGAGCCCTCCAGCCCACGTCTGGCCTCTTCCCCCGTGCAGCATAACATGCCTACATTTCCCATGGGCCCCTTCTTGTCTCAGTTCGCTTTCTCCCAAGACATTTCAGTGGTCCCCCAGGCTTCCGAGATTCTCGCTAAAATGTCAGAGCTTGTTCACAGGAGACTACGTCATGGAGGGAACAGCTACCCGCCGGTCATCTACAGCCCTCTTATGCCCAAAGGAGCCACCTGTTTTGAATGCAATATCACCTTCAGCAACCTGGACAACTATTTGGTCCACAAAAAGCACTACTGTAACAGCCGCTGGCAACACATGACAAAGTCGCCTGACTTCTCCGCCCTTTCTGACAAGGCCCCCGAGTCAGTTAGTCCTAACAGTGGCCACACTTCAGTGAGCATGTTGACCGGCTGCCACCCCGCTGAAGGCGACAGTCACCTCATGCAATCAGCCTGCCTGAACTCCAGCGTGTTGGACATGATCAACGCTGGGGGGGCCAAAGGGCCCGATAAGGATCTATCGGGGCAGGTGAAGAAGGTCTCGACACCGACCGGGCTTGAGGACAGGCTAAACGGCAAACAGATTGACGGCAAAACCCCGAGTACCGGTCTAGTTGAGAGCGACAACGACCCGAACAAGACGACTTGTGAAGCCTGTAATATCACCTTCAGCCGCCATGAGACCTACATGGTCCACAAACAGTACTACTGCGCCACCCGTCATGACCCACCCATGAAGCGCATGTCCACCAACAAGGTGCCCTCCATGCAGAGGAACATGAGAACTCGTAAGCGAAGAAAGATGTACGAGTTGTGTCTCCCGGATCCGGACCATCAAAGGCCACCCATGGGACAGCCAGGTTTCCTTGGGGTCCATCCTATGAATCCTTGCACGTCCCAAGAAGCCGTAGACGGCCTCGGCGATCGTTTCCACCCCCGCTGCGACATCTTTCCAGGTATGGTCCCTAAACACCTGGAGGCCTCTCTGACTGTCACTAAACCTATTTTGACTCCCAAAGGCAATACAGCCGAGCCACAAGAGTTGGATGCCCCCATTGATCTCAGCAAAAAGTGTTCCCTACTCTCTGATAAGACGTGTAGCTCTCCAAAAAGACTGTTGGACTACCACGAATGTGCAGTGTGCAAAATAAGTTTTAACAAAGTGGAGAACTACCTGGCACACAAACAGAACTTTTGCCCAGCTACGGCTGCTGCTACCGCTCAGAAGTCGCAGCAGCAGCAGCATAACGAGACGGGCAACCTGGACACGACCACGTTCCCAGATGTGAAGAGCGAAGGCAATAACAACACTGGTGAGACCTATGATAAGAGCCCGAGCAAATGTGAAAAAAATGGCAATGGGAAGGTGATGGTGCAGAACGGAGGCCTGTTCCCACCTCACCTGGGGCCCGTGCCGGGCCTCAAGCCTTTTGCCGAACCCCAGCTTATGCCATCAAAAGATGACAACAAGAACATGTATCTGCCCCATTGCCTTTATCCCGGAGCAATAAAGAAGATGAAAGGTTCCGAGCAAATATCGCCATATTTCGGGATCAAGCCGACCGACTATGTGAGCGGAGGCCCTGTGATGCAGGCAGAGGCCAGCGAACAGGAGCAGAGCGTTAATGGCGGAGGTATGGGGGGTGAGGCGGCGACAGCGAGGGAACCCACCCAACAGCCTGCTGCTAATGGCTGCCCTCATCCTGGCAAGGAGCCTCTCCCCCTGCTGCCCAAAAACCGAGGCATGGTCATTGTCAATGGGGGACATAAGCCGGAAGAACGTTCGGGCACAGCGCCGCAACAGGAGAACCAGCCCCAGCCAGATGGCCAAGGCACTAATCCCTCACCGACGTGGGCCGCGGAGAACCCGGCAGACTCCAACGAGAACATGTCACCTTCCTCCAAGTCCCCGAACGAGGACGCGGCACCCCCGGCCAATAAAGGGATGAACGGCTCCGGAAGTAGCAAGTACTGTCGCCTCTGTGATATCCAGTTCAACAACCTGTCAAACTTTATTACCCATAAGAAGTTTTACTGTTCATCACACGCTGCAGAGCATGTTAAATGAGAAGAAAGATTCTTCCACTCAAACCTCTTTTCTCCCTATCCCCGTCACATGTTCTTAATTTCTTTTGGTACACTGTTTGTGTCTGGAATAGTGCGTCACGCACTGCTTGTGGACAATCAAGAGAGGCTCCTCCTGTCGTTTTAAGACTTAAACATGCAAAAAACATTGGTTGAGAAGGAAAACGAGAAGAAAATGAATCAAGAATAATAATGGTGCCACTTTCACATTAATTTATTTTGCAATCAGTATTAATGAGTAGTGATTTTAATTTAAATTCAAATGAAATTTATATCAGAGTTGTTTGTAATGTTATTGTATAGTCATTCTTGTGTAGCACACACATTGTTTACATTGTAATGTAGGCTCAATGAAACAATAGACATGACAAAAATGAGATGCATTTTAGACACAAAAATAGCTACTGAGGCACTTGTGTATTATTTGCTGTAGCAAATTCAGTATATGCCCCAAATGTAGATTGCAGACTGCCTGCCACTGACGGATTGTTCACCACTTGGTGGTGACGAACAGGCGCAACTCTGCATTTGGCATATACACATGGCTTTGCATTCCTATGTGGCTGTTTGTCTGTCTTTTTTCTTCGAAACCAGATGTGGATGTTTTCATAAGGATGGCAGCATTCTTGTATAGTACTCGTACTTCTGTTTAATGATACACTTTGGTCTCCCTTTTTGAAAATTTGCTCTCAATGCAATACTTTGTAAATGAGGGAACATTACTGAAAGCAGTATTATGAAATGGGGACTGTGCATATAATTATTTGTAACCCCACTGGGGCAGAAAAAAAAAAAGAATTATGTTTATTGCTAACAAACAAGAAGGGTGGGAGGTCAGTGGGAATACTGATTATCATTCCAGTGTCCTGATAATGGGAGAACATGTTTCTTAAAATGTTGTTGCTATGCATGTATATGGATGGAATTAAATTCCAAATCTGTTGGAAATTTTTATTTTGATGTGGTGTCATAATTAAACTTAAATCCTCAGGATGAACTACTGATGTCTGCTTTTTTTCACACATTCAGCTTTTGTTTGCGATAAGTTCATTTACATCTTAAATTGTAAACAAAACAATTGCAGTACAAAAATTCACAATATTTATTCTGTTAAATTCTGTTAAATTAGTGAATGCAATTATCCATCTCGACTTGTGGCGTGATATTATCAAATCAAGAAAAGTATGTAAAAACTGTTTCCACCATTTATGTGAGCTGTAAGCTGTACAACTCAATGAAAACAAATCTTTTACAGGGACAAGGAAAACAGATAGTGTTGCTGGACAAGTGTCTCTTATAATTGTGAATGTGGCAGTCAAAATCATTCTAAATGGGAGTCAGCACACCCATTTAGAGTGCCTCTGATTAACCCTAAATAGATCAAGTGCTCCTGTAAGCTTTTCCCATTGAACCGTAACAAATTTTTCACGTACCTGTGTGAGATTTCCGGTGTTTGTTGTTTTTTACTAGAAAATCTTGGCTTTATTTGAGATTTATCAATGCCACTTTAAATGGTAGCAGGTGTGTGCTGACTAATTTAACACAAGTTTGAATGTCTTTAGTTGTTTCTGAGCAAATCACATCCAGTTTTAAAAGGGTGTGTACACTTCTGCAACTGCAACTTTAACAGTTATATCTCTTGTCCTTAGGAGGGTAGGGGAGGTGGGGGGGGGGGGGATTCTGTTGTACAGGCTCTGGATCACAATGGTGGAAAGTTTTAAAATGATTTGTCTGCATCTAATCTTTTAACCTGGCATTTGAAAACGTGTCTAGACTTAATGTATCCGCTGTACATACTTTAGCCTATGGTTATTTCATTTCAGCATATTAACACAACTGCATGATGTCAAAATATCAGGTTGAGCAATGAAGTGTGTGGCCATTTCAATGATAAGAAGCAAATGCTTATTTCTGGTATTGGCCAATCAGGGACTGGAATAACAACAGATGATAAGATTTCCTGAGTCCAATGAAGACAGCAAATATTTTATCAAACTGAATACCCTCCAGTTATCCCCAACTGAAGCTCGCAACATAGCAAAAGTAGTTGCGGGGGTGAAAAAAAAAATGTAAAATTGACTACATGACAATCTTCACTGGTCTTGTAGATAATCTGGACATTATGCTGGAGGGGGGAAGCAAAACGATATCTTGAATGTTTTCCAGGGTAATTATACAACATTTCATACAGTTTCTTTTATATTTATATCTTGGCCGTGGGTCAGTGGCTGTGCTGTTTGGCTTGTCGCTGGCTGACTAGCTTCTTGAGGTACTGGCTGATGGCAGATGGCTTCTTGTAGATCATTCGACGGTCTACTCCTTTTATGTGAACGTGATCGACTGATGGGTAGGACTCCTCCAGAAACTTCTTTTGAAGCTTAGATACCATCTGGTACAAGAAAAGGATGATTTCTTACAAGTTTTACATTATTGTCTTGAAATTAAGTTCATCAGCATACAATGCAGCACAGATTTTCTCCAAAAAACAGACTCACTTGATTTAGGTGATTTGGGATTTGCTGGTCAAAGGAATCCCCAGTGATCACACTTACAGAGGTCCTGCTTGAGAGGGGCTTATATCGTGTAATGTCCCTTAAATAAAAAAAATACATTATATTTTTTTTTTTTTATGTTCATTTTTTTACTCACTTCACCTTAATAAGATAATATTTTTTACCTTACTTGAGCTGCACTTTCATTCAGAAAGTAATGTTCATCCACAGCACTACTCTGATGGGCAGGGTTACTTAAAAGGTATTTCTAGTCAAGACAGGAAATACAACATCATAAACCTACAGTAAATGAAAATGGCAGAACATGTTTAGGTTCCAAAATACAGTCTATCGCCAAAAAAGAATGCAATCAGATCTGGTGATAATAATGTACCAGCAGATAACTGTGCTCCAGTTCTGTTCAACAGTAGTGATAGAACATGCCCTTCAGATATAAACTGCATGCTCTACTGATTTTGGCCAGCTTGTGTGCATATTATAACCTTCATGGCTTGTCTACAAAACCTTTTCTTCGTCCTTGGAAAATTCAAGCACAATGATGTCCTTATCTCCTTGGCAACAACTGTAATACTTGAAAAGCTGAAATAGGTCCCACATCGCAACTCCCATCAAATTGTGGGTGGGAGGCTGGCAAGCAGTGAACAAGAGATGAAACGAACTGCTCATTTTCACCCACAAGCAGACGTCATTGCATCATAAAGAGGGTGGATAAAAATGTTGAACATGCCGCATCGATTTTATATTTCACAAATGTCACACATTATGTCCATTGTGTGTAATCTCAAATTGAGTGGATCAAGAAGTACTTAATTAAAACTGTACTTGATATAATCTAATGGAAAAGGAGTGTTAAAAACATGATAAAGATGTTGATTGACTGACAAGATTCAGTAAATTCGAGTATAGGCTATCAGTGCATGGATTGTTGCGGTTCAACATTGCCTTAAGGAAGTTATTAATGCAGAAATGTCACTGCTTTTGTTTTTGAAACACAGCAGCTCTGACTACAAACAAGTTGAAAATATGAACCTTCCCATGCATAAAACCTAATCGGACATTCCCAGCAAACACACAGTTTAATATTAACTGCCACTGCCTTACAAACTAAACTGTACAAGTCATCGGCTGACACTAAAACGAGAATATATCAGGAGACATTTGTGGTCGTGGCGTCTCCAGGAACATGTTCAATTCTCATGCTTTTAAAATGACATCTGGTATTGTCGTCGTTCCAAATTCGCATTTTCCGAGCGCTTGAAAACAAAAGGCAACAAAAGCATCAGCCAGTGCTGAGGCGCCGCAATGATCAGTCTTGCAAGAGCCCCACCCTGTGGCAGAATAGGAGCACTGAATATGTTGCTTGCAAACCTGCCTGTCCTCAATTAGGCTAGAAAGACCTCAAAAACATGCAGTGGCGACAAAAAAAAATGGCTCTGCGTCATATTCATTCCAACATGTGTGGCGTTCAATTTCATATCCATTCCCCAAAGCCTCTATCTATTTTTCAGCCTTTTCTTCCTGAGTTTGAATAATCAATATCATGTCCTGTGGGGAATGCTCTTTTGTGCCTTGCGATGTAGTGTGTTTTCGAGAGTGTGCATTAGCCTGACCTGCCTCTGGATGATCTCCTCTGAGACATTTTCTTTGATAGTTGGTTCAATGGCTCCCAGGATAATCAGCAAGCGGCTCAGCCCGGAAGCTGCTGAAAACTGCTTGGCTTGAAGGGATGGCAGCAGCTTACCATACCTGAACAAAACAAAAAAAAAAGAGAAAATCTTGAAATATTTGCATGAAGCTCATAAAAATCTGCAGGTTTCTGTATGTACACATTGCTTAGCATCAATGTTAAAGCAAAAAATTGCAACTAAAATCCATAAATATTTTTTTTTCTTTCTCCTGTACATGAAAATATGGATAAAACACTTTTCAGTGTTCAGACCCTTCAAACAAAAAAGCAGCTATTAACAAATCTAGTGAGTTTTTCTGGTGTTCACTTGGTCAGAAATGCGCCATTGGCTAAACTCAGAATCCCCATCTTCAGAGTAACTTTGTTTTCTACTTTGCAATAAATTAGGTTGATCCATAGAGAAAACCACAAGCAGAGCTTTCTTCTAATCATTTTCACTGAGTGAAAACAGAATTATTCCCGGTATCGCTGAGCTCAGTGAGGAGCCTCAAGCAGGATCAGGTGCCTGAGTTGACAAGAAGTTATTTTAAAGCTTGAAAAGAACCAACTTAAATGAGTCTTGTGAATACTGCCGGCTCAAAATATGAATCGAAATCATATTCCTGTTATGTTAAAAATGGCACCACAGTAATTGTAGAATTTTGATTGAATGTCGCTGTTCATGTTTACATGTCTAATGGTTGACCAAAATCTGTTAAAATAAAAAAGTCCAAAGTCAAATATTAACAACTAATTAAAATGATGGAATTAACTATAAAACAACTCATTCGTGTTTTAATTAGTCCCGTGGCTATTAAATAGATTACTACATTTATTTTAAGCAAATTTCTTCCATGGAGGAAAATTCACTTTGTATATTTGTAGTGCTGCCATGAACAACTCTTTTAATAATTGATTAATCTGGTGGTTATTGTGTTGATTTCAATAAGTTTACAAACACCTGCCTTTACTTTGGAAAACATTTTTGCCTATTTTTTTAGATATTATGCCATTAATCAGTAATTGAATCACTTTATGTCTGTGAATTTTCCACACGGCTAACTGGTAATAAAAATAATTATTGAATGATAGAAATTTAAAAAATGATTCAGCAAAAAAAAGACAAAAAAACCCCATCAAATTTAATCAAATTAGACACTGTACACATTACAATGTAATGATTACATGATTGATCAGTGCAAAGCAATATTACAGGAGTATTACAGGAAATGTTTCTATGAAGGGAAGGCAGTAGTCATACAAGAGTTTTTCATTCCAAAATGCAAAACTTTCTCAGTAGAAAAAAAAGAAAAAACGCATTTGCCTGGGGAATAAAAAATCCTCTTTTTCTGGGTGATGAAAGAAGAAGAGCAGTGCAATTTTGTAACTCAGGAGACCTAATCGGTCTTAGCTCACTGGTGCTCTGAATTGGCTGGTCTCAGCCGGTGGAGCCCAGTCAATAGTGCCATGCGCTCTCTGTCGCCAACGCCGTGCCACGCAGCACAGCCTGCCCCGAAATGCTGCCAACACACCGTAGATCATCCACCAAGCACCAGGGGGACAGTCGTCCCTGTCTTATTCCTGAACTGGGCCAGACTTTCCACACTTTAGGTCCAAGTTTTTAACAATCCTGTGCCTGCTTTACGGAGGAAGCAGTTGTGCTCAT
Organism: Syngnathus typhle; assembly: GCF_033458585.1. Classification (NCBI taxonomy): domain Eukaryota; kingdom Metazoa; phylum Chordata; class Actinopteri; order Syngnathiformes; family Syngnathidae; genus Syngnathus; species Syngnathus typhle. The sequence continues at coordinate 8,518,246 of NC_083747.1, read as the reverse complement.
AAAATTGCATTTTGCCGCTTGTATGTGAATAGTTGCACGGTAAATATAATGGTACATGGGCCGTGTGTGGGGAAGGTGTGGTGTCGGCGGTATGTTTAAAAGCAAACCTGTTTGCAACAATTTAAAAGACTCATAAATCAGGAATGACTATCGAATGAATTCAGTTCTTCCTACCCCTTTTGTGTTGTTACCCATCACATTCACAGAGTGTAAAATTAATAATATTTTTACTGCTCGTCTACAGATAATTTTTATATTTCTAGCATTTAGTATATCAGATGTATGAATTACACATCGGGTTTATGTTGTGTTAAAACTAGCACCATAAATTATGAATTTAAAGCATTGTAATTCCATGCATTTTTCTCAGTAATTCAGTGAAAATGTAGGGAAATGTGAAATGTGTTTCAGTAGGTGAAACCTCAAAGATTTCCTTCAGGACCATTAGAATTTTAAGCTAGAGGTTATTGTGCCCCTAATAAATAAAGTTAGTCTGGAGACCTGCTTTTTGATAACAGTAAAACATGAAAAATGTTACTTTGATAATTTTGAAATACCAAAGGAGGTCGACTGACTGTACCTGATTTAATGAAGGCTTAGTTATATGAAGCAATACACCGCAGTGAACAAGATTCTACAAATGCATAGATTTGTATGGTCATCTTTGAATAATATTTAACATGTATTTTACAGCATGTATGTAGATTAATCAAACAAGACTGAGAGAGAACTGACATTCAGCTGCGGCAAAGAACATTTTTCAAAGACAACTTAGCAGTTCTATTCGTGGTACAGCAATCATTTCAGTACAAGTGAGAAATAAAACAAGTTGACTCTTTGTCATTTCCAGTCTTTCACTGTCGAAAAACTTTTTAAATCAAACCTCTGAAAAAATGACACTTTGACATTTTCATCTTCCTTTGCCACAGTTTTTCCCCGAAGTCATTCTGGCAGTACAAATTCGACCTGACTCTAAAGGGAGTTTAAAGTGGCTGAGCATTTTCCACCTGTCACCCTTTTCTCACTCCTTGATTCCAAAAATAACAGGGAAGGAAGAAAAACTTCTATCAGCCCCCATTTCAAATCTGGTCCAATCATTCCAGGGTCTGGCATTGAACCTTATTTCAAGGATTCTCCGGCTACCTGTCCAATTTCTTCCTGTTCCCCCCCCCCCCCTCCCATTTTTAATTCTGCCCTGGAGTGAGGATTATGCGAAGCAAGGCATGCGTGTCAAAGGGAAATTTAGTGGGTAAAGACAGCCAAGATTGGCGGGATGAATTAAACAGATAACGTGAGGAGACGAAGTGGGGGAGCAATATAGAGCCTTGCCGATGTTGGTCATTTCAGATGGGCGCCCCCCCGCCCCCCACCCACCCCGCCCTCCTCCCAACAGGACCGAAGAGGCAATATCTAAATTAATAAAGTGATGAAATGAGTTTGTGCTGTGGACTTTCTGCTGTTTGACTTTCCCATCTGGATTAGTGCAGGCTGAATGGACGCTCTGTTACTTTTGTTACAACTGCGCAATTCACTGTCGGAATTTGGCCCTGATAAGCCTCCCTTCTTCCTCCCCCTCCTTCCCCCCCTCCGCATTACCATCTCATTTCATATGCAGGGCCTCAGTTACCTGAGAGCCTGTTCGAACAAAAAAACACAAACTATTACACGAGCTTCTGCCAACTATTACAATGAGTAGAGAACATTTCAACATAGCCTATTACATGGGATCAACTAACTATTAAGCGTGAGGGATACTAAAGTGATTACTGCAGTCTTTTGGAAGGAGGGGGGAGTCACTGTCTCACTGAAGGACATTTTAATATGTGGACAAAAAAAACGACACTTGTTGGATGAGCTGCACCATACATTCACTTACCAGCGGTTCATCTTTGAACTGTTTATCTTCATGAGGGACACATGCGTGCTGGAGCCTATCCTAGTTTTGGGAGAGAAGTGGAGTATACCCTGAACTGGCCAATCCCAGAGCTTTGTAGCAGTCATAAATTTGTATGAAGAAAAATGCAGTGTAGTGTTCCATTCCATTAAGCACAAATTAGAGAATTTGTTGCCACAAATTAAGTTATTAATAATATAATGTCAAAAAAGAATTCAATAATTCCATTTACTTTCACAAAAAATCCAAATGTGGAAAAAAGGAAAAATATTTTGACCGAAAGTTAAGTCATATAATTAGATTTAGAATGACAATATTTATCATTGCACAGTGCAAAATGTTAACTACATTTATAATTATAGTATTCGAAATGGTTTTAATTATAAGAATCAATGATGAAATCAACCAATACTTTCCAAAGCACTTTTCTTACTTACTGCATGTGGAAATGCTTCACAGAGCAGGTAACAAAAGACAACAAATCCTCCAAACCACCTGCTGTCTCTGACCCCCCATTGCCTTGGCCATCCAACCTCACTCGTCCCATGTGCAAAAGCAATTATAGTCTGAAAAAAATCATTTAAAATCTGTGAAATGGATGGTAAGACATGTCTGGGAACACAGTAGGGAAGCGAGGACGGATAATTGTTATATTTAAAAAAATAAAAAATACTTAAAGGAACGTGTAATACTTTCTTTGAGCACAAGGTGTCCTTATTGCACTACAACCAACTAAAGACTCAGCCGTTCATCTCGCCTCGAGATTTTTTTTTTTGTTCATAAATTGGAAACAATGTAAATACATGCATGCTGCAAAAGTCCATTTAGGAATGCTCATGGCTATTGTTAAACGCTGTGCTTCTGAGTACAATTATTTCCATTTCCTAACTGATCTGGTTGGTATTCATGCATGTGTGTGCATGTTTATACAAACATTTGGCTTCATCTTAAAACGGAATGCTTCAAGGGGGATAGAAATGAAAAGAGAATATAACACAGAGCTGAAGGGACTAGGAAAAGAAGCCCAAGTGGTGCTCTTGTGAGTTTAACTCAACACAATAATGGTAGATTAAATTTGAGGAATTTTCCAATCAATCAGCATCCATTAATTTGTAAAGACAATCTCATCAGACGGGGGAACATTCCCCACTGTCTCTGATTTCTGAGCAAATATATTCCCCATGGGGTAAATTAGTTTCATGGTCCACACACACTTGGCAGAGAAGAGACATGCCTGATTGCCCAGACAAAATGAGAGAATTGTCAATGTAGTTTCTTAAGTGCAATTTACAATATACTTTGACAGTATTTTTCTAATTTCAGCCGCAGTTTTTGTTAATACTGGTCAGTCTTGAGAGTCTGGACAGCATAATTACTTTTACCTCAAATGGACACAGAATTTAGCTCGCCACAAGATTTATCTAAGAGATTAAGCTCAAAGCTTTGCATGATTTGCAGCTAAAGTATATATTGCTTATGGAATATAAACCCTTTGATAAAATACTACCATTTAATACCATTATAGCCCACTATTTAAGGCAGACATTAAGATGTGTTTTTACATGTGTACATACAGTTCTCAGGTGTCTTACTAACATGTGTGACATGTCTCGATTTAAAAAAACAAAAATAGGACGTATTTTTGGGAGAGGGCTGGGCATAGGACAGGGACTTTTGCTTGCTGTTTTGTCTTTGCTGTGATGAATTTCCGCATAGCCAGTTCGTCACTTAAAATATCAGATCATTGCCCAGCCTAGACACCAAGTCATGGGTGTAGAAATTTACTGTGGCCAAGTATTTAAAAAATAACGCGTTCAAGAGAAATGTTGGAGTTCAACAATACATCCACTTCAGGCAATAGTAAGGTGCCTTTAACAAGAATATCCTACATTTACAAACTGCAGTATACGTATCTATTAAATTAGCAGCAAGTGTGCCATCTTTCGACTGTCAATCCTGTGACGGAATCTGCAGCAAAACTAAGGACAAACAGCTAATAAAACCATATCTGAAAGGAACATACACCCACATGAAGACTCCATTGAGCTATAGAGACAAAGAAAGGAATTAAATAAAGCTGGCTAATGCCAGGCCAAAGGCACTGTAATGCTGTGACGCAAAGATCTCTACTGCATTACTTTGAATCTTTTTACCGCTTATCCCACTCCCGTTTCTATTTTTACTCCACCATGCAAATCGGACAGTAATGATGAAATGTCTGCGTAAATAAAGTCTTTGCTTTATTTCCTTCAATCACTGCCTCAGTAATTGGATTCTGGCAGGACTGTCTATGTACTATTCATGGCGATGAATGCATATTAATCAAAACATAATTGGACACATGCATCTTATAAATGGTGCTGCTCAATTTAGTCACATGTAAATAAGCTAGTTGCAGGGATATTTATTTATCAGACTTGCATGAGTCATGCACATATATATAATCTCCACACAAGTATCATCGAGCAAAAAAAAAACCTGGTGAGGTACACTAACCTCCAAAAGTACTGGAACTGTGAAACAACTGCCATAAGATTTTATTTATTTATGTATGTATGTATGTATGTATGTATGTATGTATGTATGTATGTATGTATGTATGTATGTATGTATGTATGTATGTATGTATGTATGTCTGTCTGTCTGTCTGTCTGTCTGTCTGTCTGTCTGTCTGTCTGTCTGTCTGTATGTATGTATGTATGTATGTATGTATGTATGTATGTATGTATGTATGTATGTATGTATGTATGTATGTATGTATGTATGTATGTATGTATGTATGTATGTATGTATGTATGTATGTATGTATGTATGTATGTATGTATGTATGTATGTATGTATGTACGTATTTATGTATTTACATATTTATGTATTTACATATTTATGTATTTACATATTTATGTATTTACATATTTATGTATTTACATATTTATGTATTTACATATTTATGTATTTACATATTTATGTATTTATTTATTTGAAAGATTGTGAAAGAAAATATTTATTTAGGGTGCCATCACTTTTTTTTTTTAAACGACAATTCAAACTCATTTTCAGTGGTTAATTATCGTCATGCTTTTCATTTGTCAGTAACAAAGCTTTCTCAACAATTGTGTCCATGTGCTCATGAAACTATGAGACAATGAGAAAACAATCAGAGTCATTGTGAAGGCGTCACAATCTATTGACATTTCAATGTCTGTAGAAGATGAATGCCTTTCACAGCCATGTTCTCTAAGATTAAATGTCACTGTACATGTAAACATCCTAACAATCTTTTTTGATAATCTTGCATAACGGTCATTTAAAACACACACACATCTACGTATAAAAAGAGCAATTAATGATAAAGCCACATATGACGGTAATTGCTTAATGATTTAACAATGACAACCAAGACAAACCAATTGATATGAAGTAATATTCAGAATTAAATCAAGTTTTATGATGGATTAATACAGTCTGTCTTAACCACATCACAACCCTCGCTCTCCACTCATCTGTTTCACGCTAAAGGATTGAGACGAGCAAATTACTTTCTTTTGTCTCCATTTAATCAAGCTAATGATGCCCGCGCAGCAAGATAATGACTATACCTACCACAAGGACCAATAAAGAAAGAGTATGGAACTTGGTTCACAAAAAGCCAGCGCTCCTGCGCCTAATCCTCTTTCTCTTGAACCCTGACACACTTTTTTATCTACTCTTCTCTGTTCTTCAAAACTGCTGAGTGACCTTGAGGTCCTCTGCCCATTCTGCCTCTTCCCTCTTTCCACATCCCCTTCATAAGATCTTCTTTAACCTCTTGATGTTGTCCTACAATATGCTGAAAAATGTGCATCTACATGGCATATATATAAAAATAAACTCACCAGTAGTCTTTCCACTGCTCCTCTTCAAAAATGTCTTCTGGAATAGGATCTATCAACACCAGGTCTGTTACTTGCCTGACAGCAAAGAGGACACACATATAAATGTATATGTGTTGATTCTTCATCATCATGGTGTGTTGGTGCACTCGTTTGCAATGGCTCTGTGAAGTTGCTACCATGAGGAATTGGAAAATACCGTCGTACAGCCGTTATGAAGATAAGAGAAGGTAGAGCTAGAATAGGAGTTAGAAACACTATTTATACTATGTACTATGTTGTATTGTGAATTTGTGATATTTATTGGGAATGTAGTCAGATATATAGTAAATGTTTTATTTTATTTGAAAAGAAAAAACGATCCTCAAATGATCTCTATAATGTACAGAAAGTTCTCTATCTTATGAGCACTAGTTAAGAAGCGAGCAGATGCATTGCATATTCTCAGATATTTCCATCAGTGTTTGTTTTGTAATTTGCAATTTTTTAGGGTTTATAAAAAAATATATTCCATTTTGGGGGTTTATGAGAAATTATCAGAGTGATGTCGGGGTCCGCATGTGCCCCATGGGCCCCCAGTTGCCCACCCCTGTAATAAACTCGTGACCACATGTGCACCTGGTCCAAGGGTAATATTTTCCGTTTGGAATTGTGTCAACTCATCACTACTTAATTTTCCCTCTTGACAGCAGCAACGCCAACCCTGAGTAAACACTAAATCTTTCACCCGCAGTACGAGCTTCTTGTCACATTAATCACTGGATTGTCACTTGGGTGGCTGAGTTATGGGGAACAATAGGAATGGACACTAGCATGTTAACGCATCAGTGAACTCGAGAATCAGGGCAGATCATATTTTAGAAAATTAAAGCTTTGATTCCTACTGTTGTTTAAGTTTAATGGTATTTTTTGGGATAAAACATATACTTTCAATTTGCCATGTAGTTGAAGCTTGATGGGGGGTACAAATTGTGATTACGAATCAATATTGCAATATCTGCTACCTTCGCCCACAGTCGAAAATGTTCGCCCCTCATCAGAATAACGCCTTTAGATTTGATTTGAACTGCTCAGTGCAACGTCACATTTGGCATTTTTGTTCTGTTGGTGGGTGTTGCATGTGATCTAATAAGAATGTCATCTTTTACTGGTACACCAGCATGTTTGAATATAATTAAAATTATTTGGCAAACACAATCGACAAGTAGATCAGCTTCCACATCTGTTTGCAGGAGCAATCAAGTTTGGAGCTGTTTTTATACACATAAACCTTTAGTTAATCAGGCCTTCTGTCGTAAAAATGGATAAGACATTGAAGCAATGCTTCTAAGAATGAATGTTATACTATAGGTTTAAAATATCAGCATTCATCGCCCTCTAATCACAAATGTCCTTCTTGAAACTTACGCATCATGTATGTGACTGTAGAACCTGCTGTTGAGCGTGCCAATCTCTGAGCCAACCAATATTAAAGGCATGGTAATCTCGGCGGCAAGCAGCAAGCGGTGCAGATCGTCCACCATCCTTGAAGACACAAATCATGTGGTTGAAAAATAGTATAAGGCCAAGCAATCTGACCTCAGAGGTTGGGTTATTAATCTAGGCAGTACTTTGCATATGCATTTCATCACTGTCGGGTAGAAACTTTGTCTGTCCTAATATCATGTTTATTTATTTATTTAAAAAACTATGGACCCCAGAAGATATAATATTAATAAAAGAAGCACAAATTGTATGTGAAAATCAACCCATGCAAATCTTACTGTTTTTGAATGGTGCGTTAACAGATAAAAAATGAAAAAGGCCTGGACAAAACTGATGGTACTACTAGACAAAACTGAAATAATATGGATGAGTTAAGATTTTTAATGCTGATTAAAACTAAAATAAGATCAAAGTAAAATCCCACAGGTATGACTGGTGCCAGTCCATAACATTATAATCACTGACAGGATAAAAAAAAAAAAAAGAAATTGAGTCATATTAGTGACTGTGGGGAGATGATGTGTTGATCTCGTCGCAGTCTACAATAGCAATGGAGTATAAGGTCAAGTACCAGCTTTATTGGAAAGATGCAAAAAATAATGTCATTTCAATTAATAATGTTTTGAACAGGTAAATATAAAAAACACGTGAGAGTGCAAGATGCTTAAGTATCTACGTCAAGCAAGATTAAAAGACATCCCATTTGACATTTCATATTGCAATTGGTATTCTTGTATTATTAAGTTAACAAAAACATCATTATAGCACTGCAAGGAGCATAATTATTACATGAGGTACAGTATCTTATCTCCGGTATTTCACCTCTGTCCTCGGCACAGCACACTAATCCATCAAGCTCATGGTGTCCCATTGGTGTCAGATTTCACAAGACTGACTCACTCAGCGGTTCAGGTTAGGGTGTCATCAAACCCCTTGAGATATTGAATTCTGGAAAATTGATTGCTTGCATCTGAAATGGATGTTTTTTGGCCAAATGCCAAGGTAAACTAGACTGCTGACACTGATTGGTGCTCAAACCCATGAGCAGATTTAAACATCAAGGTCCAATAGCCAGGACCGCAAGATTTAGCACCTCGTGCCAAACAGAATCAGATAGGGAAGTGCTAAAAGCGTCACATAAGTCACTCGTGCCCATTTTTTTAACTGGTCGATTTATACTCTAGTGCAACTTGTAGTAAAAAAAAATATAGTACTATAAAACCCGAATGAAACTTAAAGTGACACATTAGGTACTAGTTAAGTATATCACACATCATCTATTAATTAATTTGTACAAACACTGTGAACATGAAACATCTTCTCACTGTAGAGATTCATTAAGACTGTTCACGTTAGAAAATGTAAATACTCACCGTCCAGTTGTAGAAACGCCCCAAACTTTCTCAGTTCCCATGGTTTCATTCTGCATCAGACGCTTGCTAAAACCCAATCCCATTCGGTCGTAGGTACAAACCTGCAAAGTGTATAAGACATGGGTAAGCAGATTTTTCGCCTATCTTCAAAACTCTCTCCTCAAACTCTATCAACCAAGCCCGTGACCTAACTTTGATCTTATTTCATACAAATAACATGGGGCAGGCTGTCAGACCCAACTTTCTGCTGCAATGAACACTTGGGAGCAGATGGCACAGTCACAGCAAGGAGCCATCCCGAGTAGGCTCGACGGAGAAGGAAAGAAAATCATGCCCTAAGAAATAGTAGCTCCTTTTACAGATATATCTGTCACTGTGAATTTAATCAATGCTATAACACTGTCATCTTATTTAAAATAAATTGGTAAAAAAGCTGGAAGCCTGTTATTAAAAAAAAAAAAAAATGTACATCAATTTAATCTACTGCATTAATTCCTCACCTTTGTGAACGTGGCAACACTCTCTTGGACATAAAACCAAATGTCTGAGGACATTCCAGTGGGTGCATCTAGTATAACTAAAAACAGGGATTGATTAAACGTGGCACGAGGCAACCACATTCAGAAAGATATGCTATAAAATGGTGTCAGCTTTCTATTATTAATATACAACAACAAAAAGTCATGACAGATTACCAACTGGTTTTCCCTGTCCTTTACACAAGAGATGCATCTGTTGACCCAAGCCGACATCTACAATCTGCCCATCTAGATAAGATCACAAAACAAAAAAGATGAATCTTTACAGAACCTTTGATTGCTGAGACGTTTGATTGTTTAACTTTATGTGATGTTTTTACTCAAAGCAAACTGGAAATGAGGAGGAAATTTGGGCATTTTCATTGAAAACCTTTTGGCAGCAGCATCTGTCCTTCTCTTTGCAGCGATGCATAGTTCAGGAATGGCGGGATGATGATGATTAAAAGCAAACACTTTCCAATGTTCATGAGCAAAGAGCTTTGAGAAGGTTGGCTTTTAAACTCTGCTTTGCTGTGTTGTCCTTCCTTTTCTGCTTCCTAAAAATTTAGAGGGAGATGAGACCGCTGCAGTAAATAACTGGTTAAGACGAATTAGTAAGTACAACGCCAAAGATACATGATATATGTAACCATTTATATGATTTGCAATTATATTAAGCATGAAGATGGAAAATATGCATATAAATACGGTCAAAATATGCACTTGACTAATAATTCTGCACACAGTGTATATTGGTTTTGTTGGCAAATAGTCACCCATTTTTATTTTGGTGCCTGCACACGTTCCAAAAGCGATCAGGGGGGAAAAAATGCGATTTTGCAAAATTGCAATTTCTGCACTCTTGCGAGTAATCAGACTGACTTTGTTTCATCAAACTCACACACATGCAAACATCTGCTTTCGCAAATATCTTTGGCAAAACAGTCTTCTTGCACTTATTGCAAATTTGTATAGAATTTGTTAGGAGGTGAAAACAAATTATATTTGCAAAGAGACTTGCACTTGCACACTTTGACAGTTTTCTCCTGACGTTTAGTAATTCACTAGTATTTATCTAAGTGAAGATTCGGCGTGCATTACCTTTCTAGCAGCACCGGGTTTAGCGTCGGTTTTTTTCTTCATCTTAAATATAGTTATATAAATCTAAGCAGACGACAGATACGCGGAGTGAAGAAAATGAAATAAAGACGAATCGTGATGTCAATGAACCAGTCGTTTCCTGGTTTCAATACAGAAGCTGCCGAAGGACAAAAAACTCATTTGCACTGTAATTACGGTGCTATTAATGTTATAACAACAATAATAATATCATATAGTATTATATATATATATAAGTATATACCTCGATCACTCATATTATAACAACAATAATCATATTATATAGTACTATGTAACTCGATCACTCTAAACTAGTAGTAGTAGTATAGTAGTAGTAATACGCACTCTGGTATTTAGGCCTGCAGGGGTCGCTATATTCCACACACTCAATAGACTTTGAGCCCGAAAGGCAGTACTGTATAGTCTACAACTGTATTTATAACATAATCATCAGTTCACCATGCAAAAATGGCATCATCTCATTTTTTAAAGGGATTTAGCCATGAGTGACTGCAGATATAGAAAATGTCCTCCTCCTGAAATAACTATGAATATAATGACACCTAGAAGTTGAGTTTTATTGCACTCATTGTAATTCCTCAAGGGACACTTCAAATAACATTCTTCTGTATATTACACACCGAACAAAACCAGATCACACAGCAGGCATGCAAGGATGTATATATGTTAGCGTAATGGGGGTGTGCAAAAGGTTATTTTGACCTGGGAGGATAGGGACAGTGCCTTGCTCAGGAGCACCTCAACAGTAGCCAGGATCCCAGCATCTCTCCAACAACTAGTTGCCATTTTGTCACCACGCAGTGGGACGCGATCATTCGCCCTCTGGCTGCAAAACCCAAGTCGTTTACAGATGAGCTGCTCCCGCCCCATGTCGGCTTGTCTCAAAGAATCCAGTCAAATTCTCCTCATTCATTTATAGTGGCCTAGACAGCTGTTCAAAGAAATAAGTCTCTCCAAATCTCTGTTTTATGCATTCATATATGTGTGATGCACCAAATGGTGCTGTTTGGATGATATTTGGTTTTAGTCACAGATATCACATTGTTGCAGTTTACAATTTGAGTCATTGACTCAGCAGGCTGTAAATGTATGTGGATGTGGGTGATTTTTGACTACTTCAGTCATTAAAAGTATTTGGTGGTATAATCAGGCAACTGTCTTTTCCCAACATGGGACTTGAGGTTAAAAAAAAAGTCAAGAAATAAAAGTCAAAGATTTGGACTTGAAGAAGGCTTACCCAATTACCTATTTATTTTACTAACAGCACAAACAATCGACCATGAAAATAAGTTATTTCTAAAAATACAACATCTCCTCCATTTATATATGCATGAGACCAGGGATGTTCCCAGACTAAAGCTTTTTAACCCTCAGCCTTCAGGCTCGATAGCAGTGCTTATTGATTTTAGCCACACGCTGCTGAAGTGCATATCAATCAATACAATAACAAGTCCTCATTTATACTTAAGAAATCTAGTTTGCAACTCCACAGACATGAAGTCTTATTATTTTCAATGTGACCGGATGCATTTTCTCTCTTTGGCCATGGGCATTGCTTGTTATTGATACTTGCCAATACATACAAACTCAAGATAAGCACTGTTATATAAAAAATAATATATATATATATATATATATATATATATATATATATATATATATATATATATATATATATATATATATATATATATATATATATATATATATATATATATATATGTGTGTGTGTGTGTGTGTGTAACTCTATATGTGTAATAACTATATTATTATTATTGTTATTATTATTATTATTACTATTATTTTCCTACATGTATAATTTTGTTGGAAAATATGCAAAAATAAATTATTATTATTATTATTATTATTATTATTATTATTATTATTATTATTATTATTATTATTATTATTATTATTATTATTATTATTATTATTTTCCTATAGAACATTACATTTATCAGCGTGGTACCGGGATGACAACATCTCCCCGCTTCCTTGCCAGGCCGTCTTTTTGGTATGGTCCGCTCCTCCCCTATCCCCCGTGTCTCACCGGTGGTACTTTCTATTGGTAGAAGGTCAAATGACTCCGCGTGTTGTGTGTTTACGTTGAGTGCATGACAGGCGAATGACAGAGACAACGTTTCTAACACCGATGATGTTTCTTCCACGATCGCTTCATGTCGCTCTGAAAGTAAGTACTTGACAGTCCTCCTCTGCACCGGCGCTGCTCTGCTGCTGGATTGTGTTGTCATCACCGGTTTCCTTATAAAGATTTCATGTTTGCAAAGTGTTGCGTTTCCGTGCAGGCGGTCCGAAGCTCACGAGCCTCAATGATTGTAAATATCTGAACGCAGACGTCGCCAGATAAAATTGTGTTACTACTTTTAAAGGAAAAATCAATTTGCATGATCTTGTTGCATGAACAATAACGGATTTTATAAATAAATGAAATAAAAATAGAATTACTCTTAGCTGGAAGGTCTTATAGCAATATTATTGGGATATTTATTGACTTTAGATCAGCCAAAAATGAAGGGCATCTAAGAACTAAATATATAATTATTTAATTATAATTAATTTATCTTTGCATCTTTGGTACAGCACGCAAGAAATATTCAAGGGGCAATTATGCGTTCAGTCAGGTGCATATTCAATCATCATAAAGGAAAAAGACACTTAACAAATGTATCATATTGTGCAACTGTTAGAATTTAGTATCATCTGCTGATTTGACATCAACATACCACAAACTGTTTGCAAATTCCGATGATGGATAGATGATAGATATTAGAAAAAGACAAATTGACCGAATAAAACTATTTTGTAAGAAGTAAAAAAACTAACAGGCCAAATTTTGAGGGAAGGTGTTTTTTTAAATGCATGCTTTTCATTTTAATACAAATTTAAAACACTTAAATCAGATTCTCTAGCAGCTTGAAGCATTAGCAGCAATATCTTTCGGTCAGGTATTCATTTAGAACATTGGTTATGTTTAATAGATCACACTTGAAAAAGACTAAGCTATTGTAGCTATATTTTATGTCGTAAAAGTTTTTCAGCAAAATGGTTAAAATGCCAGTCTTTAATGGGCTTTATGGTATGTTGCCACTTTTTTGTAATACTTGACCATCCATCCATCCATCCATCCATCCATCCATCCATCCATCCATCCATCCATCCATCCATCCATCCATCCATCCATCACCAGTCAGACAGACATCCATTCACACTTACATTCACACCATCTCTGAGTGGGAACTGAACCCACGCTGTCTGCACAAGTCAGAGAACTGTACCATCAGTCACCATAGTTTTTTTTATTAAATTGCATATAGCAATTAACATTTGTTTATGTGGGAGAAGAAACTTTGCTACTCAGCAACTGGAGAGCTCAGAGGAAGTAAGATTTAATGAACTGAGTCATCGGGGCCTGCTCAAAGGTCCCTGCTGTGAAATCATATGTTGCTAAACCTATTATACCATTACATAATGCAATCAGATATGGACCCATAAGGTGTACATTGCACGGGAAAGATGAGGGAAGCCCCTATATTGTCTGCTTAGTAATTGTTTATTGCATATCCTAATAGACAAATACAGCGCTGGTCTGCATGATCAGGTTGTTGCACTGAGATCAGAGTAGGGTTGTTGTCCTTTTACTCCGTGTTTTTTTATCTTAAATACTGTATATGTATTCATGATGGATGTTTTGTACACACACACACGCACACACGCACACACACACACACACACACACACACACACACACACTTGTAACTTGTACTCAATTGTTATACAATTCCAGGAATTTCGCTGTAAATAAATGCATCCTTCCCTTATGCCTTACGGGTTTCTTTTAATGTTGGTAAAGATTTAGCAGGAATTCCGGAACACACTACTTTGGTTGATCGCCACAGGGCCCCCCCTTGTACATTTTTCATTACATTCAAAGGAGGCTGTGATTATATAAGACTGAAGTGATTCCCCCCCAGGCTTCTCTTGTGTACTAATACCCAGCGGAATGATTGGTTTGTTCGCCTTTCTCTGGTTTTCACTGCTCTGCCTCCCTCACTGTTATCGCGCTGTCTCACGAAGATCTCGAAAGAGAATAACGAAGGAAAAGTATCTTCAGCTGTCTTCTTAAATACTGAACATATGTGGAGGGAGTAAAAATGGCAGTTGGAGTTTACAGTGTTTTATGAAGCAAGCTTGGTTTGTATTGGCTTTACCTACATGCAGTAGATGTAGCAATGGAACTCGTAGGAGGATTATTGAGGATTTGCCATGCTAAGCCTCGGCAACCCAGTCCAGTGACCCTCCTCGTGTCTCCTCCCCCTCCCTTGAGCAGAATGCCAAACTGCCCTTTCCTCTTGTTTGTTGAACACGAGTCCGATTAGAATCTAATGTTACAACAGATGAATAAAATTGAATAGTCCCTGTAAATTGTCTTCTAAATTTGACACACCACAAAGGAGAGTGTTGTTACCAACGCTGCCAAGTTTGAATGGTTAAAAAATAAAAAATCCCATAATCTAAAACTAAATCGTCAAACATCATGTCACTAGCTCTGCTCTAGAATGCTTTGGGTGGTTTCTGTCCTCTAAGATGTATATCAAATACAGATAAAAATACTTGAAAATCTGTGTTTTCTGTTTGAGTTGTTCTGCTTAGTTGGTGATCTCAATTTTTGTCACATTTGGGTGCGCCGTCTATGAGCCGACACAATTTAGAGAAATAATGAGGAAGAAACAAGTCATGGCGCTGTCAACTTGCTAAGGCGGCTTTTGTACACGTCTCTGGAATTTGAGTGATGCTGTGACAATTAAAGAGTCCCCCTGATGATTGTATTTCAAAAGAGAAGAGGGCAATGCTGTTGGCATAGTTCAACATCTCTGATATTTTGTTTTGGAAGTTTGCCTTTGGTTCCACTATAGGACAGTGCTTAAAAGCCGACTCTACGGAAGGGCAAGTTGTTGTTGTTTTCGACACTCCTCAGGCATTTGCTTCTGTCAGCCTATTACCGTGCTAAAAAAGACTCAGCAGAGAAAAGTCCCCAACCTACTTGTCTACATGTCTTTTAATATGATGTGACAGTGTCCCAGCTCCCTCATTTACCTTGCCATGAGCTACTGGATGCTGGAGGTTGATCCCCTTGCCTGCATCATCAAATGCAAACTCCACGCAAAAGGAAACAAATACGTGCTCAGCTTAAAGAAGTCAATGTTTTAAAACAAGATGGAAGGAAAATAATGTTGGTTTACAGTAACTCATCAACTCATGTTGTTGTTAGTCCTTTTAATGTTGTACAGAAGCTGAGATCAACCGGAGTGAAATTCCTTTTTTGGCATGCACAAACTTGGCCAATAAACCGGATTCTGATTCCGATTCATGTTTATGGTGGCTGTAGTCTGTTTTACAGTCAGAGTTTTAATTGCAGTACGTTGAAGACGCCATACAGGAAAAGCCAAAAGAAAATAATCCTGAAGTTGTCTTTTTTTTTCTTTCCAAGTATGCCGACCCAGTTTGTAATTCATAGTCGAGTATACACTTCAGTAAATATCGTGTATAGTGAGGCATTGAAGCAAATCTGTCTGATTTCATTTCCAACAAACATGGCCAGCATAAGAATTTATCAACAGTTCAGGATTCCAAAATAGAAGATTTCTTTTCAATCTGGTTTCCTTTAAAGTGATGGTTGCAAAATGAACAAATCTGTCTTTCTGCACTTTTTACTTGAAAGAATTGAAAATACCAAAGGTTCAGTCACTAGACAAGACAACCATAGTAAATGGTACTTGCAATATTTCACTTCACACTACTGTTTCATCTACCCTTCCATTCTCAAATGTTCTTCTGTGACCTCATTTTTGGACATGAGATTAAGACGCGAAAATATCATGAATTACTGGTGACCCGCACCTGGCATAGGCTCACGAGTGACCCTACTGTGGTCAAGTAGTATATAAAATGGATGCCTTTGAAATATTCTTATACTAAACGAAATTATTATATAAAACTGAGTGTTCCTTGTTTCGTCTACACTTTCACATCTTCGACAAACTTCAAACCTACTTGTAATAACTAGGAAAAAAAAATGCATGGATTATACCTCTTAAAGGAGAACGTAGTGAGATAATACTGCAACAATCTTAACGTCAAGGCTAAGGTGCGGTATTTGGAGCAACTTGAAGAACTGAAAGGGCTTGACCTACGTCCACACACCTCCTGCTAGAATCCATCCACCACCTGAATGCCAAATGTTTCCTTTATTTTCCCACATAGATGGCTGACATACACTATATATGTATGTATACATATATATGTAGTATAAATACATATAGTATATACAAGAATAGTAGATAAGATGCCACTTACATGTATCATATGTAAATATTGGACAGTGGTCCTAGGGTGTGCAGCCTATGTCCAGTAATGGACTGAATATTTTCAAAATGGATTTACATTTCCTTCCGGGCTAACCTGACCCCTATTACTGCAGAAGCAGTAGCAACTGGGCTTTGTATTTGCCATAGGCGAGGACATTAATAGTGGAGAAAGAGGAGATGAGCGACTGAAGGCAGATGTAAACAATGGGTAGGTGCTGACAAAGGACAGACCACGGGGACACTCGGGGAGAGCAGATGAGTCATATTACTGCAGCGCTGCACAGATTGAAATGCCACTGCAGTTGCTGAATGTGCACAGAATTTTTGGCTACATTTAAAACACCCTCAGACTTCATTTTCCTCTTTAGTTCTTTGAGGTTTATTTGTATTCAATTTGTTTGCAGTTGCTAAAACATTTATCCACAAGCACCGTAGCATAATTGTTTTTGTTCATTTAAAACTTCAATTTCATCGCTTCTGTATGATGGAAATTTATGAATGATGCTTTAAAGGGCTTTTTAGTCATTTTATTTTATAGTGAAGTGACAGACTTATCTTTAAAATCATCCCTCAGCTGTTCCTACCATATCATTTTTCAGGAAGAAAATACACATGGCTTCATTGTTAAGGATGCCAATGGAGAAGAAACGCTCTTTCGCTCTAAAAATACTACTCCAGCTTTACCGACCATGACCTGCTCCGTTTTATGTTTTCTTGCCTTGGCTCGCACTGCTAATCTAGCCCCTCCCTGATCAATAACTTCCCTTCTCTAGCTCACAGTTTGGATCCATCTCAGCAAACAGATCAGCAGATATTTCCTTCTCTTGTTTGTCATTCACAAACTCAGTGGCGGTGAGAAAATATTGAAAATCTTGCTGGGATGAAAAAAAAAAGCAATATAGTTTGTGTGCATGTGTGTGTGCGCACATGCATGCATTATTCCCATCTGCTAGGCTCATCTTATTCCGATGTGAAATCACTCAGGCAGCCTTCATCTTAAATCTGCTTTGTGTTAGGCCTGAACTCACCAGCACCGTGTCATTGATGGTTTACCGGTGGCAGGTTCCAGCAGAAGCTACCTACCTACTGTCCCTCTGTTTGTCGAAGTGATTTGCCTCCATCCATTAAATGCTTGAATGCTGATGGGGTCTGTCAGCATGCGCTGCATGCCTCGAGACAATTAAACAGAAACACAAGGCTTGCTTAATGAAGCTCGGCAGGAAAAACATCCTCAAACAAGGTTGTTTTGCCATATAGATGGAAGTCGACAAGGTCCAATCCAGAAACACATGACTTCACCGGTGCATTGTTTTGGTCTAACTGCTGATAAACCGCAATCAAAGGATTCTACCAGATTAAAAAAAATCTTAAAATGACACTATAAGCAGAACAAAGGCTGAGGTTATAGATGTACTCCAAAAGCAGTGGGTGATGAAATCGACATAAATTCTTCATACAGACTGATGTTTCAAATAAAAGGAAAAGTTAATGCTTCAATCCCAAATGCACTGTCACAAACAAAAATATCGTAATTTATATAGAGCAGTCTCTGCACAAATTGCTTTTATTATTTCATCAAATCAAACTGTTTAGTGCAGACAATACAATGTGAATTATGGAATTCGCAGCTCTGTTTTCAACAACATGAAACTTGAAGAACGAAAAGTTTTCCTTCAAGGAAACTGCACATTGTGCGTACATTAAGGCAGGCTCTTGTGACTAGATGCTGTCTTCTGCTCGGTCCAACCCAAAATTTCTGGTAAGAGTGAATATTTGTCAATAAACAATTCAAACACTGGCGTTTGAATAGTCATTGCAGCACTTAAATCCACCTCAAAACCAGTACTGTTGTTCCTTACCCTGGAATTACTTTCCTAAAGCCCTTGAATTTTTAAAATGGCCTTCAAGTTAGGTGTGGGAGTGCTAACATTACTTTGGTTTGAGCATAAGGAATGTAACAGCTTTCAAAAGCATTTTCATGTGGAAGGAAACAAGCATGAGGGAACCACCTTGGTTCTGGAAAGCACTTTGTGCTATGGTTTTAAAGCTCGGAAAACTGTTTCTCTACTTTTTGTGTGTGAATCATATCTATATATTAGGCTGTGACGCTTTAGTGAAATTGAATTAAAAAAAACAGTTTAATGACTTGAAAAATTGTAACACTAACTTATTTTACATGTACCTACATTATTTTTATAGCAAGATCATATCTCATTAACGTGTTATTATTACTGTCTTGGTATGATATACAATGGTACTTTTTTTTTTATTAGGGAGTTTGGCTTCAAAATACCTAATTCTACTAATTGTGCTATGATTTATTGTTTATACATCATAACATGAAACACTGCAGTATCAGAATAAGCAATTTTAATAAATGGCTCTATTTATGTATCTTTTTACTAATATTACAAGCAAGCCTTGTTTCCATTATGAATAAACACGGTTGCCAAATTTTCTTGTCTTTGTTCACATGCAGTTTCCTTGTCAAATGTTTTCAATGTCAAGCTACTTGGTTAGCCTTTCGCCTTCAGTCTTGTGATCCCAGCCATTGTGAAACACTATACGCTATGTGTCGTAATTGAGATAATGTATACGCTCGTGCAAGCTTGTGCATCCAACACGTATGTTGAGATGAAGTAAGATGGGTCTGAGCCGAGCACTTTAATCACCCAAATTCTCCTTTCCTTCCCCCTGGCCATCTACTCATCTCATTATAGACCAGAGAAGGTGAGAAGTGAGGCCTGTGTAGACCTCTCCATTAATTATTGAATCCTGTCTTCTTTTACTCTAGCTTCTCATCTCCAGTCTCTGATAACCTTTACATAAAAGAATCCGTTCTACCTCATGGCCATTATAGAGTTAGAGGTAGAGCACAGAGGTTCATAGTTTTTAAGACTCTGCCACTTATTGGTATGCATGACACAAGCAGATATATTTTAATGTTGCTTATTTGATTCTTCACTGGCAATTGAATACATTTTGTTAATCATGGCTGCTGTTGTGACAAAGTGCGACAAAGTCTCGGCTACTGCTGCAATATCACGGTTATACATGCGTACGTATATTTGAGCCTGCTCTTATAGCCAGTCAATTTAGATACCTCAGATGGGGACCTGCTAATGGAGTCTGCTGAAATCATGTGCCGAAAAAAAACGAAGGCCACTCAGCGTCTCACTACTATATTCTTCTCTCCCATGTGTCTGCGTATGATGTCGAGCTGAGAGTCTCACTGCTATATTTTTCTCTCCCATGTGTCTGCGTGTGTGTGTGTGCGCGCACGTGTGTGTGCAGGTTTGAAAAGATAACTTCAACTGTGGACCACCTTGAAAACTCAGAGAAAGAGAAGAAAGACACTACTGGCATCATGTTCAGCACCAAAAGGTCAGCACGATGTCATTTTTCTTACATGGGTAAAGCGAACCAATTGAATTGAGATTAAGTAGAGACTTGGTGACTTAATCCAAAGTGCATACATAAAATTTGTATGCAATAATCCTTCAATTTTGTGTAAATGCAACATTTGGGCATCTTTTCTAAGTCCAGTTATGGCCCTGATTCCTTTTCTGTTATTTTCTATTTTTAATCTAGCTCGTGGTAGCATACATGAATAAATCATTTGCCGTTGCCATTTCTGGATAGTTTCTGTTCATGGGTCTGACCCCTTTTACCATCAAGAGTTATTTGTGTGTAAAACTCACTCTGGATGTGTGTTGTAAACAAAAACAGCAGTTAATGTTTCAAAACCGCACCTTGTATGAAAAAGCACTTTTCAACAGAGCTATGCAGTAGGTTGGGCCAAATCAGATTTTTTTTTTTTGCACTCGTGTCACTTTCTTTTTCAATTATATCCCAATACCAAGTCCTGATCTGATATCTCGGCAGGTCTTGACCTTTTTCTTTTGAAGAAAAGTGTTCTAAAACAAGCCATACAATATATGTGATCTAAGAACTGGTCGATATAGACGAAATGTATGTACATAGGTATTGTTCAAAGAAAAAAAAAAAAGAAAAACACAACTATCCAGTAGAAAAATAAAATTTGATGGTTTTCAAGGAATACAGTAAAATGCAAAGAATTAAAATAAATGCAAAATCATCGTGCTTTAAGTTACATTTAAGTAAGCCTGCCAATTAACCAATAAAAGTGCCAATAGAGTTTGCTCCATGGGCTTCTAGTTTTAAAGCCTAATCTGCCTCAGGTTCTTCTAGTCCATATAGATACTTGGCTTCAGAGCCACTAGCTGCCAACATCCTGGTTTAGGTTTTTTGTGTATCGTCAAAAAAGCAAAAAGGTCAAACATATTCTGGCCTTTTGTGGAGAAATACTGCAGTGAGCGAGTAATTTTGGAATAATTGGTATTGGTAGTACACATGATTACATGTCAGAAAAAAGAAAAAAAAAAGTGGTAATGAAGTCTGAGTGCCATCACAATGCCGCATCCAGCGTCCACCTGTCTCCCCACAGTGTGTGATCATCATACTGTGGGTGAGAAGATGATTAAACCAAGCCAGCACTTTGTCTTGTGGGAGCTGTGTCAGCATAGCAGATGACACGGATATGCTCAAAATGACTATAATAGGTTGCTATCTGGAAACTCACAGCCGCTAAATCACGTTCGCTTTTTCGCTGAGTACAAAAATACTTATTTTTCTTCTTCTAAAGTGCTGATTGAATCGTAATGTGGTGGAGAAAATCTGTGTAACTGGCAGAGGTTTCTCTTTCCTGTTGTTGATTTATTTGTGTATTCTTAATATCAGTTTCCCTCATGGAGTCCCGCAGGCCATATCAAGCATTTGTATACAACGCAGGAGTGTAATTAAAAGTTCCATTAAAATTTAATCTGAACATAGCAAATTATGTTAGAATTTGATTGGAACGAAGGTTTGTGCAGAAGCATAGATATTTCAAAGTATAATTTCTTTGTGCTTCAGACCGTCTTAAACCCTCCAACGTAATCTGTTTTACGCTAATGAACAAAATTGGAGAGTGCAGCATTTCCGCAGCTTGTTTGTCCCTAAATGTGCTCATTAAAATGCAACTGGAGTGCTGTTAAACAGACTCTTTTATTTTGGAACATTTATGAAGTGATGCCGCCACAGCTGTTATTTTTGATTATTCATCAAATCAAATTTGAGAGATTTACTGAGTGAACTTGGGCTGCAAACACACAACTTGGAAAATATTCAAATCTGATTTGGTTTCAAGGACTGTTGAGTCAACTAACTGAGGACAAGCTTTTCGAATCTATTAGCCAAAGCTCTGCCTAGCCATTTTGTTCCCTCTGACAACCATTGCTATCCCACTCACGGTCTGCTCCACTTTTAAAATGCTGCAATTATCCTAATCTTCAAAAAACCCTCTCTATAGAAACATTTCCATTACATTAGGACATCCAAGTAAGGCTTTTGACACTATTTCACACCACATCCTTCTTGCTAGATGAGTTTCTGTTGGCATCACAGCAACCTTACTCTCATTGTTCCTTTCCTATTTATCTGACTCTGTTTTTATATTAGTGTCGGTGTCCCTCAAGGTTCTATTTTAGGTCTTATCATATTGTTTAATGGACACGTTCCCCGGATACCATATCCAATTCCATTGTTTGGCCCATGACACTTAGATAGACATTGCTACTTTTACAGTTTTACCTCCATATTGACAATACTGCATTACGCCCCTTACCTCAGGGAGAAGACATAGATGTCATCCTGGATAACGTGTTCTCGTTCAAACATATCCATGACACACAACTTACAATATTAACTGTCTATGCCCATTTCAGTCGGTCTCTTGCCTGCTGGTTGAGTAGAAGCACCTAATGGGTCATGGATGACTGCGAGTACAGTAATGTTTTTGGTCGACGTGTTGCTGCACAGCTTTGGTTCAATCACTTTCTCAGTGTTAAAGCGACACGTTATAGCTGCTACGAGCATCAGCATTAAGCGAGCGGACGACATGGCTAAGCAAGGTGTCTGTTTTAAATACACAAGATGTCATTCTTTTTCACATCTTTCTACACATTATCCTCCTTTGACTGACTTGATCAAGTGTGTAATGTATTAAGCATACACGGTCCAACACTTCACATAGTATTGGTCAAGTGTCTTCCAAATTGGCTGACTTTCATCACACAATATTCATGATGTCCTTGACATAGTCTTGGACCGTCACGACATGTACAGTATGTATATGATATACTGTAAGTGCACATTAGCTCATGTGTATATAATATTCATAACCTCATCATACTATTCAAACTTATAGTTATAGTTACATTTAGTAATAAGAGCCTTAACAAACTATCAGCCCTGACATTGACCCCATACTCATCACAGTCTTTATGTAAAATACTTGTATATCTACGTAACTGCTTCTATCTCTCAGCTGATGATTGACGTCAAGGGGCTTTGCACTTGATTACTTATGTATACAGAGGGAAGCAAGTGATGTCTAGGGACCAAAGTGCATGCTGGGAAGTGTTAACCCCCTGCAAAGGCCTGCTGATCCAATCATTATTAACAAGCTGTCACCCCAACGCAGTATACTGACTCCTTGGGATGACCTTCCATAGTTTGTGAGAGGCCGTCCCCATCTGTTATGGAAAATGAACGTGGAAATTATGCCAAATATTTTGCTGCCGTTTTAGTTATACTGTTGATGAGAAAATTGGCAAACATGCTAAGCTGATTATATCAACGATTTAAATGGAATAGCAGAATAGAGTTAACAGTTTGTTGAACAAACAACAGCGTAATCGCATTGACCTTGTGCTATGAGCTGTTCATTTCTTTGCTCCATTACTGTAAGTCATTTATGATGACAATCACTTTTGGACATAAACAATGTTTAATACACTGTAATTACTTTTGCTGCTTCTGTTAGTTTGCACTACGTCACAGAAAGATCCGCTGTGCAAGCTAGAATTTGATGAGACAGTTGAAAGAAAAAGCAAGTGACAGTGTTAGCCAGAGGATGTAAAACCCTGCAGTAAAGCAAGGAACACTGTATTTTCTGCTGACATGGTGCATGCTGATGCCACAGCTTAGTCATGATCCAAGACTGAACAAGCTTCTAAGGCTACATTCACACCACAGGTCTTAATGATTCAATTCAGAGTTTTTGGTGATATCCGAATATTTTTTTGTAAATGTTTAGATTCCATATTAAATGCGACCTCAGCCCGTTAGGGCGTGAACATATGCGTGCCCAAAGTGACCCGTATGCCCAGAAGAAAGAGACAACGTAATGGAATAGGCTTCAGGCCAAACACAATCTTTTTGTGCACAAAGCAGTTTGGATGAAGGATGGATGGATGTTTTAAAAGGGAATAGTTCAGAACAGGTGGCTCGGTGGAGCACTGGTTAGCAACACACCTGATTCATAAATTCCCCATAACGCATATCTGAACTGGTCTCGCAAAGGCAACAGCAGAAGTCACACTGATTTGCTGGTATGTCATTTGTTGTGAGTTCATGCATTGTGTTGGTTTTATTCTTTGAACAAGGTGACATTTATGCATGACTCAGTTTGTACACCAGTAAAAAATATCAATGTCTTGAATTTGAAAAAAAAAATATATATATATTTTTCACTAAAGAGGGTATGAAACTGGTGGGGTTCGATACCTCCTACAAACCATTGGCGTAAACGTTATACACGAAGAAGCTTGAAGTAGGATTGTATTAGTGGGCAAAAACAGCTCTACCTACCCCCAGGAACCAGTTACAAGTCGAAATGTATTGCATCACACATTAGGTCATTGTACGGCAGTTCAGAGTCAACAAGTGAAATGTGTGAAAGCGCCTATAAGCCATGGTCAAGATGTATTTTTGAAACAGCTCTAAAGTAAGCTGAAGCTCCAGGCAGGGTTTTTAGATGGCCACCTCTAATCGGTTTTACATTATTGTTCATCCCTCTCACTTCAATCTCTTAAGCCATGAAATGACATATGCAGAGTTTGTGTGTAACACTCTTGGTCAGATTAGTGCGTTAGCCTTTAAAATTCTCATCTCGTAAGTTGAGTAACCGCTGATCTTAGGTTCATTTTGGCTCAGTCTTAGAGCTGTTAGTCAATGTATGTCAGTTATTGTCAATAATGATTTAATTCTCTCTGGAATTGATCTGAAGTTCATGATATTAATTATTGAAAATAAATATCAGCCGACGCCATCATGTTTCTTTTTCATATAATAATTGTATTCATACCTATTTATACACTTGCCTTTAATCACATTTCTGCATTCACTTTTCTTTGCTGTACTCCAAATACTCCCATTTTTTGCCGTGTCCTAGTTCCTGGCACTCTGATAAACATTGCGTGTCATGCTGGATTGAAAGAGTATTAGAATAGGGGGAAAAACAGTTCCTGCTAGAATAGTGGAGACAGCGTAAAAATTGTCCATAAATACTAGTCTTATCTCTGAAGCACTTCAAGTCACGTTGCAGCGAGCATGGAGACCAGCACTAACGTTAGCATCTACAATTGATACCGCGACGAATATTGGTTTGTCTCATTTACTGACTGCATGGAGAATCGAAATAGATTTGGTAGTATTGGGTGGCTAATTTGTTTGTTTGTATTGAGTTTAACTAAAATGTGCCTCAAACTCTGTTACAAGAGCATGTTTCTCAGTAAACTGGGGCACTCAAAAGAATTTAGGTCAGTCAAGGGATTAAAAAACATAGTAGAACTAGCACTTTAATAATACTGCTCTATTTCCTGTTGCCAATGATAATTTTACAATTAGGAATGTTTGTTATAAAAATTGCAATATCATGGTGCACAAAAAATAACAATACAGCAAAATGCCCAACATTTAAATGTCCAATTTTTTGTGGAAAATATTTGTGTTTTATTGTGGGTTTCTTTTGATGAACAGCAGTCGGTGTGTTTGTATGACTTGTACAATGTTCATGTGTTCTTTCACATACTACATTGATACATTTAATTACTTTTTTTTTTTTTTAATTTGAACAGCACTCTTCAGCTAAGCCTGACTCTGAAGTTCTCTTCCTGTGTCTCCTTTGGTTCATTCGCTTCTTTTCTCTCCTCCTCCTGTTTGATTGATGGTTTAGAGCTCATGCAGGAGCAGCAGCTGGTGCCCTGGGAGATGTCTGACCCTCGAGTGAACACTGAAAAAGAGTTAAATTAGCGTTTTATTTCATTACTCAGTTTGAAACACCAGGAGCGGTAGAAGGTCTCAATGTCATCCAGAGGATAAATGCTTTTCAACTAGAGGTGAAACAGAAAAATATCGACAGTTCCCTCACAATACGAGAAGAGGTAAATTAACACCTATGCTTCTTAAAGCAACTTCATGGTTCAATCCCAAAATTATACACAGTTGCAAAATATAAAGTGTCTGAAAGGAGGTTCAAATCGAATCTCTTGGTTTACATGCTGCTCAATACAAATATGGAGATACAGCAAAAAAAAGTAAACGTCAGCTTTGCTACTTTTTTCTTTCTTTATGTATTCTTCTGCCTCGCTACAGTATTATGTCATGCAAACAGCCGTGGCCTGAAAGTGACTGAAGTAAAGGGAGAGCTCCTCGGGGTGGTTGGCTCTTTGTTAAGCACGTTCATTTACTGCCACCCCTTCAAAGTCAAATCACGATCACAAAATGACATTACTTTTGATCAGATACTTAGTTTTAACCAACTAATCTTCTACAAGGTGGATTTCACCTCTACCAAAGTATTTTTTGTTCAAATATAGCTGTACTTTACCTTTTCCCAAATTACCTTTTGTATCACTTTCAGATAATCTGATCATTCACCAATGTGCGTATGCCACAGTCCCACTGGTTCAACCACTTTTTTCTACATGCATCAGGGGTTTGCAATTAATCAAAATCCAATTAAGATTATTATATGCCATTATATAAGATACCATTGTCCAGAACATTTATACATTTGTCAGTTCAAAGCAGAATATCTAAGCCCCCTATTTTTATTTGCTAAAATAGTTTCATGCACTCCTGTCCAGAGCAGTATTTGCCCATAAAACAAAAACAAAATTCCCCAAAAAGCAACCATGGAAGGATGACACTTGCAGGTTGTGGTCGTTTTCCGCCTTGTTTACATTTCATCACACGGATATTGTCGACATGGCCCCCCGGATGGTAGAAAGTGAAGACCAATTCATCAGCATGATTCAGGAGCGGGCACCCCTGTAGCTATGACGTGACAGACAAACATTGACAAAGTGATGAAAGCAAAAGTCTGGCAGGAGATCGAAGCTCAAGTCATTCATCGGGGGAGATTTGTTTTTCCTAGGAACTCTATAACAGAAACTGTAATTGTCTCATTGAAGATTATGTTTAGTTTTCATGATTGTATTATTAGTAGATGTATTAGTATTATTATTAGTTCATGTTTTGCATGCAGCACTTTGTTACCGCTGTGGCTCTTGTTGTGAAAGCAGCATATAAGTAAAGTTGAGTCACTTATTGAATGTCTGTAATTTTGCAGTCAGGGCCATAAGTATTGGGACACCTACATGCTATTTTTTTTAAGAATGAGAGATATGCAACTGTGAAATAATTGTAAAAAAAATATGTATGTATGTACGTATCTAGCGTATCTGGCGTATAGCAGCTATAGATACTTAAACCTTCCAGTAAATAATTGATTGCCACATTGAAATAATAGCCTTTGTCAGCAACGATTGATGTATGTTCAGTAAGTCCAGCTGAGAGACTACCTTTTCAATAATTCATTGACACATCATTTGTCTAATAATGATCACTCCAATGTGTACATTAAACCACTGTGATGCAGATTGCTGGTATGTAAAATGCAGTCTGTAGTGGGCTTTCCCTTAACTTATTTTGGTTACAGTATATCAAGGATATAGATGTATAACCTGAGGATGCTATAAAAAGGGCAAGGCCACACACTTGTACTGTAATTCTAGAGAGGTAACACAATGTGACATCAGCTGCTTTACGAGGTGCCAGGTTTCCAAACCAATAAGAAATTGGTTTTTCTAACAAACTCATTAGCATTAATAGAAAAAGAGAAATAACTGCTACAAGTTGCTGGAAAGATGTCAGTTTTGCTTCCCAACCACAAAGGTCAAACTTTATCCCAGCAAAGTCAAAGTCTGCTTTATTGTCAATTTCTTCACATGCCAAGACACACAGTGATTTTCTCTTTTTTTTTTTTTTTTAAACGAGGGTAAATGAGATGGTCTTGTTTAAGTGTTAGATTTAGAGGATTAACTAAGTCGAGTAGACAAAAATGCTGTAACAAGGAGCAGCAGGGCTCCTTATTTTCAAATGTTTATGGGAAAGGTAAGACAGAAATGACATTTTCACAACAATCAGCCTCATTAACAACATTTTTACATGTTGTTGGTTTCTGTGTTTAGCAACCTTTCCGATGATACCAATCCTAGGACAACAGGTTAAAGATTAAGTCAATTTAAAAGATTTTAGGGGCATCTCTCAACTTAAAAAGAAACTGGCAGGTACGCACGTTATGAATCTGACGTGCATTTATGTACGTATATGCTAATCTTTCACACTGAGTAAGAACATTTCTACACATTAGTGAACGAGACCCACAAAACTAAATGACAATCCAGTATTTAATGTATAATGTGTTATTAAACGTCAAACTAAAGTGCCACTTAATTCCTTGGTGGTGGAACAGGGGAATCTTTATCCATCAACCATCCTTTTTATGTTACATCCTCTTGAGTGTTGCTGAATTCAAATCATACGTATCTCTACTCTGAGTTCTCTTGCCTCAGGTCGAGCGTGTGACCCATCAAAAAGGAAAGGAGAGAGTGTTGGGTAACATACTGGCATCCTGTTCATTATGCATGCAATGTGCATGAAAAAATATTTCACAAGATAAATTATTTTGTAGAATAGAGAAACAAAGTTCATTAGCCTATTTTACTTAAGACTTGATGTGAATACAGATGATCTGAGCTTGCTATCCAGCACAACCATGTTAATGAGGTGTTGTGCAAGGAAAACAAATAATTGCCACTTGTTTTAGATTTTCATGATTTCCTGATTAGGTAATATTATGTAAAGGTTAATAAGCCGTAGGTCTCATTAATAGGTGATGGCCATAACTTATTAACCATCTATTACATTATGAACGTACTCGGTCTTGATTATGATCAAACATCAAATTACAGTGGAAGCTCACAAACCCAAGTCATTCTATATCTGAAATGTTTGCAGTCCTTTTATGCCGTTAAAAATAAACCAGAGGTCCGATGGGCTTCTGCTGTTGCCTTCTTTCACACTTAGCTTGCACAATGTGTACTACGATTTCAGCAAAACCCCATAAGTTTCTTTTTAACAGTTTGAAATAAATTTGGACTCAAGGTATGATCTCATTCAGGAAACCAATTAGGGTGGTTTCAACTATGTGGCCCTCAGAAATGGGCATACAGCGACAATTCCCTTCTACTGTAGGTCTGTGGTATTTAAATGATGCTGCCGGAAGGACCTAATGTGTTTCAAGAAATTAAATTGGAACAAACTCAGATGTGGACACTGTGACCCAAAAATATGTTTTTGTGTGTGATTTTATTTTTCCCACATTGTTTTTCAGTAACCTTACAGTCACAGTCCCTTTTGCACATTCTGATTCCTGTACCAAGAATTCGTAGTAGACATTCCACCATTGAGAGTATTGTAACAATAACCCCCACAGAATATTATCATTTATTCTGAATCTCTCATTTCCCGCCTGCATGTCTAGTTTTATGTTTGCTGAGAAACACAAAGTACACATCGGTGAGCAAGGTGAATTTCCCCTTGAGGGATACCAATAGGTCTGAATTTGAAAGAATAAGTATTCTTGGCATCACCTCTCCAACTGTTCAGACCAGCCCTCTTATTAAATTGGGATTTTAGAAAGGTGGCTATCTTGGAGAGACTGGTGTGTGATTTTTTGTATTTGATTTTGTGATTTCAGTCTTGCCAACTGACAGTGAGAAATTGATTTTGGAGCTGTTAATAGTTTTATCCTGAGTAAAATTCAAGCTAGTAAAAGTAGTCTTTTTGAAGTCATAGCTTAATAAAAGAATACGATGCATTGATAACATCTATTGGCCTTATCAATCTTGACATGTGATAAAGTAAAAATAAAAAGCTGAAACTTTATTTGACTCACCAGGAGTCAGTATTTATGGACAAGCTAACAGTAAATTTCTGTATTTTCTCAGTGCTTTTTCTTCACGTGGCTGCAAACAGCACAATAAGATGATATGACTGGATTTGTGTTTGTTTTGTTTTTATTGTGTTTTTTGCATAGTGTGATAGCCTCTCCAAACCATGCATGCAGATCCGACCTATTTACCCTTCGTGTTTGACATTTGTAACTAACATATAGTCCAACATAGTCAAGTTGCATAATATCCACTTCCAGCCTCAGGCCACAGGGCCACAATGACTATAAAAGGTCATTTAGTCAGAATATAGTGGATGCACTCCATTTTGTACATGAATCAGTGAAATGAGCTTAGGGATAGAGTATATTGGCTTGTATTGTCTTGGCATTTAGTAGTGGTGAATTTATGTTGAAAATAACGAAATCAACTTCTAAATATGAGCAGCCCGAGGCTATACAAGGCATCCTTCATTCTCCCTATTACATAACACGCACACACACACGCACACACACACGCCCATGAGTCACAAAGGTAAACAGCTTGATTCTCAAAATATAGCGTTCAGTTTTCCCCTCATAATACGGCTAATTGCTACCTCGGAAAACCTTTGATTCATTATTCTCAAAAAAAAAAAAAAAAAAAAAAGACAAGCTGGTCTGATGTTTAGTAGCCTATCAAGAATTGGAAAACATTATTTGCTGTCAGGTTTTCTATTTAGTGTACCTCTTTAAATACAATAAATGTACTCGTAAAATGACTTTCGGATTGTATTGAGGCACTGCACTCAGCCAATTGGAAATGCGCGTGTGTATGTGTGCGTGCATACATTCTTGCTTGCGTGCATTTGTGTTCTAATTATTCAGTGATTTATCTTGCTAATAGAAATGTCTTTCGCATTTGCTAAACGTGTGAGAAGTTGTGAAAGAAAGACTGCCACCGGAAAAGTCACACCTTGAGTTCCTCTCAGCTCTGCTCAAAGGTGTAAGAAAGGGACTCCACTTGTATTGCATGCTCGTTAGTAGAATGATAGTTATTACGTTGCACGTAATTCCTCAGAGCACCGCAAATAACTTTCCACTGCTCTGAACAGACCTATACCTGTTAAAGATTCACTTCCCACTCTTCAACAAAAGTGGCAAGTAGGGAAGTTATAAATGTTCTCTTCAGTATCCTAGTTGCTTCCCAAAAAATCTCTTCTGCACTTGCAAGCTATGGAGCGTAGAACTGGTTTTGCCATCATAATGTAAGCCAGTTCTAAATATAATTCTGAAAGATTAAGACTGTCCTGATCATGAATTTTAATGCAGCATAAAGCTATTTATGTAACGATTGCGGCCCGCACTTCTCCCCCTACTTGCACCCATCCCCTACGGGCCTCGGGCTTTCTGATTAAAAAGCTGTTCTCCTATGCCCTCCCATCACAGGCTTTACTCAATACATCACAGAGAGGTGCAGATAAAGATGTTTGTGGCCTGTTTGCCAACGGGAGAATTCATGTTTGTGATTACACTAAAAGTTTTTTTACTCAACTAATAGCTGCATCGTTTTGCGAGTTTGACACCTGTGCTTTAAACCCAGACAAGAGTGAGAGAATTGTTTCCTTCAAAATGCTGACAGTATACTAGATAGTTTTGTGACAAATGGACCTCACTCATTAACTTCTGTGTATGTAGAGTATCACTTTATTGTAATTTTTTAAATGTTGTTTTCCATCAGATTTCTTGCACAGTATTTGACTGTATTCTGTACTATAACCATTCCTGGGACTACTTTCAAGGACATTAACAAAACTACAAAGTGCATTATCGTATTTGTTTCTGCATAGCGTAAAGATTTTCAATTCATCTCGCGTCACGCTTGGCTGCAGATTACTCCAGTGAGAGCTGAAGATCACAGTGAGATGAAGCCAACAGAACCACATTATCTGCAAAAAGTCACAAATTTGGACCCCCTCAACCGCCTAGAAAGTACAGAGTAACATGTTGGTGGGTAGGGGGCAGTAGAAGCATGACTACTAAAGCCTGTGAGAAGTGCATGAACTCTACTGTGGGGATTTGAGAGAGAGCGAGAGAGAGAGAGAGAGAGGCTCCACCTTCAGACAAACAAACACAATTTGGGTTAGTCGTGGCCTGGAGGAATGGATTTGCCGCTCTGGACGTAGACTGTTAGTTGGCTTTTGATCTCTAGGAAGCAGCATGCATGCCAATATACTGTGTGCACCACCTCCATCTTATCCCCCTATGATTGGTTCATTTGCAGTTATGCGGATGCATAACATTTCAAGCTTCGTTGCCTTGAATGGCTGACATTTTTGCCATCACCTTGTCATTTAGTAACTTCTTTTTTGAGTCACTGCTTCCTGTTGTATTCTGTCTCTGTGTGTCTAAATTAAATGAGTTGTCAAAGTATGCATCATCACATTATTACAAATCAATCCAGATTCAGTCAGCGTCAGACGTTTAAAGATTATGCTTCTGCTGTGTTAACATCACATTAAATTGAACGCTAATGCATTTTAGCGTCTCGATTTTTCACACGCTTGCATGCATGCACACACTAACACATCCTGTGATGGGTTACAATCTTGGGCACAGTCAGAGCAGGAACAGAGTGACTCATCACCAGATGGCTGAGTGTCGCACATCCCTGCCACCAGGAGCCCTTATGCTTTTACCACCTGGACAAGACCCAAAGTGACATGGCCTTGGAGGGTGGCCACTCAGCAAGGACCACACATGCTAAGCTTCCATTTTGCTCTTCCACCGTAGAACCTCCTTAATGAAACTTAATCCTGGTCAACCTCCCAAATTTAATTACCGTATTTTCCGCACTATAAGGCGCACCTAAAAACCTCCAATTTTTTCAAAAGCCGACAGTGCGCCTTATAATCAGGTGCGCCTTATATATGGACCAATATTGAGCCACTACAGCAGGCGTGTCCAAAGTCCGGCCCGTGGGCCAAATGTATATATATATATCTTATATATGGACAAAGTTTTAAAATGGGTCATTCATTGAAGGTGGGCCTTATAATCCGGTGCGCCTTATATATGGACAACGTTTTAAAATGGGCCATTCATTGAAGGTGTGCCTTATAGTGCGGAAAATACGGTACTTCAAGAAGCTCGTTACAGTATCATTGAAATATTGTATTGCTTATTTAATTGATCAAACCTAAGACAAAATATGATGACTGATTTTGCATCTAAAATACCATGTCTAGGCAGGTACATAGGCTACCATCGTGCTAACCATGATGGGGAGGTAGAAGCAAAAAGCGAGGCGATGTCCAGAACAAACTTTTTGATTGTGAGCCTCTTCCACTAAGAATTCATATTCTATCATCCATTTCAAACCTATTTTCTTGCTTCCAGGGCTCTCTGAAATTTTCCGCGGTTGGAAAAACAACATCAGAGCGATTTTTAAGTGTCTCCCAAGGCTGAAGTTTTATGAGATTATCTGACTTCTTGTGTGACATTATGCATGATTTTTTTGGAACCTCCAGGTTCCGTTGTATTTGCATTCCAAATTTCCCCCAACCTCTACTCTCTTACCTTCTTTCTTACAGACCTACTCTTTTGCACATATACACAAATCCTCCCTTCCCCCCTTGTTCTTGGCTAAGGCATCAGTAACAGGCTCACTGTTATAGGCTTAGTCAGGTCGTCCTCTTCTTAACTGCCATCTCCTTGCTTGTCTGTGTTATATTGGGTAAATAAATTAGCACGATGCCCTACTCTCCTAATGAAGACATGGTCACTTTTCCACTGGTTTAGTTAAGCAGTTTTTCTCTTTCCTGCACAAGACTCAATGGAACCTGCTCAGAACCTTGATCGGTATGTACCAAAGCTTTTCACCGGTTGTAGCGCAAAAGCATTTCTCATGCCGGTGGCATTTAAAATTTTGCTCTGAAGAAACCTGCAAGCATAATACAGTTTGCTGTGCAAATATGAACTATTCATAGAAAAAATACTATCAGAGCTTTTTGGATATATCGGTGCTCTCTGTGGAAAATCAACAGGGAACGCTGCCAATGTTTCCTCTTGTACCTAAGTGCGTCTACCATTCTTCACGTTTTTACAGTTTAATAACAAACTCCAATCTCTCATACCTGATTTTCCCCAAATGCATCATCTATCATTTCAGTTTCAATCAGTTCATTTAGGGAATGGTTATGTTCTAATGATAATACATGCTTTAGTTGAAAACCAGCATTTCCTCCCTTGGGGACAGAATGAAGAGATTGGAAAGGTTTACTGGGCTTCTGCAGGAAACAATTAGATGTCAGAGGTATGCTCGGAAAGCATTGATCAAAGAGCCGGTAAATCTTGAGCAGTGGAGATTAACAAGCCTTTTGACTCTTGTATTTCTTTGGTTGACTTTATGAAGACCTTATTGTGGCGGTGAGAGTCATCATGGACATTCTTAAGTAGAATCACTCTTTTTTTTTTTTCTCTCAATACATCTGGTCACAGAAAAGCGTTTTTCTTAAGGCATGTTGTGAAGTCACTCTCTTGAAGACACTCTCCAAACATATCCCAAATATGTCATTCAACAATTAAATGAGAAGCGGTGAGGGTACCAGAAATGTTTTCCTGAAAATGGTACAAAAATAAACATGTTCCAGAACGTAATGTATTCATTGAAAACATTTTTGTGATAGCTTGCCACATTATGAAGACTTTTGCCTTCCCGACAATGACAAACGTGTTGTGCGACAGCTCGGTTTCTCTGGGAGACTGTCTCGGCTAGCTGTAACAGCTGGAGACATTTGCACAATTGTGAATGGATGCTTTTCTGTCATGGTTGCTTTTGCATCATTTAAGAGAAATACACGTACATGGAAAGCCTCAAGTAACTGTGAATCCGCAAATGACACATCTCAAATTCATTTATTAAGTCTATTGTATTTCCACTTTTGTCATAAGCAGGGCTCATTTCTTCTCTTCACATAGAAAATGAACCCGATCGTGGCAAAGCATGTGGTATGCTGCTTCTAATCTTAACTAATGTACCTTTAATCCACTTTGAGCAGTCTTTGCAAGATCCAAGACTCACATACAGTCTGATAAATGCAGTTTGTAGCAATGGGCAAGAAGGTAAAGAGGAGGGAGATGCACCTTTGCAGGCATTTTGACCTTTTCAACGGCTACAGTATATACCCTTTGTGTTCCTCTAGTTGGGACTGTATGTGGAAACAGATGTAAACATATTACCTAGCAAAGAACGCAATGTTATTAAACAACATTTATGTGTAGCGAGAAGGAGATCAATAGTGCATGTTATGACCAAATCACACTTGCATTGAAAGGACAGTTTAATTGGCACTTAGAGTCTGTAATTGGTCAGTGTGTAATAATGATTTCAGCACTTAAAATTTCACTTATGACTACATTCATCAGATCTTAGTGACACCCATTATTTATGGGTGAGAAAGTCCGCACAAACCGTAAGTACACCATAGGGCTGTACAATTAATCAAATTTGAATCATGATCACAATTTTGGCAGCCACAATTAAATTTAACTGATCATCAGCAATGTTTACATTTAAAATTTGACTCTGCTGCATTTCAAGTCAACCACAAGAGGGCAAGCACATATAGGCTTGATTAAGATGCCTTAATAACAAATGTGTAAAAGAGATCAACATCAGTCGTCATTATCGTAATGCTGTAATAAAATTCTTCTCATTACCGTGGCGTAATAAAGTTGAGAGAATAGTTGCTTTGTCTACTGTACGTGCTGTAAGCCATTTGAAAGGTACAATAATGTTAAAAATTATTTGCAAGAGTTTGTGGAATCATAATTTGTCGTATATTTCCAGTTTAAATGAACATAGGCAATTATGAAGAAATTACGGTGGCATCAGTTAGACGGAATTTTTTGCTTTTCAGGTTACTTTATGTATCTTTCATGTAATTGATGTAAATCAAGTAGTTTTATTCATGTAATTTTCCACTATTTGGAGAGGAAAATTACATGAAACAAATTACTGCTTGCAAGTTGTTTATATAACATTTGGCAAAGCAAAGACTCCTATAGTTAGCTCATGCAAATTTACACAGTAAATATAAACCTCCAGGGTTCATTTACCAAATTTCAATCGTGTATGCGTGTTGAAGCTGAAGTCACAACATTTGTTTGGGAAGTTTGCGGGAAGTTTGTGCTGATGGATTCATGGTGGCAGAGCAGTGGTGCAGAAGATGCACTTGGGGGTAGAGAAAGAGGCGGAATAAAGAGAAGTTGTTCCTTCATCCTGCTGTGTTCGTCTTCATGCATCTAAACAAAAACGCAGCTGGGGTGGGCGCTCACTGGATAGGATAAGACGCAGAGTAAAGAGGAGAGGAAGAGTCAATATGACAAGGACAAAGCAATGATGGGGCATTCGCCTGCTTTTTTTTTTTTATCAGTGTGTGTGCATGTCTGTGTGTGCACGTGTGATGGAGGGTGAGTTTGTTTAGCTGACGTCATGTGTTTTATGTCAGCAGCTTTCCACATCAGCAGACTATGGTCATCACTGGTGGTCAGTGAAGGAGAAAAGCAAGGATTGCTGTGCAATGAGATATGTACACATAACATGAACTGTAAAATTGACATTTAGCAAAACGGTATTGATATACATTGGCATGATGTGGGCAACATGTTGGAATAGTCGCGAGCAACTCTGGATCTTAGTCTGCAGTGTGCGCCCTGCAATTGACCGGTGACCAGTCCAGGTATCACCCTGCTTCTACGTCTACTACAGATCAGCTCATGAGGAAATGAGTATAGAAAATAGGTTGATGTACGCCGTGTTAATTTTGCCAGACCCCACACGTGACGAGAAAAGATTATGATGTGGAGCCACATGGCAAAAACAAATTTAAACAATTTTTTTATATACATATAGGTTGTTGTTTTTTGCTATACGCAGCATGGCTCATGGAGGATTGCTGTATAAAGGCAATAAGTCCATCTGTCCATTTCGATACCTCTAAATATCATATAAGAGATGTATGCCCATTAAGTATGAAGTGAAATCAGATGAATGTCACATAAAAACAATAGAATATGTACTCACACTTTAATAAATGCAGTAAAAAATGTGGAGATGGAGCCAGGATGCAAGTCACTCCACATAGGCTAAATTCACTTCTGACTGCACGGTGTACTTCCGTTCCTTGTCTTGTATTATTGTTGATTTATTATTGACTTGGCTAATTTGCATATAAAGCCAAGCTGAGTCTACTGCATTCCTTTATTGCATTGTCACAACCAACTGCATTTTGTTTGTTGAATCCAAGCTGCTCCTGCAAAATCTCTCTGGAGATCAAGATTTTCAAGATCAATTCTATTTTTCATGGACGTAGTTTGATGTAAGCGAATATGAAATGTCAAAACTCCCTAAAGGTACAATTGCCTCTTGCGCCAAACTAACAAGCAGAGCACACCTTGCTGTAAAAAAAACAAGAACTAATCTTCTTAAATTATATGTAAATGACTTTGCCAGCAGCAGTATTATCACAGCCATGTAGCTGAGAACACATGCAACTGTCAAAACATTTTATGTCACATTTGGCTGTCAAGTTTCATCTTTCACCCCAGCCCCCTTGTAGTTAAACATTTGTGTCGTGTTGCTATGCCAGTTTAGTGAAAGTGAAAGGGAAAAAAAATCATTTAATAACATCTTTGCTTCTAATAGAGTCATTAATGGAATCTTCTCTGAAATGAAATGAAGATTCATGTAGTCGAGATTTGGGCAAAAGCAGCACCATCCATCAGCCCTTTTATCAGCTCTGCCTTCAGGATGCATTGATTAAAATTTTGCACCTGATTTATTGTTACATTGATCCCTCCAGCATTTAAACTGCATATTTGTGCCCGCATGCGATAAATCAATTGTGGTCTTGTGACAATTTACAATTTTGAGGAGACATTTTTTGCAGGTTAATTTGAGGGAAATGAAGCAAGTGTTAAGTCAACAATAAAACTGCGACAATATAACAATGTAGCACTGCAGCTATCAAATATTTCAGTATTCGAATATCCTACTGAAAAACCTGGAGCATAATCATGTGATTGAATGAATGGTATTTTTTTACATAATGTATTTCGCTTTATAACAAACCACAATTTTTTTTTTTTTTTAATGTAATCAAAAGTTTTTGTTTCAAAACTTCACATTGTGCATCGCAGCAAACTATTTTATTGTCTAGAAACATTTTCAGTGGGATCAATGAATAAACACGGCACAAGTTGTTAAAATACATATCATTGACAGCACAACAAGGTGATATTTTTAGTTGATTGAATTTATGAAAATAGTGTTGGAACTAGTGACGTAAAATATAAATGCTGTCAGTGTAACATTGCGTGTGCCATTGATTTTTTTTTCCAACGGTCGTTTGTCAGCTGTAAATATCAGGAAATGTTTTGTAGCGTGCATGTGTACGTGATCAAAAACTTTAAAGCCTATGTCATCAAGATAACAGTGTCTCACACGAGTGAGCTAATACGGACAGTGTATTTCAGCAAGTAACAGAATATAGCAGCTGCTGCCAAATGATGCCTGCTATCGAGGGGCATTGGGTCACCAGCCAGAGCCAAACAGGCTGCCAACTGACTGCAGACAGGAAGGAGAACGACATACATGGTGGTGGAGCAAAAGTAGAAAGGGGGAGTTGAATTTTCAAATCAAATAGACAGAAGAAGGTTGGGCAGCGTTCAGTCATTAGAGTAAGTATCTGCCACTATTACATTTATCACACGTTAACTTTCAGTTGACCTAAAGCAGGCAATGGAGACGTGTGACCTGTTTGGCTTGTGCCAGTGACACCAGTGGTGACAGGTGTTGGTGCCCCCAGCTAGGAGTGGCTTCTTTGTTAATGCCAGATATGCAAGTGAGCACATTGGCTGAGAAGATGTGAACATTCATGAAAATTCAGTTTTCAAATTGACATTCTTCCCACCTCACTATATATGCCACTTCTGAGGGTGGCAATTTGAATGGGTCTATTATTAAATTAGATAGTCCTCACTTAATCCTTCTATTGACGTAAGTGACGTAGGAGACTTTGTATCACAAATCTTTCATGGCCACAGAGGCAGGCTGAAGAAGCTGTGACACGTCATTTTCAAGCAATTGTCTGCTTTCTCATGTTTTTTTAAAATATGAAGACTTCAGCCAAAAGCAAGAGAAAACTTGCAGTTTAGGTGACAAGTCTTGTTGAGTTTGTGTGGTTCCATATTGATAATTGTTTTTCAGTCAACATCTGTGACTCAAATTAATTCGACTCACTCTATCCCTCTAATGTTCACAATTAAATGACTTACCATTTATGTCAGTGTTTTTTTTTTTGTCCTAAGGATTTTGTTCTTTCCAAGAATTTAAATGGAATATGAAGTGTGAAACATAACTTTCTAATTTTCCTGCCCTTCTTTCTCTCTTGGCTATAATGAGACACAATGTACAATAATGAACGGGATGCTAAAAACAGACAATTCAAACAATGCATCTCGTATTCCTGCACTACCACAAGCCACACTGTTGTGACGTTGTTTCCACTACTTATGCTGACCAATCAGTTTGCACGCGATCCCCGGCACATGGCCAATGAGAGTGCAAGAGAAAGATTGAGGCTAGCAACGAGGAGTAGAGCAAAAAGGCAAAATGGGACAGTAGCAGGCTGCAGTCAAAGTCCCCATGGGTACTCTCAATGAATCAACCGCTTGAGGCTGTGTGAGATTGACCCGCTGACTCTGACAAGATGTTTGTTGCCAATATGAGGACATAAAGAACACATTTTCATGTATTTTTTTACTTTCTTTCCTGTGCATCTGTATTTCATTACCCAAGTGATACACAGACATCCAGCAAGTAAGAGAGGAGAAAACGTGCCCTGGAGTCAGAGCCAGACATATAATGGGGCCCCCCCCACCCCCATCTCTCCCCACTCTATGCCTTTTGTCGCTGAAGATAATTCCCCTGTGAGTCGTGTGAAAAGCTCTGGCCAATGGGAATTTTAATGTTGCATCAATACATTGTAGAAAATGAATAGCAGCTTTTTCCCTAGGCAGCCTTGGTTGATTTATAGAGTGTTTTTTTTAATAGAGCAGTTTGGCAGTTGTTGCATGGCAGATACTGCTAAGTGAGAGAAATATACTGCAATATTATTCATCTCAAGAACTGGGTGAGTGGTAAGACATAGTGTTTGCCAGTGTCTTCATCTCATATTGTTTTGGTGTAAATAGTTTTATTTACTTGCGCGGACTACTGCCCCAATCCAAACGGTTAAATATAATTCAAGAAAAAGTGTCAGTGCAGGGAAGCTAGTTTATGTTCAATATTTGCCAAACTCCTGCGTAAATAGTGTCACTGCCACCGTACAGCCCTCGTATCTCAAGTCTTCCACGAATCCAAGCAAAAAAAACGGCCAATGGCTCTTATCTCAACACACAATTAAATACAAATCATGTAATCAAAGATTGTTTATGACCTGTTTTTTTCCCCCTTGGTTTGAACCCACCACACTTGTCGCTTGTGATTCCTTTCATTCAGCTTTGTGTCTTTGTTGCCGAGAGCCTTTAAGCTCCTGTTACATTGACACGAAGGTTAAAAGCCTCATTGGTCAAAACTACCCAATCACCCCTCAACAGAGAATTGCTGCCGTGGCATTTAGCAAGGGCAGATGAGTGTAATGTGGCGTGTGCTCTATACATCATTATGCGGAGGTGTCCGACAGCAGAGCGGAGAGTGTCGAGGTTCAGCCGTATTTCATTATGCTCCCGGATGCAATAGAAAGCCTCATTAACATGCATGGCCACAGGTTGTTGTTGCCCTTGTTCTCTGGATGTCAGCGGCAACGCAGATTTAGTCTGACTGCCTCAACCATGACTTGCACATTCTCATTAAGATTAAGCTAATCACACTATTCCATTGGTTTTGTAATGATTGAGGCTGTACTCATTTAAATCCCTTTAATCCATTTCAAATAACCGTTTTGAAACATGTTGCACTGATGGATGTTGATGAGATTATTAGCAGAGATTTTCCCCTTATGTTCTTGTAATGAAGTACTTCATGTCTATGATTATAGCCACATTATGTCTGGGTTCTTTTTAATATTTAAGTACAGTATCATTTTGGTTGTTGACCTTGTCTATTGATTTGCCCTTTACTATTGCTACTACTGTGGTGTGTTGGTTTATGCAAAAGTACTACGAGTAGGATGTAGAGAAAATAGCTGCAGGTTGCATTTCACGTTGGGGACATTTTGCCTTCCTAATAAATCAGTTAAATTATCAGTACTGGACATAAAAGGTTAAGGTTAATGCATGTGCCTTTGAACACTCGAAGAAGACTCACAGGTCAGTTCAAAGAAGTTAAGATCCTAACTTGCACAGGTTTTGGAATCCATTGAAGTTGAAACGACATCGATGGGCAGGTCATTATCAATGATTAATTTCGGGGGATAAATTGGATGCAATTGATATTTTGGGGGATGTTTGTAATTCAAATGTTAAAACTGAAATGCTGATTAGAAAGATGCCAGAGCAATGAATTTGAATTTGATTGGGTGGAAATTGTCACCAAAAAATACGTCAAAGTCAAAGTCAAATTTGGATCATTCAAACTGTTACTGTCACTG
This sequence comes from Syngnathus typhle, assembly GCF_033458585.1. Lineage (NCBI taxonomy): Eukaryota > Metazoa > Chordata > Actinopteri > Syngnathiformes > Syngnathidae > Syngnathus > Syngnathus typhle. The sequence goes on along the minus strand of NC_083747.1, from coordinate 8,476,807 downwards.
TGTTGCCAACACTAACAATGAGGTCACGCTGTCACCACCAAGCTTCATACAGTACAGCACTCTATCTAAGGCTGTATAAAAGACCCTTCCCCCAGTAAAATTGTGACTGCCACTGCAAAGTATGAGAAGCAAAGCAAATAGGATGAAAAAAAAACCCCGACAGCCTCTTTTCTCTGGGCCTAATCCCTCTTAGCAGCAGTGTGATAAGTGTGTTTTGACTTAGCCTCAATTTTCCTTTTTGTTTATGCATCCTTTGCCAAACCACGTGGATCCCTGTGCAGTCGGATAATCTGAACGATGCCAGTTTGGCAGAGCTGCTCCACAGCCTCCTGGGCCAGGTCAGATCACAAAAGCGGAATAGGAAACAAAATGACTGTGCCTGTTTTCCATCATTTTCTCATCTTCCTTTTTATCTGTTGATAGCAATCAACGACGGTTGATGTCTTTGGTGATGTGCATCCCTCATTGCTTGCAGGAGAGATTGGTGCAATCATAGCTCATGATGAAGCAAACAAAATATATATATATACCCTTGAGTCCCAATTTCTCACTGGTGCAAAAGGGAAATGCCTCTTTAATTTGTGCTCATTTTCTCAGTGGGAGTCTTTAGGTTTTCCCAATGAATAATGGAATCTCGTTCAGGTTGTCATGTGGATCACTCCTCAGTACAAAATGGAAATTTGGTTTGGAGAGGTAGAGGCTAAGACTCCGTACATCCATAAAGGCAGTCAGTGCCTTTGAAACTAGAATACTGGATGACTATTTCTACTAGACTGATTTTGATCTCGGTTAACGTGTCATAGTTTTCGTTGGATTTGATGGAAGACTACATTGAAGCATTCAGTCTGAACCAATTATGTGAACATTTAATGTTCCGAGGCAAGGGTTTAAAATATAATCAGCAGAATCCATTTTACCAAGATTACACTCAAGGTTTACGATTCTAGTCTTTGAAGATGTCCACACCAATCAGCTCACACACACACACACACACACACACGTGTGCAGTTTTGATACCAGTTAGCCTTGTAGCTCAATGAACAGAGAAAACAAGCTATAGAATACGGGCTTCCGCTCCACTTATGAGACAGTAATTAGTACCAACTCCTAAGGGAGTGGAGATAGACTTCACACAGCTTGGCAGTACCCCGCTCTCTTATCCTCCACAGGCAAAAACAGCAGCTGCAGGTCTCTACTTTTCACTCCTTCCCCTTACTCATTATGCTCCATCTAAACAAACCCACATCTTTGTCAAAATAGTAATTAACGCAGTTTGCAACTGCTTGGACTTGCACTCTAAACCTCAGTTTATGTTGACATCAATGCATTTTTTCCCAATTCATTTAAATGAGTCATTGTACTTTGCCCCCCCCCCCCCCCCCCTGCTAAAAAAAAACGTCAATACACCGATAGACTGCTTGGATGGGCTTTATTGACTGGCTGTTTAACAGTTGAATTTAATGACTAGTCCCATACACGCATAGCTTACCGGGTTTGTCACCCAAGGAGCCCGCCTGGGTCACCTCCATACCAGGCATGCGCACCACCCACACGTCACACTTAAATTTGATTTATTTTGATTTGAGTTGGATAATTCTGATTCTCTGTGCACTCTTCCAAGACAAGTGAAATTCCAATTCAAGAACATTCAGAGAGACCCCGACAAGTTACCACGCGGATACTTCTTATCCTGTATTCCAATAAAGGAAAGTTAAGGAACAATAATCGTTAAATGACACATGTTCACTCCAACTTTTCCATTTATATTATACTATTCCATTTATGTAGAAAGGTCAGCAAGCAGGGTTGTTGTGTTTTTTTCTCTCTTCTGCATAATTTGTCTCCACTGGACCAGTAAGTTTAATTTCCAAAGAAGAGACACTGTAATGGACAGCATTTCCATAGAGATTATGCATTTTCATAATACAGTCGGACACTGTGCCATGTGCACTGCTTTGCTGGTCCATCAGGAGATGAGCATTTGGGTGAAATGACCAAAAAGAATGTGTTTGCTTCAGCACTTTTGCTGGAATGATTGAAAGTGTGCAATGTAAGAGTGAGTGTTGTGCATCTTGTATTGCTGTTGAAACACTTTGGACTTTACAAGACTATAGCTTGTTTCATTCTATTCACTCTGTTGCTCAGATTTGTATTTTGCTTTCTGAGAGAATAATCTTGTATTCTGTTGTATTACTCCTCTTATTAGGAGTACATCTACTGACTCCCCCATATGTGAAATCATCAAGCCGTCAATAAAAGACAGTTGCAGAAGTGAGCCCTTAAATTTGGGGATTTTAAATGAGATTCTTGACCACTCTTACAATCTTACCCACTGACAATCCTCTTGCTGGATAATTTTCAGAACATTCTGTCCTGCAAAGCGCCTGGTGTAAAGGCTTCTGTCGGTGTAACCTTTTCGTGGACGCACCACATTTACTTTGAAAGAGGTGCTTTGTGACCTTATTAGTATAATGAACTATGAAAAGGTACTTTAATCCAAACCTAGGAGCCTGTAGTGTCGTTCTTTTAACAGGCTTTGAAATGTTGCCCTAGACAGATTTGGCTTGACCCATGTTAACCAGTGAGAACTCAGCAATTAATGAATTTCCGCCTCTAATGATATCTAAGCTTTGTTGTCCCTCATTGGATATTATCTTTACAGCCTAAATGTAATTTTATCTATCTACTTCCCACTCACAAATGTTGGCTTGCATGCTAAACTTTAATGTAAGTATGCATAGTTTATCAAAACTGTTTATTTCATTTTGAAATAGTTAAAGAGAGACAATTTCAGTGCCAAATTATTAATACAGCACTTAAGGGTAACATTAACTAGCCATAATTGCGCCTCTTTAGCGGGGAACTGTGGCCATTTGAATTTCTTTGACTTTAATTTTGTAATAGACGAAGAAATCGACATACCTGCTTTTTAACTGTTCAAGATTATTCATTTGGGCATTTATTTTCATTTCATTTTCTTTACTATGCACAAACATTTTATATGTCAATTCAGTACAACTCATTCCATTGTAACATGCTATCCAATGATAGTCAGAGTATTTTAAACAAGAAAATACAGTGACTCCCAATTTCTAGCCGTGTTGTGTTTTAATGTGTGTTAACTTTGTTGTCTTTGTAATGTCCTGCTGTGTTTCCGTTGAGAATCTGTGTTGTACAAGCAATGTGGCTAATACATTTCACCTCAGCAAGTGCACGATTAGCCTATTGATCCTTTCTATAGATCTCTCTGCACCTGGGGAAAAAAATAGCATACATGATCTAATTTCTGTGACAAACCAATCAAATCAATAACCCAATATGCAAATATGCTTTCAGTGCTTTACCTTGGACTAGCGTAGGTTGCTCCAAGGTTTTATTCTCAATACCTTGAAGTGATTGAAACAACATATCCATCGAGACATTGTTTATTTACTGTAGTTTGCTTTTTACTACAGACTGAAAAAGAAGTCTCAATCAGTGGACATTGCCAGCCAAGGCTTCTCCCCAACTCTGGTGCCAGCCTCGCCCCTCAACAGAGCTGCATCACCTGTTGCCAAGACAACCACCGTCCTCGCGGTGCAGGAAAATAACACCACTAATTCCCAGCGCCGCAGCCCACGTTGTGGCGAACTGAAGAGAGGCTATACCATTGGTAGGCATTTTAATTTGTCAGCTTCTGTATTGACTGATTTTGCCAGTGTGATGGACGCTCTGAAACCCTAACCTTCCAAATGACCGGCCACAGCGTTGTGATGATTTCCACAATCCGATATGAGCTCCAATTTAAGAGAAAAATCTGCCTCACAAAATAATAAAAGAAAACCTGCCTTTACAAAATAATTTTGTAAAATTAGATTTTTTCACGTTATCTTATTTTAGTGTGATGTAGTGCAGATCTACACGAATGCAAAATAAATGCACTATAATAAATATTGATTAATTCCTTTTTAACGGTATGAATTAACTCTGAGAATTATTCTTTTATATAGGCAGATTATGAATGTAGAATATTTGGTACACCACTCGTCATAATGGCCTGTCTGTATATGCCTATTCTGCACGTCACTCGTAATCATAACAGCATGGCTCCATATGGAAAATAAATTGGAGTGCCCAGGAGGCTGTTGTTAGGCTCTTAGTGTATGTCACCATGCAAGCAGCCTGGTCAGCTTGGTATGTTGTCAGCTGTATAATAACGATGATCGTATTATTTCTGAATCTGTCACATTTGCTGCAGCAAAGAATTTAATAATTGTATAATGTAGGATATGTTTTCTTTCTGTGGCATAATAATCCCACTGATTTGTTCAAACTTGTCGAGCCGTAAAAAATAGTATCAGTCCGGAAGCAAGAGCTTCCCCCCTACCATACTATAAATCTATGTTTACAATTTTTCTCACCTATTCACTGTTCAGTCCTTGTAAATTCATCTTTTTGCATAATGTTGCGATGGAACCTATCCATTATTTGCGGACACATCTCAACTGAGAGACAGTTATTTGACAATTATTTGTACGTAAAATTACTTCAATAAGAATGCATTAAATTTTTTATTTGGTTGGTAATTTCCCACAAATGGTGAGGAAATACTGTATAGTGTTCCCCACTATGGTACCAAAGCACTGCTTTTATATCGGCCATTTAGATTCTCCAACATGCATGTCGGAATTCAAGACGAAGCCAGAGAAAACCAATTCGAGCGTGCAAAGAACATACCAGACTGGCTAATGACTATATCACCATGTTGTTCTTTATGCTTACAGTTCATTTGCATGAACAGTCCAAATATCAGGATCCTGATTTGTTTTTTATTACTGCATATTCAATTTCATCTTCTTACCGAAAGTTTAAAAAGTTCTGTGAATACTATGTTTTGTCCTTACCCAAAGCTCAGCTTCCAGTGACTAGATCATAAATTTAGATTGTGTTGCATGTCCTTGCTCAGACAGTGAGCCATATAAATACACCTCTTATAATTTCAAGGTCAGGATTTCCAAAGGACCGTGTGTGATCATAGCTCAAGGGTGAGAAGAGAGCGAGAGAAGGCCTCAAGAAAGTGCTGATGTCTCACTCCTATAAGCTCACTACATACAAAGTCATCATGTATCGATGCCAGTGCCTCTGCAAGGCTCTGTTGTACTGGCCGATTGATCTGCCTTCATAGTTATCATTCCGGTTGGCAATAATCAGTGGAAGAAAACTGCAGGATAAAGATGAGGTAATGGGCACACTGTTGACATTTTTACCTTCTCTGATCATCCATTATCTGCTCAATAGCATATACAGGCAGTTTGGAAAGAGAGAGAGAAAAGATCAGGGTAGTAATAGTACGGTAATTCAGCCATTAAATGAAATGTGGCCATTTTTTTTCCTCCTCTCTACGGCATTTAACTGCATAGGCGCAAATTGTACAAGCTTTTCTAAAGCATGACTCATGGCAGTTAATCATTTGGTATGGCCAATGTTGACCTGGATAAAACTCACTGAGTTCAAGGCCTGGCTTGTGTGCACTGCCGAGAGGAATATAGTATATATATACGTATATATATACATATACTATAATATAGTATCCGTAGCATATTATGAACAATTGATTTCTGGCTGACCCCTGTCTATATTTTAAATAGCAAGAGGAGCTCTGTGGCATTTTGTTGCAGCCCCACCCCAAACCAGACAAGTTCTACTTCCAGGCTTATTCTGCAAAATTATTCCTATGGTAGATTAATAACACATGCTACATTACAAGCAATGAAATTACAATACTGATTTTTAAATATAAACCAAACTATCCTAATTGATTGCTGCCATGTCAGGACTGATCCTTTGACACGCCATATGAGTGAACAGACTGGATCTGCAGCGGTTTTTCCAGAAAAAGATACATGCACAGCAGAAATCAAGAAGCTAAGATTTCCAGGAATCTCCCTTTACCTCCCAGAAGGGTATATTGATGTTTTCCCCCGATTCCTAGCGTCTAACAGCCTATATGTTTCAGTGCCCCAGCTGACATTCACATTATTATATACATCCTTGAACTCAATGACCGAGACTCACTATTGAAACACCAAACTGCAGATAAACATCTCTCCATCTCACCGAGTCTGATGTTTGTTATTATCTGCCTCGTACCAAAACAGTTTAGATTGAATGTGTCAAAGATTGTTCCGCTTGATAGCGTTTCATGGCAACAACCCTAAAATAGTTAAGTATCAGTAGCATGTATCGGCATCCTTTACGAAACCCATTGAAATAAGCCCGGTTTCAGCAGAATAACTGATATCGGTATTCATCCGTCCCTAATAAATACAGATTAAAAACATTTGCATGAATAATGACCTTTTAAAAGGCCAGTGTATTGCATTAGTCTAAACTGATTCAAGCAATAAGTGGCTGACTATGCATACTCAGCATTGTTTCTCTATAACACCTGACAGAGCAAATGCTAATAAAAAAGACACGAGCGCGCCTTACCCTCACTCGTCAGGAGGGGTGGTTCTATGGCAGTTGTGCGACTGATTACTCCCCTGTTAGTTATTCATTGAATTTTCACTGCAGGGTCGAAGATGGGAGGTGTCTGTGCTGGGGGAGCAATACACTAACTTGCTGAGGGCTCCCATCAAAGTGTGCTTGATATGCAATTTCATGAGAAGGACTTATAGGTCGGAATTAAATCAACAGCTTTTCAATACATCAATGGCTTTGTCAGGGTCGATGTTAATTTGCTATTCTGTTGCCTTGACTTCCGATAGTAGTTTGAGTGTGGAGCACATGGCAGGACTAGTTGTTGAGATAAAATTGACATGAGAAACTAATCAGTGGGATGTTTGACGGTTATGGCCAACACTGCAGGCGAGACACCATGTTCTTTTTTTGTCCTGCTTGGGTTGTTTGTGTCTCAGATGGTGCTTCACTTGTGTTTACACATCAGGATAGTAGCCAGAGGTGTCAGTTATTTGCACGTCACATTGACGCATTGGAAAGAAACAGCAAGTCTTTAGTAGATCAAAGGTCAAATGCCTTAAGGCCCATATGATACTGAGTCTGACCAAAATAAATAGGCTTTAAATATGGTGTGCATTTGACTGCGTTCTAAGCAGTCAGCCCCCATCAGTAACCCTTATTCCAGCGTGTCAACACTTTCTCATTTTTCTTGATTTGCTCATTACTTTTTTACTTTACTCACATGTTCTCCTAAAAGAGTTTGACAAAGGGAGTTAAGCAAAGATGAAGGTGAGAAGTGACTGTGACTGTCTGCTGTTGAAGTGTCCTTGGGCAAGACACTGAAAAAACAAAAAAAAATACAAGAATGCAATGAAATGAAATAAGAAGATACACTGTATTTAAAACTGAAACTCTCTTTTTTGGACTTATTATCCAAAAGTTAGTTTAGTGTTTTTGTATCTGAGTGTAAAACACAGTTTCATTGCAGTGCTGCTGTGACTTTTCAGAGGGCCCTATTTTGGTTGACAGGCACTCTGTGGGTATTTGAGCTGAACTTTATACCCAGTCAAAAGGAAATATTTAATTTAACACGCCCTTGCTTTTACTAACCACCATGTGGGATGCAGTCATAGATGGCATCATGGCCGGTCGCTCTCTGCCAATCCTGCTTGACTTTGAATTTCCCCTACAGTATGCAGTCGATCGGCATCATCCCGTAGCATGCTCCTCCTCATTGACTTAATGAGCACAAGGGAGGAGTAGAGTGAGTGCTATATGTGCTTCTCTGTTAGCAGCAGCAGCCTCAGCCATGCCACAGTGCTTTTTGCCAGCAGAACTGCTTGTGTGCACAGAGATAAGCCTGAGCTCTCTTGCCTTGGTGCTAAGGCCGGTCACGTTGCCCCACAAAACAGCTTAGCTTCGCAATGTGATCCAATGAAAGGCTTTTTCTCTTATCCTTTTATACCTCGGCATCTTCCAACCTTTTTAGGCCTACGCTATTCTTTGTCTTCTATATTTCTCCATTCTTCCCATTTATGTGTTTGAAGGAGATTTTCCATTTTCACTGTTCCAAGCAGCTAGGGAAGGAGTAAGAGAAAGAATTACGTCTGTAATCCGACAAAAAGCTAATTTAAATATTCCGGTACAGGTTATCCTTGATTCATGCCGGCGTTCCATTTCTGCAGCTATGACATGACCTGAATTTAAAGTCCAGCTGTACCGTAGTGTATTGAAAACCTACGCAAATGCAGTAGTAAAGTCATAATTACAATATCTATTTGTACAAACATTTCTAGGCCATAAATATAAATCAAACAGACGAAAGACAATCAATTGTAGTCCCATGATGCCTTGTAATGTCCATGTTATGTCATAATTTGAGTAAATATTTCCTTGAAAACATTGTTAAGCCATAAATATAAAATATTGAGATGAAAAACACAGTGTTAATGAGCATGCCTTCTAACTAACTAACTAACTAACTAACTACCTAACTAGTACAGTGTATAACCTCAAACCCTCACATATCGGAACTCGTATGTACCCGCTGTTGTGACCTGGTGAGCAAACATACACTCCCCCGGAACATGATAGCCTACTTGAAAACCTTTTCCGTAAAGGTTAATAGTATGCTTAAGTTATTCCCACATCGGAGAAGAGCAGCTTTATCCCATAGCACTTGGTTACAGGCAGAAAATGTCACCTTTGTTTTCTATTGTATGTTCACTTCTGTTATAATTCTCTCAGTACTTTTGATGTTGTTGTCCAAACCAAGGTTAAATTCATTGAAGTAGCTTTCTAAAGTTCGGAGTAAATAGGCAATGCACATAAACAGGCTCTTTAGAAATGGTTCACTGTATTACAACACCTCAGAGGTTCGCTGATGGATTTTTGCTGCTCATGTTTCTGCCTCAGAGAAGGACAAGACAAATCAACTGCAGCTTCCATATGAGGGAATTTGGATGAACATTAGTTTGTATGAACTTTCAAAAGGTTTGTTATTGTAACTGACTGCTCAAATGGGTATTTACATTCATTATATCAGCAGCAAGGTCATGATTTAAGATGGGCAGACAGACAAGAAATAAAAAGGAACATTTATCCTCAGACTTCTTCAATGTCACGATCATCTCTATGATGCCTCTGCTGCCACACATGTCCTTCAGATATTTGCCTGACATTTGTCATTTGTAAATGTCTTTGGAGATGATCCGTGTAGCCCTTAAATCAATTCTGGGCTTTTAAGCATCTCTTGTAACCTTCATGCTTCCAAAAGGGAGCCAGCTTGTAAAAATGCTCGACATTCATCTGTTCCAAGGTTAAATGCTGATTTTTATCTCCCCCCCCCCCCCCCAAAAAAAAACACCCCACAAACTGTCATATATCACATTTTCTGTTGATCTAAATCCCTAGAAGTACCCACAACAAGGACACCAAGACGTGCAGCAAAGTTCATTCTGCTTTTATGCAAAAATAACAACAAAAAATATAAGGAAATAATCCTGCAACTGGATTTACTGCAGCGCTACAGTAAAAGAAAGCTCCGTACACAATATGTTTGTCTGCTGGTATAATTATGTACGCGGGGGGTCTCTTGGTGACCCTCTTCTTGATGGGTTCAATTTATAAATGCCACACAGCTAGTAATCTCACCGTTTCGCCACTTAGTTTGAAAAAGGGCTCCCGCTATCCTCTGCCGAGGACTGATTACATATACCTCAAATGAAGAGTAAGCAGTTTTCCACAATCAAACGCCAGGTCCAACCCTGGTATTGATTCATTTTGCAGTCGAAAGAAAACAAGCTCTGCCACTTCATATAACTGTTGATATTTGTTTCCCTTAATCTCTTGAATGTACGGGTTCTTCAGGCTGGTTTTGCTAGCACTTAAGGCAAACGTGTTTATTTTAAATTTAGCTACAAATGCACATTGGGGTTATTTTATCGAGATAAATACATTATTGTAGCTTGACCTTTCTATTCTGATCAACTGTTATTCCAAAAATTGCAGAGTTCAAGCAAAACTTCACAGTAAAATAAGTCACTCTGATCCAAGCAGCACTTGTCAGAGGTTCACTATATATTTGATTATTTTATTATTGATATGGCGAATGATAAGGATGAACTCAGCCCCTTGCCCAAAGTCAGCTGTGGGCTTGCGTTTGCCTGTTAAGAGAATGGATGGACGGACGGATGGATTACTTTGTACTATTTAAATCTACTCTATTTAGTACCAGTTGAGAAAGACCAAGGTGAGATTTTTATCAAATTCAGGATTTGACAGCAATAATAATAATAATAATAGGAGACATGGTCACAACGGTAGCATACTAACTTCCTGCAGTATGGCTAATAATGGAACATAACTTTGTAAACAACTTTATGTAAACAAACAGATGAGACAAAACATACTCGCCTCATCTGCTGATCTGCTGTTTAATTTTTGTGCAGACAACATTTGAATTGTTGCTGATAATTGGGAGGAATAACAGATGACGTGACTTTCGAAAGAGATTATGAAGAGAACCGTGCCCTTTAAGTAAATGCATATTTTTGTGCAAGGACCTTCAGGAGTTCAAGGGACTAAACTGGGGTTGAGTCGTGCTTCAAACAGACCTCACTTAGTACCTATTCACAAGCATCTTGTGCCTTGTTTGGTTCGTTCCTCATTCGTTTCCAGGCCCCACTTTATTAGAATGTCCAAAGCTGCTTATTGCACATGCTTCAGGGCCACATTTGCTATGCATTGGTTTATCCAAGAGGAAGAGTAGCTGGAGGACTGGATTTAGCCGACCAGAGCGGTACGCTGTCTTCTCATACGGGTCATTGCTTTGGACATTCACTGGATGGCGAAGCTCCGGAAAACTGTGACAAAGAAGCGTAATGGCCAAAGAAACATTCATCAGATTTGAACGATTCCCTCTTGGTCGAATCTGTAAGCACCGAGTTGGATAGATGTACGGCTGTATGGGAATAAATAGGCATGAATAAACAACCTCCGCATTTCACATTAGAAAGTTTGAAGGGGGAGGTACAGAGACAATCCACAACACTGATGCATGCTGAACGTAAGGTCGTGACCGCTGCCCTCAAGTTCCTGACAGTTTGTATTTGGGGACTTGTGTATCAGGCCGACATGGCGATGGCAGGCTGTGTGTTGGCCGTGGGCTTCATAATGCCACTTTTAATTGGTCCGTGCATGTTTTGACAACTTCTGACCATCTCGGACCCTTGGAAAGTACAGGGTGATATGATAATGTTCTCCTTATGTTGGGACTGCTAAAAAGCTGTATTTTTCAGCGAGGATTCTTGTGTAATTTCGACATCTAATTAAAGAAAACAAAAATGTCCTTTGAGTTGTCAGTCTACCTCTGTTAATGAGTTTCATTAAGCAACAAGAGTATCTAATGACATTTAGCAAGATGTTGATTACCCGCATTCTAATAGCTTTCAGATTAAATGTTAGCAAGTACAGTGGAATCCTGAAAGTCAACCGCCTCGCAAGTCAACATCTTCGAATTTCTACATAGAATGTCAGGAAATTTTTGTCCCTGTTCTCGGGCATAGCTTCGGAAACCAACCTGACTTGCAATAGAGTTCGTTCCACCTGTTGTAGTCACCGTTGGTTGGCGTTGATTGGCGGGTTGTAGACCACTGTACATGGGTCTCAAGAAAGCGCGTTATGAACTTGGCATTGAAATTCAAGTGCCGAGATTGACCATAAATTCATTTTTGAGGGATAGAGAGGCAATAAAAACTGCCAGTGTTGCTAGGAGGCTTACGAGGGGTTACCGGCCAGGTCTCAGTGGAAAAAACAAAGAAAGGAAAACACTGACAAAATGCAACCACCGGATTTTTGTTCTGGAAAGAGATTCCCCTTTCAAACAATGATCCTCACCCCCCCGCACCTCCTCTCCATCTTGGTAATAAATTCAGCGCAAAATGAATGCCAAGTTATGTAGATCTTAAATTGACTGTTTTAATGATGTGTATCTTTTTGAATTTATATTGCATCGCATTTTCGCTCTGCAATTGTGGTATAAAAAAGGTAACGTTAGGGTAAAAACTTGCAGGCCGAGAACAGATTATTGCCTTTCAGTTATTTCTAATGGGGAAAATGCTTTGGAACGCAACGGTTTCACTTCTCAACGCTCCTTCTGGAAAGACTTAGCATTAAGATAAGGTTCTACTGTTCGATCTTAATAGTCACATGCACTATGCACTCAAAACCTTAAAACTCATAAAAATAGTACCAAAATAATTTTTCAAACATTCACATTTGGCTGTCTCATTCCCGCTGATCAGCCTTGTTTTAATTTTGTTTTAAAGACTAGTGTTTATTGTTTATTTATGTGTTTATTGATTAATCCCCCCCCCTTTCTTTAATTAATTGTTTAATTAGAATAGAAAATTTACATTTAAAATTTTGGATTCCAGATAATAGGCCCACCCTGCACACTCTTGAAAGGATGCATCCTGTTAAGTGCAGCGCCCTTTAACACCTTAGATGATGTAATATGTCCCAAGCTAATGATTTAACCAACAAATTATCCATTTACTACTGTCTCCGGGGGGGGTTGGATTCATTATCCAATTTAGTGTACTTGTGGAGCGGACGATATCAGGTGATGGATGAGGAGTGTCCAGAGTGAGGACAGTTTTACAACAGACAAAGAGAGTGCAGAACCTCTTGCCACCTGTCTGTTTGCCTATAATTTCCTCTGATTCCACAGTGCACTCGGATTGTATTGCCTTTGGGGGAGACCGCAGGGTGAGGAGGCTTATGTTGCACAGTCAATGTACTTTTGTGCTCTTCTTGTAGCTTAGCGATTCATGGGAGGCTTTTTCGGCTAATAATGAAATATATGGCCCTGTCCGGGTGCAAAAGAAGGCAATTAACTCTGTCCCAAGAGTTCAAGAGAGATAACAAAGTGGGCGCTGACATAATAGAGCATTTATTTTGTGTCTTTGCCTTTGTTAAATGGCCACTCTTTTGTCAGGGTTATTGTCAAGCCTTTAGCGTAAGGCTGTGTTTTATTATATCAATATACCGCACATATGGAGCTATGGCCAAGGCCTAATGTGTGTATTAAACATTGCACATACAACACACTGGCCACCAGACTTAATATATTCCATTATACTTTATATAGAATATCTTCTCTCTGCATGTTCAGCTGAATTGATAAACAGTGTAAATGCTATGGAGACATGTGAGATGTGCACAAAAAGAAAGCAAAAGGAAGAAAGGTGGTGGTGGGTGGTCTGCCTATCGATGTGTTCCTCGTCCAAAGACAGTGGTCATCATTCGTCGAGGTGGCCTCAGACAGCACAGACAACCACAGAGGATAAATGACCATGAGCGGGGGCTGTGGAAGTGGTGGTGAAGTGAAAGATAGCTTGCTTGTGCGCCACCACTCATCGATCACCACCGGCCGCTCTGCAGACCGATCCTAAGAGGGAAACCGGGGCAACAGCAGTGGATTGAATTGTTGCAAAAGCTGGTCATTGTCAGACCTGATGGCACAAGTCGTCAGCCATCGCTTTCTTGTTCTCTGCTGCTTCTTAACATGAGCACATGATGCAAGAGGCTGGTTTCCACTCTTGTTGGTTAGCTGAAGGAAATGTTGAACTTATTTTTCTTATTCAGTCGATTCACTGAGTCTCAATTTGCTCTTTCTACCTCTTTGTTATGGTGTCATTTATTTATTTATTTATTTATTTAAAATGAATAAATCTGCAAAATGATTTGCATTGACGGAACATTTACCATTTATAGTGGCAAATCTTTTCTTTTTTTTCTCAGCACCACCCATCAGACTAGATGGAGAATGTTGGTGTCAAATGTATTTTTTTTGCGACATTTGAAGACATCATTCAAAATTAGGAGACTTGACAAACATTTCCGGCTGTCACTTCAGTGACACCAGTTACACTTATATAACCACACTGTTGAATAATTATTCCCCCAGATGATGTGGTGAATCATTGTCACAAGAAGCACACGACATTTTTTTTTTCTTCCATTCATGAATATTTGTGTCCTGCTGTTAAAGTGGAAAAACATGCTCAGCTGCTGTAGCGCTGACAGCTTTTGAGATGAACCCTCACATCCCTGAAAAGGGTCTATGAAAGATGATGGGCGAGATGTCCGGATGTCTTAGCCTGCTTCTAGTGCCACCTTAATGTCTTCATTGGTCATCATCTTGTTAATGGCTCTTGTTTAGGCCGCAGGATAACTGAGCAGAACGCTTGTGAAACACAGAGCACTTATCTGTGGTTACACTCCAGTTAAAAGAAAAAATGCCACGTGAGATCTCTCACATCTGAGAAAGCATCTCTTTTCATCAGATGGAACAAAGTTCCCTTTTAGGGGATTTCTAAAGACTAAAATACTACTGTGTTCATCTTAATTTACCTAACCACTGATCTTTACTGCTACCAGTGGAAAGTAAAGTCTCCCGTGGCACCTACTGTATGTTTGTTCCGTGAGAAAGATGTTCCTTTTGTCAGGATTAAGATGCAGCCTACCTTGCTCTCAATTTGGGAACTGCTGAGATAAACATTTATTTCCCAGTGCTGCACTCCTAGTTGATGACAAAGCATCGCAAACAAGACCCCCTCTAGGCTATTGCTGGCAGCTGTGACACTTGGTTCAATATGGATATTTGTACAGCAACATCTCAACACTTTGAAGTGATTCAAAGTATTTTTCGATGTTGCGCTTTCATGTTAGAAATGCCACAATAAAAGGAAGTGTACATTGTAATACTGCATGAGTCATTATTATGAGTAAAAAATATATATATTACTAGAAAATATTTAATGATCATACTTAATTAGCGACTGATTGTCCTGTAATGTTCAGCATTTATCAGGGAATTACGACACCAAAAATCTCATAACATTACAACTATTTTTGTAACATTGGTGCCATTTATCAGAGATTTTATCAACTCCTTGATATTTATTTGCCTGAAATCAATGAATCATAACTCAATAAAGCAGGTAATCAGTTTATGATAAAGTTAAAGATACCATTTTGAATTGGCTTCAAAGTCTTTGTCACCACAAGAAATCTATATTTGAAAAGGAGAGAGGGATCCCATTCCCTTTGTAGCCGTTACGGATGATTTGATGAGCACTCTGGGCAGCAGTACAGCAACACAATATATTAGGCAGCTCCAAAGTTCTGTGGGATGGCACTGGGCCAGTGTGACAACAGTCTGATTACACTGTCCCAGTGTAAGGTCAGAGAGAAACACAGGGTGAGATGAAATCATGTTACTGCAATTTAATGTGATTTAACACATCTATAGTTTTTCCACCAAAATGATTCAAATCTTAGTATTGCCCATCCATGTATGACAAATCACTGTGTAGTGATTTGTATGTTGCTTGAGGAGGATTAGAATACTTTTTATTTTTTTTATTTAATGAAAGGAGGTAAATGGGTGTAGTAATGTCCACGGTAAGTTAAAGATGCCCCCCAAAAGTATGATATAAATAGTAGTGGTGTGCTGTGCGTGTGGTTAAATCATTCATGTGCAGCACTCTCTTCAAAGAGATGATGCTTGATATTGGCGCACAAGGCTTTTAGCTGCATTGATCTATTGACATTTGTGGTTTGTGTATGTTGTATGTGACCCATGGACCTTCTGACATTGATTTGTCACGGTTAGATGGTCTGTCACCACAGTATGAGCTTTTTGCTGATGTTATCAGTGATATTATATTGTGATGTAAACCAGACAGAGTTAAACAGCCATCAGTTTTTCTGATCTGTGAAAAGCATTGGTTGGATTTTTTTAATTTAGGTTATTTAGTACTAAATAATATTGGGTAGGAAACAGCTGTAAATGATGTGCCTATCATTTTTTTTAAATACATGTATTCAAATGAGAATGTACCGTTACATTTGCAGTGGGGTTATATTGCATAGGGGAAAAGGTAGATGTGAGTTGTATCCTTTCAATTTTTCAATTTGATCTGAAAATAACTTGTAGGCCTTCAATACTCACTGTCTCCAGCAGATGGGGCACATTAAATATTAAACTTCTTGACTCAACTCTAAATCTTACTTTTTCAATTATTAACAGCCATCTCTTATCTTTGATGACATGAATGAATGAATGAATGAATGAATGAATGAATGAATGCGTTTGTGTAAAGTAAAGTGTCCCTTTTTGTTCACTTCCTGGAGGAATAATATTTGGATCACTAGTGATCAAACTTTAGTCGTAATTTTCTGAATTGGATTTTTTAAAATCCATCCATGCATTCATTTTCTGACCCGTATTTTCCTCAAGAAGGTCGCGGGCGTGCTGAAGCCTACGATTTTTAAAAACGACTCATAAAAACTAATTGCAATTAAAAACAATATTTTCTTGCAAAATGATTTTTTTTTTTTATATCACGGCAAAAACCCAGTCTTTGGGAAAAAAAAGTGTCAACAACAACAGAAGCACTGACTGTACCTGCATTTTATTGAAATGTGCATTGCAGTATGTACTTTATGTTTTCCGTAGCCTTTTGCAACACTGCGTAGCATAGCTGCACGATCTCCATGTATGTCAGTGTGCGCATGTGTGACGTATGTAGTTCCTGTTTAGGAATGTGTGGACTGTCTGGAACTTTGAACATCAGCATTGGGGCTCTGATCCAAACGGTGCATGATCGCGACGTTTGCAACAATCCCAAATAGTTCCTAGTAAAGTTTTGCAGCAGTTATGGACTACCGCTATATACTCTCCGTGACGGGAAACGGCGCAAGGGCTGTCAGGGACGTGATTACCCAAAGACTGTGGTCTGGATTCGGCCAAGAGGAAAACGTTGGTTACGACCCACAACTGACTGCGACAGTGCTAAATTACAGCACCGTTCACTCCAAAACGGGTTGGTGAGACGCTACGCTTTTGTTTTTGCGCATTGGATAAACTTTCATGTTGCTCCACCACCAATAACTTTGAACAATGTGTTTTATTACAACTTGTCTTTTGCATGATAATTGTTCGGAGCTAATCTGCGCTTCAAGTTTCGTGCGTGTTGACAAGATGACAACTTGTTGACAGTTGCGTCCGCCCACATATATTTCGCCAAAGTTTTTAAAGGAAGTTACTGTACACACTGCTGCAGTCTCACTCGCTATTTAAAAATTATACTGCACTGTTTTTTCCCTTTGGTAAAAGAGACGCGTCTTAAAAGACCGTTGCTGACATGTGACGTCGTAAACAATGTTGACGCCCAGCTGACGAACTGTCACTGTCAAAGAAACTTTCCAGTGAAGTTGGGGTGTTGGGTAAAAACGTAAAAAAATCCTTCCCAATCTATATTCTGTTGAATGCACCACAGTGACAAGATATTAACCTAATAAAAAATTTAAAAAAATCAACTATTCCCTCAATTTGAATTTGATACCTGCATGTTGAAAAAAAAAAGCGGCATGTTTTTTCATTATTATTGTCATTATTATTATTATTATTATCATTATATCAACAAGCATTTGCATCCTGCAGCAGGGCACTATTGTCAATACTTTGGAATTCTTTCCCGTTCTTGCTTGATGTACAATTGAATTCCTCAACAGTCTGCAGCCTCTCTTGTCGTATTTTGTGCTTAATAACATGCCCCACAATGGGAGCCGGTCTGGGCTGCTGGCAGGGCGGTCTATAGTAATCACACTAGTTTACTATGAAGCCGCAATGTTGTAATGCATGCAGAATGTGACCTGGCATTGTCTTGCTAAAGTAGCTGGACATCCCTGAAAAAGATGTTGCTTCCAAATAAGATGGACTTCTATGAACTATCTTGATAACTAAAGATAGAGGAGTAATTAAGCATTCAACAACAGTGAGTGAGAAGAGACTACATGATATGAAGACATTAATGCTAATCGCTCCCCTCATGAAATGCAGTCTCAATAGATCAAAATAAATGCTTGGGTGTACAGTATACATTTCACAGACGTTTGTCTGGAATCGCATTAGGGCGGGGCGCAACCAGCTATAAACAGCACATTAGTATTACAATATAAAATCACACAACAGATACATAAAACACGCTTGAAAATTGAAAACGAATCGGTTAAGGGTCAGCTCATCTCAGATAAGCTTGTCAGACAGCGTTTCTGGATCATGTTGATATATGGCTTTTGCTTTGCATAGTTGAGTTTGAACTTGCGTTTGTGGACATAGGAGCTCAACTGTAAACCTGGAAAGGAGAAAAAGATTTGATATTGTGGTGATCTTGAATTACACAAGATATGAACAGAGGCACTTCTTCAGCTTGCCCGAGGAAGAGGCTCTTGAGCAAACATTAGCCAATAAACAACTGCATGCGGCTAATAGAGTGGAAAAATATGGGAATAACAAAACAGAAGTCACAGTACAAACAAATGAAAGCACAACACACGAGGTTAAACACACACAACCGCTAGTCCGAGGTTACATTAACCATAAACACATATTAGCAACTATTTACAAATTGCTGCTAAGTGCTAAAGATGCTGAGATGTTCAGCACCAACTCATTCTTTTGCAACAATATCTTGCACAGCATACATTCAAGGCACAATGTCATTAGCAGCACAGCGACATCATAGTTAGCACATTTCCTTCATTATAAGGCTGCAGCTCACAATTATTTGAATTCGATTTATGTGGATTATCAGATAAAACCAGAATTAATTTCCACCCCTTTATTCAAAATCACATTATTTCAAATTGGTTGTGCAGCAAACATACAATTCCAGGTGCAGAATACTCGTGCAATTTCCTAACTGTGAAACAAACCCATTGACACGTTACAATGGTTGCACTTCTTCCCTTGTTAGTCAAGAGGACACTTAACTGAGGCATTTAGAACATTTTAAATCAGCTTGCAGTGCATACTCAAACTCCATGCAGCCTGTGAGTCGTGTCCTCAAGACTAATGGCATCTTGTTATTTTTCTGCACTAACGTGCAAGCTCCAAAGCCTTTCAAGCTCAAGTCATTGTCATGTATGACACGAGATATTTTCAGAATCTAGATTTGCAGGACAACCATAAAAATGACCTCATTTCACAGGTTCAAGTTTTCTGTACATGTGAGCATACTCTACAGAATAGCAGCCGTAAATCACAATTCCTCAACAGGATCCTGTGCTGCTCGCTCAATAAGAATATCTGATAATGCAGGGTTGTGTTTCCCATAGCTGAGCTCATCACTTCTGCTATTTATTGGAGATGTAACCTGAGAGGTTAGTGTTGGTGCCGAGACACTGCGTTGCCAGTGCTCGCTCCACGAGGAAACAGTACGGATGAAGATGCATTTATGTACCAAAAAAAGTGCACAGCATCGAAATAAATGTTGAGTTTCTCCTGAGGCAACGAGTTCATTTGCAGTATTGTGATTTAGTACCAGCAAAATATGCCCTAACTGTTAAATGTACAGTGCAGATCAAATTCATATGAGTTCAACTCTTTCTATAGATCCCTTACATATATTGGATCACATTCAAATTTCAAGCTTTATACAGGTATTGCATAAAATCATAACATTGTGAATACCGTCAATGTTGTAAACTACTGGTGTCCAACGCTGCTAATTAACTCAAAACTGCCCAAGGGTTTAAATGGTCTCCGAGTCTGGTTTAATAGCCTCCACAATCATGAGGAATATTGCTGACTTGACAAATGTCCAGAAGACAGGCAGACATTCACTAACATCCAACCTCTGCAAGGAAGTCGAGTCACAATTGGTTAGAAAATATGGCTGTAACCACAGTTCATTAGCCAAACACTCAAATACGTTGGGTAGAAAGAGATTTCCCGTCCAATGTGGGAATCCCTTTGCGTGTGATGATATTGCTCGTCATGTGGCTGCAGAGCGCACACTGTACATTCAGAACTGTTATAGCCGTGATTTTTTTTTTCTCATTCTATGTGTAGTCTCTCAGAGTTTGGAAGTCGTAGGCCAATTTTAATATCTTCCTACGTGCTCCAGACTTTAGGCAAACTTGGGTCAGTTTGGTCCGTTATTATTATTTTTTTTCTTCAATAAAACCAACCCAATTTTTGGTGTTTTTGTACAAATAATGGGTTGTTTTGTGCAACTGCGGTTTCACTGTCTTGCTGAATGACACTTCATAGGGACATGGGATTGAAACCATACATACCCAAACACCTGAGCCAATTTGTCTCATATTATATTCACAAGTGGACTCAGGCAAAAATGATTGTCCTGTAATATTCTAAATTATTTCAATGAGTTCTTTGTTTTCCTGAACTTTTGCTCTAACCATCCATCGATCCAATTTTAGTACCACTTATCCTCCTCAGTATTAACCCTTGAAAAAAAAGAAAAAACTCAGTGTGTAGTGAATTTGTGAGTTCAACTTTTTGCATTAGAAATAAACAAAGTTCTCCGTGGTATTCCGATTTATTGAAGTGCATCAATCAGCCTGTCAAGTTAGATTGGAAACACCCTCATGTCTCATTTATTCCTGGGCCCAGGCCCCCATCGCCCAGCTGTGACTTTGGTCACACAGCAATAACTGTAACATCAAATGTATGAGGATTCACAATTAGAATACATGTGACAGTAAGCTCAAGGAATACATCTTCCTTAGGGCGCTTCACAGACGAACAAGCTCTGCTCTAACATTTTTATCATGATTTGTGTAAAAAGCAAGTTTTTCCAATAATATCCACCCAGATAGTAAAAATAACCTCTTCTATAAGCCAATGTGGGGTCTTTGCCTTTATATACAATACTTTTACTCTCACAGTTTGAACTTAAATGTGCTAGATTTGCTTTTATTAAACACAATTTGTCTTTCTGACTGATTCATTTATCTATTCGCTTTCTACACTGCTTCTGTTACTACTTTTAGTATATTCAGTGATTCAGTCAATTGCATTGTTGACCAGCATTGATGTGCAAGTCACAAGTCATAACCGTCAAGTCACAAGCAAGTCACAAATCGATTTGCTTTGGGCAAGTCAAGAATTTTAAAGTCCCATGACATCTCAAGTCCTATGATGAGTCAAGTCCCAAGTTAAATCACCTTTAGGGTTGTTGGTGGTCTCCCACCTAGAGGTTGTGGGGTTCAGTCCTGAGCCCCTGTAAACATGTCCTATGTGTAGGTGACTGAGGAGACCGTTTTTAAAGTGCTTCAAATACAGTGCGTTCCTTGGAGGTTGAATTATACAAATAAACTAGACATGCATTTCACACGCCAAACAACTTAAACTTTTTTACCCCAATGAATCTGATAGCAAAACTCTCAACATAATAATTGTCCCCTTTTACAGGACAAATTGCAGTTGAGGAATTTAGAAAGGGTCTCATCTGGAGCTAAGTAAAGAGTCCACCACGGAACTCACCACTTTTATCCTATTTATAGTTTGTATTGCCAAAAGACACTCAGGACCAGTGTCCTTCCTGCAGTCACAGACATGATGACATAGTCTAAGAGGGCATGGTGCTCCTTAATGAAAGGTTTGACTAATTTACTGGCTCATTCTTGAATCATGTCAGATTCTCGTCTTTCACTTTCATCCTAACTGGAATACAAGAGTCCATGTAAACCCAGCTACCGATTGGCTTTTTTCTTTTTTAAATAACAAACCTTAACCTGCCGTGATTTTGCAAACGGGCCCCCTTTCACACTAGAGTCTCGGTCTGCTTCTCCATGGCTCAATGGCCTGCCGGCTGTCTTGACGTAGTATCAGAGGCATAACAGAAGGGCGGAAAGTTGCATCAGAGTGTTAAGTGAACACACCAGACTCACTGGCCTAGGGCTGTTTATTTTAAAAGCAGTTGTGACTGTTGGAGACACTGCCGCTGATGTTGGCATGCGCCTCATCTAAATGGTTAAAGCCTCAACCAAGGCAAGGGCTCAGCTTAATAAACGTCAGCTCTTCCGTTAATCCGAATTTGCCGGGGAGACTGAATGTTAAAGCGAGCTATGAAATCTTAAACCCAACACAAAGTCCAATTCAATGTTCAGTATGTGGAGCATGATGAGACTTGCGGGCGAATGCTTATTGTGAGTCAAATGTCAATTACTTTCACAGAGAGACATCTATATTACTGTTTAGTTTGTTCTTATGTTAGGAAGAGTAGTATTAGTTGATGGAGAACGACAGCATTTATACATCCACATTTTTCAAAGACATTCACCAAAGTGGGCTAATGCTTTGGCTGTGTACCCATTTGCACGGCAGATGTGGCTTCCCACAAAGAGATACCATTATTAAAATGCATGGCAACGCCCAAGTGTATTTTTTTTTTTCCAGTTCACCTGCAGTTGCTAAGAGCTACAAAATACACTCTTAAACAAGCCGCAGGGTTTTTGTTTGCAGGCCTCTTCTAGGGAACACAATTTGTTAGTCATGATATTGTATTAACTAGTATTAGCACGACACTTACTCCTTGTGACTGTAGCCGAGAGCTTTTAACTTCCCAACTGCTAATTTAAAAATAACAGCTGGGGTATGATACATAACCAGCAGGCAGGAAAAACAAGAGAGCAGAGGAAAATCTGCTGTTTTTATATTCCACCAGACCATGAAGTAAAGTTAGTCACATTGGCGTTTTTGCTCATGCTTTTTTGTCATTGCTATCTACAAAGTGCACGGTAACTATAGCAACCATGATTCAGATTGAGTGATTTGCTTGACAGAATTAATATTTTGAAAGTTTTAGTCTGTCTGTCTGTCTGTCTGTCTGTCTGTTTGTTTTGTGTTATACATACATATCGTCTAAGATATTAATCATATTTATATAGTTATTTAAAGATAATTAAATTCAATAAATGTTACATACATTGAATCTTAAGATCCTAGATTCTATGTCATGGAAAAGAATGTGTGCCACTGAAATGAGACAATGCTTAAATGTTGTGCTCAGCACCAATTGTAGATTAAACAGTGAGGTTTAATTTTGAAACAATCACCCCCTCACCATGTGCAAATATCTTCTGTGCAGTTATTAATGTAGCGATATTCCTTTCCACACACCATCTGCCCAGAGTAGGCTAGACCTGGGAAAAGTACAGCTCACAGGCCATTTCCAAGACACCAGCAGTCTCTGACTTCCCGATGCAGTGAAGTCAGAATAAACGAAAAATAAGTGGTGCTTTTATTTAGAAATTGTAGCTTTTATTTATTTGTGGTTGGATGATGAAATACTTTTATGTTGCCCACTTAGCAGACTTTTTCCCAGAACATCTAGTGACTATAAAGAAAGAAAGAAAGAAAGAAAGAAAGAAAGAAAGAAAGAAAGAAAGAAAGAAAGAAAGAAAGAAAGAAAGAAAGAAAGAAAGAAAGAAAGAAAGAAAGAAAGAAAGAAAGAAAGAAAGAAAGAAAGAAAGAAAGAAAGAAAGAAAGAAAGAAAGAAATCCTTCCATCCATCCATTCATCCTTCCTATCCCATCCCATGGGCTCATCAACCTGCAGGACGGTGCAAGGAGGTTTGCTGCACTTATGAGCTAGCTGGTGGCTGAAGGTGGCCATGTTGGCAATACAATCCCCGGAAACAAAGGCTGGCTCTAAAAAGATGTGGAATGTCACCTTCGTGGTAGGGAAGTAACTCGAGCTGGCTTGCCTGGACGCAAGTGCACGGATTGTGCTCCAGAACCAGTCTTCTAGAAAGGAGTTGGACTCTTTCACATGCCCCTTTAGTGGATGACGGCAAATAGGCATAGGTATACTTGATGCTCCCCTGGGCTTGGTGCCTGGATGTTAGATTAGGGTATCCTCTCTCTGCCTTCCGGTGGGGGGACAGACCGAGAAGCACAGTTGCAGTTTTGAGGGGGAAAACAAATCACATTACTTTTCCAAAATGTTTCAGCCCTACAGAGTACCTTGCCCTTTTTGGAATCATTAGAGGGAGTGCTGGAGTGGGCTGCTGTTAGGGATACTATTGTTCTACTGCAGGATGTATGGCGTGGTCTGCTGGGAATGTGGCCGAATGAAATCAGAAGTAGTATCAACTCCCACCCGCAGCATAACTTTAAGCACATCCCCAGGGGAGTCAGGGGCATTCAGTCAAATTGACCATGTTCCGTAAAGGCATTGTTGAGGCAGCCTATTGGTGTGGTCGGTGTTTGTCGTAGCGGCAATCTCCAGTCCCCTCTGTGGACAGCTCCTTCCACTTTACAACGTACCTATTGGGACTTTTTGGCTTCTCAGACATAAAAGAATTTAAAGGAAATTAGTCTACAATTAAACACATTTTGGGGAAAGTTGCAGAAACAATGTGATAACTCGTGTAAATTGTTCGGGTGAATTAAAAGAAATAAACAGCAATTGAATGAGGAAGTGAGAAAGTACTACAAAGTTTGAAGGCCCGAATATAGTTGACACAACCTTATCAACACTACAAAGATGAGTGGATGGCCACCACAAAGCAAATAACCCTCAAATTAGTTTTTAGGACTCAGGAGTAGTATTTCAACCTTATTTTCCTTTGCCTCTGTCAGCCCCAAGTTAGAGATAAAGATGAGCCACTTATTTTTATTTTTTTTTACGACCTCCCAGGAGTTTTATTCCAGCATGTTTTAACTCCAATGCCTAAGGATTCCATCCACTCTACTTTCTTCAACACTGTTCCTCCACAGATCCTTTTCTTCTATTGTCACACTTGCATGTCAACATTCACACTATCGGTACATTCACATTGCTATATCCAGACGTAGACGTATCCTCCTCTCCTCTAAGTCCTCTCAACTTTGCATCCAGAGCGTGGCTCTGATGGAGGTTACCCTGGTCTCCGCCGTGAGAGGCAGTAAAGGGAAGAAGGCGAGCTGAAATGCTTCCAATAGCTGTCATCGCTCTGTATGGTGAGCTAGAAGGAGAAAGAAAGAGAGAGTGGCAGAGGGGGACAGCGTAAGAGCACGTGTAGAAGCAGAGCGCAAAGCAAAGAGAGCGAGAGAGAGAAAGAAAGCAAGAGCGAAAAAGCTGTCCGGCGCTCACATCTCACATCGCTGGCTGGCTGGCTCCCTCCCTGTTGACGAATGAGCTGTCTACCCACGGGGCTGGGAAACGGCAGCTTGTGACAAGCTGGCGAGAGAGGAACATGAATGTAATGCGTACCTTGCCTCGCCTGCTTACAGATACCGGCCAGAAGAAGACCCCTGAGAAGAAGGATGGGAGGCGCATGTCGTTCCAGAGACCCAAAGGCACCGTCGAATATTCTGTGAGTAGCACGGGAAACAAACAAGCTCTTTATTTGTGTCATGCAGTTTGGTGGCTCTGACCATCTCCTGCTTGCATGGTGCTGCAGCTGCTTCGTGTGTGCGTCAGCTGGTGGTGGTTTCTGCTGCTCAGACTAGCTTTGCTGGGGATGTTTATGTTCACCATGTCTAACCATGCTTGCTAGCTCATCACTGAGCACAAGACGGGATTTTGCTTTTTGCATTTGCAACACGTGTACCTGAGCCTCAAACTGTTTGTGTGTTTTTGCGCCGACATTCGGGAGGAAAGCGGACTGAAAGGTTGTGGGAACTGTGTTAAACGACTTACTGCACATCTTCCTCACCAACATATCTAAAAAGAAATGGAAAATTATTAATACTTTTACCTTTCTCGACATGGAATAGATACCGACTGACAGATCGACAGCATTCCACCACATAGCTTAGCTGCGCTTGCCAATGACCTTCCAACCGCATTGTCATTTCTATTGATTTGAGCTGATGTCTAGGGGCAGGGTAGGGAAGTGTTTGTGGGGATCTCTTGTTCTGAAAATAGAGCTAGACCCTGCTCTGCTTGGTGTTCTTGAAATGACCCTCAAATGCAGCTGCAGTCAGACAGATTTTTCTCACCGCTCTCCGTGGCAACAGTGAGGAGTAGAATCACTCGGGCTCCGCTCAGTCAGTGTCTGTCTGTTGAAGAGAGCAAACGCATGGTAAACTCCACAAAACAGTTTCCTAACCTTAACCCGTTAACTCTCACTCTTCGGTCTACAGTATTTGTTTCTCAGGCTGTTTGAACAGAAATTGGTCATCTGGTCCCTTCCTTCACCTCCAAGTCTACCTTTCTAACGTGTCAGTCATTTGAGTTCTGAGACCTACTGATTGACAAGGCCCTTGCAAAATGAGTGGCAAAAAGCACTGCCACGACCCTGACATGAGCAGCAACACTAAAATCTATATGATTCTTGTCAGTCGCTCTTTTCTTTTGTACAGTTCATGTTCCTCATTATTACAACCCTGATAGTGTGCCAATGATCGTTACCTGTAGCCAGACATGCATCCGCAACTCCAGCAAGACACATCAACAAGGAATTGTGCCTTGCAGCCTCACTTGCATTGTGATGGACACTTGTGAAATTGTTTGAGAAACAGCTTTATCTTAAACTCATCTCCTGAGCCGATGAGCCAGCTGGATGCTTTTCCCTATTTTGCTCTCTGATAGATAACTTTATAATCTATCTCCCAGCTTCTACAGGAAAATGGTAGGTTTCCTCTTATGCCTCCTTATCGATGCCATCTTCCGCCCTCACCCTCTACCTCACACATGGCTTTCTTTTTCAGCCCCCCTTTTTTTTTTTAATTGAGAAATAACCTGAACAGCTACAGCCCGTCTGCCTAGACCAGGGGTGGGCAAACTACGGCCCGCGGGCCACATCCGGCCCACGGGACCGTTTAATCCGGCCCGCCGACCCTGAACAAATTGTATTATTAAACTTTTTTTTTTTTTGGTCATTTTGCCTGCAATGACTGCGTTTCCCCAGTAGATGGCGAAGCGCTCGCCTGCGCATTCACTACCGGAAGCCGTGTCAGAAAGCTTGGCGCACACTCACAAGTGCGTGTACGTACTCAGTAGTACGGACATGGCGCACTCTCGCTCTATTCGTATCAGTCCCGAATTTAGATCGTGGGCTGTGACATCTGCATTCTTGTAATTCGCGCGCTGAGCTTTCAGATGCAGTTTTGCGCTAAAGCCGCCCACAAACCTTCCCCTGGAATCCTTCCATTAAAATGAGTCGCCCAAGGAAAAGCAGTGCCGAGCGTTTAAAAGAGAGTGGCCAATTTGGCTCGACGTACGCGACGTGACGTTCAGCCACATCAACATCAACCCATCACAGATCGAGGTAAACGGACCAACACCTCGGATCTCTCCTAAGAATTGCCACAACAAATTTTACTCCAGACTATGACGCACTAGCAAAAAAGGGAGACCAACAACACTGTTCCCACTGAAAATGAACGGGAGGCTCTCAAGTTTATTGTAAAAAAATGCATTTTGAATATGATTTGTACACATAGCAGGGATTGAAACTAGCGACCATTCTCATTTTCAAACAATGCAGGATGCTCAAGGACATTGATGCACCACCTATTTGCGACTAATCTTAACCTGTAAAGTTCTTAAGGCTTACTTTAAGGAAGTGTTTCCCGTTTCCTCACCTCTGTTACCAAGTGTTTGTGAGTTAAAACTCTGCTCTGATTTTCAGATACCCCTCACCGTGTTGCTGTTTTGATGACTTTATTTGGATGTATGCTTTCACCGATTCTTCAAGATGATATATTTGGTCAGAATGTTTGCCGTTTGATGTGATCTCATAAGATAAACATCTTTCATTAATCTGACCTGCAGGCACTGAAGTGATGGAGACTGTTATTCATAATAACAGTGTCGTATTTTATGAGAATCAGCAGTTTTTTAGTGAATTATTATTAAAAAAAATTTAATGCTGTTAATAAATGCATTTGTTTTCAAAAAACTTGTTTGGAATATCCATGCTTTACTACCTACTAAAGGCCAAAATCTTTTATGCAATGACCTTTACAGGTCGCTTATATGACTTCACACAAAGCCTACGTCCATCTGCTCCTGGTTCGGCCCTCCGGTCCAAATTTAGAACCCAGTCCGGCCCGCGAGTCAAAAAGTTTGCCCACCCCTGGCCTAGACGCTGATAACAGCAGTCCATTCAGTTTTGTCCACCTATTGGCTGACCTGCATCCAATTAAAAAGTGTTTGAAGTCTCTGGGAACAAATGAGATGGATGAGACAGAAAGATGCCAACATACGAAAGGCAAAGAGTAGCACAGAGGTGAGGCACTCAATGGGGGTTCTCACTCTAGTCATCGTCTGCCAGAGATGGAGGCTTCTCAAAGTCAAACTAGCTCTGAAAGACATCACATCACCATGGTCCTGTGATGAAGGTTTCCTGACATGTTGCATTTCACCAAAATTAGTTATCAGATAATGTGTTGGAAAGACCATTCGATTTTGTTACAACTCTACGTTGATTTGGGGGCTGAAGTCATTGTTGACTGAATATTACAAGTGGAAGAGGGTGTCACCAAAACTGCAACTTGCCATCTTAATTTTCTACGCTTGAGCTTTTCTTTTAGTAACTGCGCACAACAATATATTATTATAGCACCCATTCTGAGCAACTCAATTCTTTTCAATCGTCAAGCCACAGTTTTATTACACATTTTGATTCCAGGTAAGGTTTCAGATTTTGCCCTCCCAAACTGATTCCATCACAGCCTTTCTCCTTGTTGAATGCTGCAGACAGGACAAATACAAAATATGGGGATTCCAAGTATGTTGTGACTTCTAGTGGTCTAAAATTAGATCTGTTCTTGGAACAGCAAAGATGTAGTTGTACAGCGCATCGTACCATTCACTTACTAATGACAAAGTCACCACGGCAACTGTCATGCCATGGTTTGGATTCATCCATCATAAAATTAAGAGCAAGAGCAATGGTTTCTTGTATATGGCATTATGGGTGATTAAATTGTACATTCTACTTTATTTCCAGCTGGATTCACTGATTGTGTCTTATGGTTTTGCTGCTTGTGCTCCTTGCACAGATACTGCAACCTAATGTTCAGAAGAAGATGCAAACAGGGTCGTAAATAGAACCGAGCCAAATAGCAGGAATCTATCTTCTTAAGCTTTCAGCAAAGTGACCATTAGTTAGGTGCTAGTCATTTTGAAGATGGCTGCTACAACCTCTATAGAGGGATTGATGGCACCCTAACAGGAAGCTTAATTATTCATTTGAATGACGAGCAATGCTCATTATTGACCTAGGGGGGAATCAACTATCTCGGCTCACTCGACCACAGAAATCGGTTGACACAAAAATTTCTGCCTCAAAACTATAATTAATCATATTTAAAGCATATTTGCAACAACCGGAACCAAGGGTTGGCCCCTTCCAGGTTTACTGCACGGTCCGGGAGCAGCAGACATGGCGTAAATGTAAAATACGTCCAAGGTTTGGGATCGTCTTCAACTTAAAAAAAAAAATTAAGTTTTCTGTAATTTACTGCAATGTGGAGGTGGTGGATCTTGCAGACGGGAAAATAGAAATGACCACGTGCAAACCGTCAGATGCCTACTATTCGACATTATAATTCAGCTTTGGTGCTTTTTCAGTCATCAATGGTTCTCGAATATTGTGATGATTGATGAGTTGTTGACTTATCAATTAATTGTGACAGCGCTATGATTTACTAAAATTAACAAAAAATAAAAGTGCCTCACTGTTCCAAGTTACCATTCTCTGGCTCTCATATGGACTTTTATGCTCATACACAGGCATAAAAATGCAAAACACACGTATAGAAATGTAGTCCCATGATGGTTGCACTAAAACAAATTACCATTAACCTGTCCTAATTAGGCCATCGCTATGCCTGTGCTGCTCAGGGCTCCTCTTCCCTGAGCACACTTTTTGTTAGTTTTTTCTCTTACGCCACATTTTACACAGACAAGGATATTATTTCAATTTGTAGAGGAGAACCTCTCACTGGGTATGTTACTGGTTCGGACACTTGCAACATCTCTCTGCTGTATGGTTCTTCACTAGGGGAGACAAGCAAATGCACTTGGGTCACTGCAGGGTACAGAAGCTGATGACTGGGTGCAAGCAAGTTTGTATGATATATTGAACCAAAGGAAATTTGTTTACACCTCTTAACGCGGTTCGGTTTGCCAAATTGACTGATAATCAAATATTCATTCAATTTAACTGGAAACCTCTGCAATTTTCCCACATCTGAATCTGAAATAGCCAAAAGTTACATCTTACATCATGAATTTGCCTTTTCTTCTCTTTTTATTCTGTTTACAAATATTCATATTGTTGCGGCCCAATGAAAATCCCATACCTCCACTTCAGTGTTGTTTGGAATTTGTAACGTAATTTGATTCTTTGTTATTTGCTGAGATGGCAAGAGTACTCGGATGCTACTAAAAAATAGTGATGATGCCTATGTGAAAACAAAACGGAAGAAGAGCCGACTACTTCCGAGAAAAATTATACAAGAAAATACTCTAAAATGTACACAAGTAAAATAAATAATAATCAGTTTATTCTAAACTTTATTTACAATGCTAATGTTCTTGGTTGGTTCACTAGACGGATGGACATTTTTAGATGATCTAACTTGCCTAACTGCAAACTCCAAATAAAATTACATCTACACAGTAATGATTGTCAAGATTGCTTTACTCTCAGCCTTCTGTGAGCGATTCCTAATCTATGTTACATAAAGAAGTCTGTTTATTTTTGTGGGAACGCCCTAAAACAAAAGCAAATATTTGATTTCCTGTCTTCTCTTTTGGTTCAGGTGGAATCACGGGACACATTGAACAGCATTGCACTCAAGTTTGACACCACACCCAACGAGTTGGTTCAGCTCAACAAGCTGTTCTCCCGGGCAGTTGTGCCTGGCCAGGTGTGAACCGCCGTGTATGCCTTCACCATTATTTTTAGCACCATCTTTATCACTGTCTTGTAACTTGAGCCATTCACCAAATTCCATAAATGGTCTTCTCAGTGTATGCCTTTCACTCATCTTTTTCTTTTCTTTTATTGGTGAACTAGTAATGTTGGTGCTCGAAAGCGGTCATGTTACCTGTTTATCACTCACCTTTCAATAGGAATCATATTGATGATTATCATCACAATATTCCTTGTCAGAAAGGCTGAAACATTGTAGATTATTTTGTGCATTTTAAGCTTGTAGTGGCCTCCTTAAACCCCAGAGATAGAAAAGTTCACAGAATGCACACTATAGTTGGTACCTTGGTTTTATGGTTGCAGCGTTCGGTTCGGTACAAATAGAATTTTAGAAAAATCAATTATGTCTTGGATTATTAGGTTTAGAGTGATTTTTTTCTGTATTGTTGTTATTACTGTATTGTTTTGTTTTTTTCTGAATCAGAAACCCATTTGTTCATCTATTCATGCCAGTGGCATATAGTGACAGGCAAAGTAATTAGATGCTCTTTCATTGGATGGTTGAAGGTACAGTGAATTTATACATCAACCTGTTGCCTTTTATTCAACAGTATGTGTCTTGGCTCCCTGCAAATATATCAGCAGTGTGTTTAGCGAAAAACAGAAAAGGCCAAATTTCAGGATATTTTTGACTCAAGCGAGACAAGTTTATTATTTCAGTATTCAACCACTGTTTGATCTTTAAGTTTGGTGGTAATTGTGAGAATATAAAATAGATGACTTGGCTGAACAAATGTATTTTACTCTTCTAAATAAGTTATTAAAGTGTTATATGATACGCATAGACTGACATGCCTGTCCAAACATAGTTATTTGTCAACCACAAGATTGCTGATCCATAAAACAGACTACACCACCAGAGACCTTGCTTTGGAGAGGTAGGTTGGTCTTGCTGTCATCTGTATTACGCGAGTCAGGAAGACACTCAAAAAATCTAATGCCATTTGCCAGTCTTGATTTTGTTAATACATTTAAATTTATAGCATACAATTGGAGATTATTTCAGAACAGTAATTTATATTTATTGATATCAATTTGTTGTTGCAGGCCTAGTTAACTTCCAATTACATCACTTCAAATTTTCCATGGTCAAAAGCATCACAGCTAACTGTCTCTTATACCTGTCGCCAACAGCATGCGCAATAAGATTAAGAGTAAGTAGGACACAATTTAGCACCGGCTATTTGAGATCTTAATAAAAGGTCACTGTCTTAGTAAATCACATGCAATTCACCCACCAACTAGCACAAACACACAATTTAGCATCCGCTGTTTGGGACCTTAATAAATCAGGCCTGAAATATACGCCTGAATAATAAAGTGCTCCAAATTCAAAGATTGAACTGTATACATGTTTATACTGAACTTTGTAGTGGCTAAGTACTTTCCTTTTCATAGCATTTCTATCACAATCCAAGAATCCAAATCACAACTCCATTTTATCTTTTTCCAGTGTTTGCATTATTTGTTTTCATCTTTTAATACATGATTGACAAAAAATAATAACAGTATGTATACGGTATAAAATTGATGACTAAAATAAAAACAATTAAATCATAATTTCCAAAGATTAAACTGAGACAAGTGGACTGAAGTTGTCTTGCTGAAGTTTTAAGGTGAAACGTTAAACGAGTCCTATTGCCTAGTTTCAATATTTATGAATTGTCATGTTCTGGATAACCAAGAATTGAGCCATAACACCATAACCTATCTGACAACTGACTTACTGGAACATATTTTTTCCCCCCTAAATCATTCTGGGTATCTTTGTCATTTTAATCTCATAAATGATGTAGTTAGGCTTTGTTTATATAGGCATACGTCCTTCCTGATCTACCCTTGCGCATGTACCGATACTTGTGGTGCATGTCTACACAGTGTCTGTGTAAACACAGACATGTGTTGTGTTTGCAGGTATTGTATGTTCCTGATCCTGAGTACGTCTCCAGTGTTGGAAGCTCCCCTTCCCTCAGTCCCATCAGCCCTCTGTCCCCCACCTCCTCAGAAGCTGATTTAGAGAAGGTGACGGTATGTTGACCAAACCTTTATCGCACCGTTTTTATGCATAATAAAAGTATTGGTCACTTTGAATGTTGAAAATGTTGTATAGATGAAATAGTATGAAAATCGCATCACGAATGACTCATCATGACCAAAATGGTCAAGCTTATCAATATCCCTATATAGCAAAAATAGATTTATACCCCCCCTCAAAAAAAATCCACAGATACACTTTGCAATCATTGCAACAGGTTTTATTCAAATCATACAACAACAAAACTAAAACCAGCAACCTTTAAAACTTAAAAAATTGTAAACAGTAGCAACCAAAAAGGAATTGACAGGGATGATTAACAGAAAAGATGCCTTGCTGGGTGGTTAAAAAAAAAAAAGAAAGATGAATCAAAACAGTGTATATATTTATTCATAAAATCAAGTTCAGTCATCCCCAAATTGCTGTCTGTAAATAATAATGTATTACCATGTAACTGACAGCTGACGTATCTTGAATTATTCTTGTACGTGTATGCTGTCAAATGTCAGTAAACAAGATAACGCCCTTAGTTGACAAGACAATGACAAGGTATGGTGTTGACCCGAAGGCACATGATAACATTGGAACTCAGAAGCAACACAGACCTCTTTGTCTCCAGCTTGACAACAACCTCTATTCGCAGACACTGATCATAAATGTCAAAATTCTAGATGATGTCATGTTCTCAAGGACACAATAAGACAAGCGGCGCTTATAATTCCAAGGACAGAGCAAACAATGCTTTTCAAAAATAGGATGTGTGTAATAAATATACAGCATTCAGTATTTGATTAAAAAATATATTCTTCACTCACTAAATATCTTTTGCTTTTACGTGGCAAACCTATATTCTCCGCCTTCAAAATTCCACTTCAATTTTATTTTTCTTTCTTGGATTTAAAAACGAAGCTGGTGTTTAAAATTCTAAAAGCTCTTTGAAAGTTTTTAGACAAACTCATGAATATTGCTATTCATCCAGGTCATTTCATTCTCAGCACTTTAAATAGATTCACAAGGCTTGGTCACGACTGCACCAACCTCTTGAATGTGGTTTAAAAAATGAAAAAAATAAAAAAGCTTCGTTCTACATTATTATGCTCCGTTTTAACTGCATGGTACATCCCATGAAGACGTGTAAGTGGTGCACTTCATGCAATGGGATGATCCGTGCAGGCAAAAAGTGCACATCTGTGTGTCTTTTCTGACTCAAGCACAGGGGAGAATATTCTCCCGTGAATTGAGAAAATCTCTTTTTGCACCGTTGTGAGAAAACACGCACTGCTGTCTCCGTTATCATCCTTCTCCTCCACTCTTCTAGTTGAGTTTTGACACCTTCTTGATATGACCATTCCTCTGTCTCTTTCTTGTCAGCTTTCCAGTATCTCTTAAATTTTCAGTAGCTTTAAAAACTAAAAACAATGTTCGTACTGTATACTACTATTCAAATCGTGCCAATGAGAACAGGAGCGCATTCTGCAGCCCTCCATGGGTGAGGGGACTAAACTGAAAAGCTGTGAATGCAGAGAAATTACACCTTTTAAAGTGATGCCATGTCAGATATTTAGACCAATGAAAGAAAAAAAACGATAGAGCAGCAATTATTCCAGGAAAAGGAAGCGCGCTTTGAAAAGCAGCATTTCCTCATCTGATGGATTATGTGTTTTGTTTGGTAGAGACCTTCGTATAATTTCAGGAAGAAACTTAATAACACCTCTTTTTTTTAGTTTTTTCGCTACATTTTAATTATAAGCCTTTCTGGGCCTTATCATAAGTGTTGCTTTTAAAATGTGTAGTACAAGCGCATCCAGCCAACCTTTGCTTGCCTCTTATTAAGTTATCAATGTCAAAATAGTCACACTGGAGGATTTTGAGATCCTATTTGAAGTTAAAATGCCTCAACTATGTTTGGATTATGCACAGGCGGGCCAAGTGAACCTGAGCTAGAAATGTGAGCACACCCAAAGAGGTAGTAAATTTTGCGCCTGCAGGCATCTAGTCTATTGCAAGGTGCCGTTGAGTTGCCCATGAGGACTTCATCATGCACGCAAACAAACACAAGCCCAATGTGGGTGTGTTGTTTAACTAAGGCAATTGTTCATCATGTCATTTATTAAAGAGGACCATCATCTTAAAAACAAACACTTGTATGTCACAAATCAG
This sequence comes from Syngnathus typhle, assembly GCF_033458585.1. Lineage (NCBI taxonomy): Eukaryota > Metazoa > Chordata > Actinopteri > Syngnathiformes > Syngnathidae > Syngnathus > Syngnathus typhle. Next base: position 8,441,914 of record NC_083747.1, on the reverse strand, counting down.
GGAAATTGTGCTGATATGTACTACATCGGTTAATTAATTCAATTTTGTTTGTATTATTTCTTAATTATAGGAAAGGGACAGTTTGTATCTATGACAGATTATAGCCGTGACATATCGTAAATGTATCCGAAATGTCTCTTTCTGGTTAAAAGGGAACAACAATGTTAGGACTTCATGAAATTTTGATTGGCATCCATTATTATCCATTTTTATTTCAACAGCCGTATGAAACTGGCTCCGTAAAACTTCAATATGCCTCACTCACTTTATTCACCTCATTTGAGTGCACTTGAGAACAAAATGCTTTGCCAAGGGTCTCCCAAATATGAGATGACCGTTGAGTTTATAAATGTTGAGTCTACTTTGGGAACGTTTCAGAATGTTTAAATTGGTAAAATCGTGAGTCATATTAGCACGTTTTTGCTGTATACTGAAAAAGATGAATATGTGTTTAGCATATTTTACTTGTATATTGTGCATATTTTAAAAACCAATATTGTCATGCATTTGTGGAAGAAATGTAATTCTTCACTAATACTGATGGAAAACTGTGGCCCCTTCCAGGCACAAGTTGTACATGCCTGGTTTAAAGGTTTGGGCACAGAAATCTCATTTGTGTTTGCTAATCAGGGGCGCCCAGGCATGTGCAAAAATATCCCTGCAACAAAATTGTGCATTTGCCTCAAACGATATACAATATTTGGCATTTGAAGTAGCATACGCAAAATTCCCCGGGAGGATTAGATTTAAAAGATACATTTAGCATGTTCAATGTGTTTCATCAAACATGAGACAAATTGAGTCGGCCAATTTGCGGTGGTTAAAGCACTACAGCTGTATAATATAACAGCATAATAGACAGGCTAATAATGAAATTAGCATTGTTATTGCGATAATCTTAAACCATAAAACCAGATAAACATAGCAGTAACTGAATGTACAGCAGTACAAACATGCACACAATCTATCCTCGCTACTCGCAGGGGTTGTCTTGGCTCTTTATTTGTGTACTATTGTGCAGGTTATGAGTGAGTATTTGTGAATTATTATGTACATGTCTTTTTTTTATGTCATTGAACGGAAGGAAAGAAGGAATTGTAGCATCTTTGTAGCATGGTGCCTGCGGGGCTGTCGGTATTGGCAGCTAAAAACAGCACATCTTGCAGGCATGGATCATTGGCGAGCTGTTCATGTGCACGCATGGAGCACTGGCTGACTTTGTATCTGCGGGGCTTGCTGTCATTGGATTATTTGGCAGCCACCGGTTTGTTGGCATACTTGCTCTCTGGTCATCTGGCATGCCCTCTTCGTCCTGATATTGCCATACATTTATGGACATTTTTGTTCATGGGCACACACCGAGAAGCAAAGTATGTGTTGTGGCTCACCGACTACTGTGACCTTCACGATCCAGTTTTTAGATGTCGTCGCTGCTCTATTAATCTTTGATGGGGACTTTGTGATTTGGCTAATTTAAAAAATGATGTGACCTTATCATATGCCCTGCAAAAAAATACTATGGTGACATTGACTGTCCTGTACTTTATTAAACTATGTAGGACACAAGTCATGCGTTGACACGTGAACAAGATTTTCAATTAACCAACGAAAATTAGATACCGCTTTTGATTTGTAGTTGAAACACAATTTAAAAAAAAAAAACTATATTTTAATATTTTGTTTCACAATCTTTTGAGGTAGTAACTGCAATCAAATGATTTTTGTAGCGTTCAATCTTTCAGATGGTATTTCAGCCTAGTCTTAGTGAGCAAACGACTCCGATTATCTCAGCTTTGAAGGGTCCTGTTTCCAAATGGCCTATTTTAGCTTCTTCCACAGATGTTCAATGGGATTTAGATTGGATCTCATAGAATGCCACTTCAGAATTGTCCAATGTGTTGCTCTTACCCATTCTTATGTGTTTTTAATTGTAGTTTTTTTTGTCATTATCCTATTGCAAGACCCAACCTTTCAGACATTGGACACCACATGACTAGAATACCTTAATAGTCTTGAGACCCAATTGTATCCTGCACAGATTTAACACACTCCTGAGTCTCTGTGCTGCACTTTGACCAATTGTCTGGACTTTTCTTTATTGCATGTTAACCTGGGACCATCAGCATTGTAACGTGGTGTAATTTGCAGCATTGTGAAATAAATTGCTATGTATAAATGTTCATTCCTATGTCCACCATTATCGAAGCCTATTAGAGAGTTTTGGAAACTATAAAACTATTATATAGCATTTTTAAATGGTGTGAATTATCTTGGTGAAATGATCTCCAGTCAGCATCGGCCCCAAAAACACCATATCAGTTGTCCTGTCACTGTTTTATTTTATAACATGCAATAATTTCAAGAAGTGAAAACACAGCCGAAACCTGGCATTTGTTTTCCTACATTCATCAGTTCCTCTTACGTGCAGTCATGTCCTAAATGCTGGTGAATCGACACCATTCTTATCTTTTTCCCTCTTAAACGGCACCACAGTTTATATAAAAGTTTAAAAAAAACATGCATGAATCACAACAATTTAGCAAATTAGCAATAGTTTTAATACTTGGTTGTAATTTCTTTGCATTAAATTACAGTCTGAAGTCGAAAGCATAGGCAAAACCAGACACTGGATTTCATCACTGGTGATGCTCTGCCAGGCCTCTACTGCAACTGTTTTCAGTTTTGTTTTTAGGAAGTGAAATGCTTGCTCAATCGGATTTCAGGTCAGATGATTAACTTGGCTATTGGTTGTTTTCGCAGTATGCTTCTGGGTCATTGTCCATCTGTGCTGTTAAGCATTGTCCAATGAGTTCTGAAGCATTAGGCTGAAAATGGGCTGATAATATTGCCCAAAACACTTGAGAATTCATCCTGCTGCTTCTGTCGGTAGTCACATAATTGATAAATACAAGGGAACCAGCTCCATTGGCATCCATTACATGCCCACCTGTCCAACAGCTGAGCAGCCAGTTGTTGGTCCCTCAAAAATTGAGCGGTACATAATTTTTGTAATTCCTACACCGTTCACCTGATTTGAAGGTAAATTGCTTCAAATTAAAGCCAAAAGTCTGAAGTTCAAGCACATCCATTGTGCTGTTTTTAAAACAAAAACACAAATAATAAATAAATGCACACACAGATATAATAACTAGGTAAAGAAGACCAAAAGTGATTGTCACTCAGGCAGCTGCAAATTTCTGTCCAACAATTATGACTTAAATCAAATGAAGACGTATTGGGTGTTTTTTTTATCTCAAGGCACTGCTATCCATATGTCTGTTTGTTTTCCAGTGGATAGACTTACAATGTGTACTTTTATTATCACCAGTGGTCAATTAGATGACCAAAGGAGTAACCAAAGAGGCTTAAGGATTACAGAATATAAATGTGTTGTCTTTTACAAATAGTGTGAACATTTTTAGTCCTCAATACATCCACTTTACAGCCCTCCTGTGAAGTCTGGCAGGCTTAATTACACATAATGTAAGTCAATGTTGTTTAAGCAAAGATATATTTTCACATCTGCAGAGGCCTCTTTCAGCCCAGGTATATATTTGATCATTTAAAAGGCAAACAGTTTTCTCCTGTCAAGTGTACCTTTTCTTGTTTTAACTTGTTGGTTTCCAGCTGGAAAATCCTGCTCCCTTTTATATTTAACCATAGAGGTGGAACGTTAGCTTGAATGAGTCATTAGGAAGTAACTTGCTAGTGAAGTGGAGCCAAGGAGTGCAGTTGTGTGGGTGAGTTGGGTTCACCATAAGTGGATGACAAGCCAGTAAAACGCGGACAAATTCCCATAGCCATCGAGCTCATCTGGAGCTCTGGTTCCACAGTTTGCAAAAAACATTGACAGTAGCTGATTTCTCAGATCAGCGATCAAACTTTGTCTCTGGCAACAAATGTCACATTGTTGTAGCATTTTAGAGCTTTTTTTTTCTTGTATTCCCAGGATGCAGAAGGCTTGTTGTGGTTGTAAGGGGTGGCCAGGTCGTACTGCTTCTTCCACTGACTGTCAGTGTGGGTCAGTATTGCGAATGCTGTTTGTCGACTGCACCAGGAGACAATGAGGGGGAAATGCGTGGGATAGTGTCAGTAGAACAGGAGATAGTTGCTAAGGGCTATGACTCTCCAGATCTCCTTTGGCTCTTGATGCCCTGCCCAACTGTTTCAAATCCCAGTTCACGAGAACTCCCACACAATCCTTCTTTACTGTTTTTTGTTCTTTTTCCTCATTCCAAGCACGTTTTCATGATGTCCTCAGCCAATGAGGTTATGTTTACATGGTCCTTGACATCACTGACAAGGGTAAATGCACAAACGTGACATTTTTATTGTAATCACATTTTTGATGTCATTTTGTCAGATTATGTAAATCCGAATGCTGCAGCACTTTTGGGATAGCTCCCCCATTAATGACAAATGAACAAATGTCTTGGTATTGAAATGAACTGAAAGTTGTGTTGGCATTTTTGAGTTACCATGGGCTTTTGACCCATCCCTGAATCCAAATGTAGGGCTTGAAAATGGTAAGCGCATGTGCTGTCCCAGGTAAGGGACCAATGTGCACCATCTGTAGATTCTTTTCTCGTCAGTCTTTTTTATAGTTGCATGAGTATTTTTTGTCAGTTGCTAAAATGGTTATCACCATCTGGTGAACATTTTTGCCATTATCATTCCATTACTCCTCCTGTCTTTTTCTGTCTCTTGGCATCAGTGAATCTTTCCAGTTCTATTCCTCAAAACCTATGCATCTATTGTCACATCCTAAAGAATCGTGAGAGGATCCTCTTGTTTTTTGTGCTGGTCTGCATGGCAGTGTGGGCGGCATTGTGGTGACTAATTAGCACGACCACCTCACAGTTCAGAGTTTGTGGGTTCGTAACTAGGCTCCAGCTGTCCTGTGTGGAGTTAACATGTTCTCCTTGTTTATGTTTGGGTTTTCTTCAGATGCTCTGCTCCCATATTGCGTAAAATGCATGATAAATTAATTGAAGATTTTTAAAGTGAGTGATCTTGAATCTTTTTGGTGTATAGGCATGGGCCGATATCAGAGTCTGACAGTATGATAAATGTCATAGTATTCAATTACAGCTCTTAAATGAATTATTTTTAAATATTTGAGTAAATAACACTGGCGGGTCGAGAAAGTTTTCGAGACAACAGAATAGACAGTGGTGAAGTAGAAGTGCTGCTTCCTTGATCTTGATCTTGGTAGGCAGTCATGGCAGGTAATTGTTGCAATGGGAGTGATGTTGTTTCTGCGAGGTGCACAGCTTCCTCTACAGTACAGTTGATGGAATGGTGTCATCCTTTGTTGCAAGTAAAATTTGCCCTGCAATGTCGATCAATGGCAAGCAGTGTCAATCACCTTGACTTTCTCAGTGTTGCAGATCATCCATAATTGCTAGTGATGTCCTCCGTTGCCAGTTTCAGACCTCAGTAGATCTGTGAAGTAATTTAAGGGCCCTAGAAGTTGGCAAACCCTCATCAGTGTGCAGATCACACTTTGCCATAAGATGCCATGAGCACAACAGGCCTGCTGCTGTTCCAGAAGTCTCAGAATCATTTTGAAAATGGAGCTCATCACTACATGACAAAGTGATTGCTCAGGAATGTTCTGTATTGACTGATTCTTCGACAGTTCTTTCTTCCTTTTTCAGCCGCGATAGAAATTCTGCACTGTATGCCATCATGCTTGTAAATCATTGTCCATTGTGATACTAGACAAATGTTCTACTGTGATGCCCCACTCGCGCAGCATGTTTTCAAATACTTCCAAGATGTTGTCAGCAGTGCGGTGGTCCTCTTGGGAGAAAGAAAGTTGTGAGGCAGAAAGACTTCAATTCCCAGTCTGGAGAGAGGAAATGCACTGTGAAGCTTATGTATGATTCTCCATTGCCAGTCCAGTTGTTGCAGAAAACCACACACCTTTTGACACATGGGCCCTGCTTCCTGTGTACAACTTTCATTTTGCATGTTTTTGGCAATGACATATGCAACATTGTTCAAGACTTACCGGTCATAGAAAACTTGGGCAGCTTTAAAAAAAATAAATAAAAATTCAAGATCGTATTATACTGTGGAACTGGTAACTGGCCCATGCCTACTTTTTTTGTCTGTGCCCTGTGGTTAGCTGGCATCCACTCCAGGATGTACCCTGCCTCTTTCCCATTAGCTGGGATAGGATGCAGCACATCCACAAGCCTAACGAGGGGTCCAATATGAATGGCTAGTAACGTGGATAATTTATTTTCACTTATGGCAAAATTACAGCCCCCCCGCCCCAATTGGTCAGTGAAGGATGTATAAATCTTAATGCCAAAGTTCTAAAATGTGCAAGAGATTCATACAGTATCATCAAGGTGAACAATTTGGGGTTGATTGAAATTGAGATGGTTAGTTCTTGTCCGTAGTCTCTGCTCTGCTGAGTGCTATTCCTGTTTCTCCTTCATTGTCAGGGCATTTTAATGTCTTCTGTATCTCTGTATTGCCAATCTGTCACTCTTTGCACAGTTTTCACAGTAATCTTAAGTGACAATTGTTTATTCATTCAATTCCATCCTCCAAAATGGTGCTCAGACAATTGCCATCGGGCAATTAAATCGGACATGCCTCCCTGTGGCACAGACGATGTATGGCGGGGGGAAGAAAAACACCATTCTTCCTTCTGTCTCAGCCCATTCTTCCTTCTGTCTCAGCCCAACAGACAGCACTTGTGCCAGATTGCAGAATTACATTCAATGTTATTGATCAGGAATGGACAACTGGCTGTATGTGGCCTGCAACCATACTCAGAGTGGCCCACTTACTAAACCCTTACATTTATTTATTTGTTTTGTTTGTTTTATTTCGAAAATATCCCTCCACTAATCAGGCCTGTATGGTCAATGACCATACACATGCCACTCCTATTTAGTAAACGGGACACAGCAGCCCAGCTGGAGTTTACCAAAAGACACCTGAAAGACTCTCAGAACACGAGAAAGAAAATTCTCTGAAGATTCTTTGGCGTGCATGCCGTGTTATGTTTGAAGGAAACCACTGCTCATCACCTGACCAATACCATCCCTGCAGTAAAAGCAAGGTGGTGGGTGGCAGCAGCACTTGTCAGGATTGAGGGATTGATGAATGTAACAATGTACACAGACATCCTGAATGAAAGCCTAGTTCCGAGTGCTCGGACAAGGCGAAGGTTTACCTTCCAATAAGACACCGATTCTTACAAAGCCAAGACAAGGAGTGGCTTCGTGACAACTCTGTAAATACCCTGGATTGGATTTTCACCTATTTTATTTTCCAGTTATTGTTTATAGACAATAAATGTGGGGCACCTGTGCCAGAAAAGGTTTGGCCTCGCATGAGGGCATGTTCATTCTAAATAACATACCAAGAAATCAAGTTATGAAAAAGTAGAAAAACATCAACCTAATTAAAGTGGTGAATTTCATGAGTACTGGAGGGAGAAAAATATTATCCTATAGATATATATTTAATACATTTAGCGACTCAACTGCATTAGTATGATCAAGTAAGACACAAATTAGTTACACCAAGTGTTTCCAAGTGGAACAAACCTTCCGTGTTCGTCGGTTCATATTACGAATTGGGTGTGTTTAGTGGAACATCATCCTTTTGCCCTCACTAAAAAATGAATTTCATTAGACCCAGTTTACAAATAACTGTCTTCGTGTCCCTTTGCGTCCCTGATTCCATTGTTGTCTTTATTCCACCCCCCTCCCCTGAACAGGATTCAGATGGGCCCTCCAGACCAGAGGCTGTTCTCCCCCCAGTGTTTTCCGCTCTACGTCAATCCAGAGTGGTGTCATCCACCTCCGAGGAGGAAGAGGCCCTTACAGAAAAGTTCCTTAAGATCAACTGCAAGTACATAACTGATGGAAAGGTAAGACGGTCTTCTTTATGGTAGGATAAGGTGGGTTAAGTGAGAGATAATAATATTAAAACGTTAAAGGAATAAACCTCAAGTACTTTCACATTCATTCATTAATTAAAAAGGGAGAAAGGATCAAATTTTTCACAGCACAATCATTTTATAATCCAACAGTTCTCCAGCGCATCAATATAAAATTGCTGCGCGATGTCAATCTTAGACAATCTCCTAAAGCAAACATTAAAAAGTTCTCCTTTAATTCATCCAACCTGGAATTCTTTTAATGAATTTGACAGATTTCAGTCATCATCTGGCTGCCCGTAAGCATGTTTGTGTTCGAGACACCTTTCCCCGCTAGACACACACAAAGATCCATGGTATCGAACCACTCTACTGATTCACTTTCAGCGTCCAAATGAATGTATTTAAGTGGTAGGTACTAGCGATCAGTAACCTACTTGATTTAGAACAGGAGTTTCAAATTGGGTCTGTTGTAACAATGGGGATTGATTTAGTGGTAAATAAAATCTTAACTTCATCCTTCGCTGTATTGAAACACTTATTTGATCGCACCTGCTAAAAGTGACATTACGTCTTTCTATCTAAAAGCAGAACGCAGAGAACGGCAATGCTTAAGACACAGCTTTCTTCCTTTTGCATTTTTTTCAGGGTTCAGTAAGTGGCGTATTGCTCGTGACACCCAACAACATCATGTTTGATCCACACCGGATGGACCCTCTGGTTCAGGCCCATGGGTGTGAGGAGTATGGCATCATGTGTCCTCTGGAAGAGGTCCAATCTGCTGCCATCTTTAAAGAGATCACTGACCCCAAGATCAGAGAGACTGTGCCAGAGTAAGACAATTTAATACACACTCAATCCGAATCGATTGGTCGAGGGAGGAAAAGTACACCCGAAACGGCCACTTGCACTGCAAATTGAATTGCGCTTCTTCTTTCAGGGATATTTTCCCCATTATTAAAAGAAAATATGATGTCATTTTTAGTGATACCTTAAACAAGATTACCGAGTTGAGGGAAGTCTTTTTTTCGGCATTATTTCAGTCCCTAACAACTCAAATGACCTTGACAGTTTGCCTCTCTCTTTTTTTTTTTTAAAGTATAACTTAACCAAGAGTTTAAAGGTTGATCAGGTCAAATTTTGGTTTCAGTCAGTTTTCTTTCCTCAAAATTGGGGGGCATTTCTATTAAGATTAAGCCACTGATAACACGCTTGGCATGATTGGAAAGGGTCACCCACAGGCTGATTGCATCATCAACCAATAAACAGTTTCATCCTTTTCCCGTATTTACTAAAATAAGGATAAAAATACCAAGGTTAATGAAGTATGCCTTCACCTTCCTACGCTTTGGTTGTTGCTCAGTAGACAGAAGGAATTAGCCCTCTCTGTGGAATCAAAGGCTTCCTCCCACAGAATCGTCTATTTTTCTTTTGCTTGGCTTGAACAGGTTTTAAGGGACAAGTCTATCCAAGTCTGAATTATGCAAGGATAAATATAGTATTGGAGCCCTGTGGGGTATTCTTTTTGTTGTTGTTGTTTCCTCAACTGGCAGCTTGGTCTGACCAGTGCTGTATTTAGCTGGTTGGGAGTTGCTGCCCATGGAGCAGTTATTGTGCTGGCAATCTGTCTCTTTCACTCTCCCTTCTCTCATGCATAGTGTAATTCTGTCCCATATGACGTATGCAGTGTACTAGTTACATGGATGCTTTGATAATAAATATGGAAGCTTTGATATGCATAATAATAATAAGAATTTAATTTGTATCTTTAAAAAAAAAAAAAAAACATGCTTACAAAAAAATGTGCTTACAAAGGACTTTGCCAGACGGACTAATAAATAATAGCTACAACTAAAAAGCATAGTAAGATGCCAATGACATTAGAAAAGCAACAACGACAAACACAATTCCATGTCACTTACTGTGCACTGTGACATAAAAAAAACATTAAATCATAAGGGCATTCGTATTTCTTGATAACTGATAGAAAATGCTTGTGCATCATTTCACGCTGTTTATTTTTCCAGTGACTTAGAGCCTCTGCCATCTGAACGACATCCTTCCCAGCAGAAGGACCCAGAACAGCAACAGAAGGAGCCCGGAGCCGGTGACAGTGGCAGCACTGCCCCACGCAGCACAGAGGGTTCAATTTCAGAAGACGTCTTCACGGAGTCTGAGCTGTCCCCCATCAGGGAGGAAGAGCAAGCGTCTAGCGAGGATGTCTGTCTGGACAAGTCTTCTTGCGCCTCTGTAGAGTCTGTGCAGACCGTGACCCAGGAAGAGCCCAATAGCTCACAAGGCCCGGCCAGTACCCGCAGCTCAGTCAGCCATCCTGAAGAGCCTCCAGCCACAGTAGTGGACAATCCTCCAGACACTGCCACAGAAAAGAATATTCAGTCCCCATTGGGATCCAAGCAGCACAGTGAAGAGAAGCCACCAAGCACACCCACTACCAGCACCACTAGCCAGGCTCCCCTTCGCCCCAACAGCAGCAGCAGCAGCACCTCTTTTCCAGGGTCTCAAACATCAGCCACCCCACTTGCCACAGACACCCTTTCTGTCACAGCCAGTCTACTTGGGGATGCCAACGAGGGGACTGAAGTCTCCAAAACTGACTCTATGCAACAAGGGACATTGGAGAAGGATCATGTAGAACAAGGGCAAAAGGGAAACACACAGAACACCCAGGGTAATGTATTTAATGATTTATTTCAGAACAGTTCAACTTTGACGCTACATTATTCATTGGTTACGTATCGAAGTAAATTGTTGACTTTTTAGGCTAGTATCATTGGGCAGGTAATTATAATCTGTTTAATCAGCATGTAGTATAATGATGACGAGGTATGAATGCATAATTGTTTTCCTGATCAGCAATAGGGACACTTGTTTTTCCATTTTTAGATTCAAGATTCAAATTGACCATTCAACTACATGTAAAGTGTCTGTAGCTAATCCAATACAAATCCAGAAAACTATTTTTGTTCCCTAAGAAATGTTAAAAAAAACATTTCAAATTATTTTAATATGTTGAGCAGTCCTCAACAAACATCTTAGAAAAAAAAACTATTATCACACATATAAAATGACCAGTTTCAATAATTTTATAATTATGTAAACTTTTGTATGAAACCAACAAATCTTTTGAAAGAATGCTTTTCTTTATATGGCCTTTAGCTCTCCATTGAAGTTTGACTTCGTGCCCAGATCTGTTTGAAACACTGCCCAGTCCTGATAGTGGGTGACAGGCACTGCCAGAGCACTCGGGATTAGGGAGGGAAGAATGCAGCTTTTGTCGCTTTTAGGTTTGTGTAGCTGTTTGGGTTATTGCCTCCGAATGCATGGATCGGCCCTAGAACTAAAGTAGCGTTGTGCATCTAGCTTGGCTTAATACAACACTACATTTGGTGTTTGTGAGATATAAACCCAAGTGGGTCACTCTTCTCATGTGATGCCAGCTGTGAACTGGCGTACCTCGAGCTGTCCGCTTTGGGATCAAACCACAAATGATGTATGCCAGGTCGGAACAGAAGCCTCACAGTGACTCATTTGGTGCTACATTACCCAATTTAGCTAGATTCTGTAAAACAAAAAAAAAAAAAGACAGTTTCACAAACCAAGATAGCAGCAGGAAGTTTTGTCATTTTCATTCTGCAATGGCAATTATTCTCCAAAAGCAGTTAATTCAAATACATTGACTGTACCTCCTTACTAGGCACAGCAGTCCGCACAAGTAACCACAGAAAATAATCTGTGCTCGTACAGGAACTATGATTATTTCTTTATGATCAACCTAGATTATGTATAATGATAATTTGCAGTACACTTTTATGGATACAAGACTGTGCTACTGTAAACCATGGGCTCGTATTTTCTTCCTGTCCTTTTAAGTTTCTGGCACAGAATATCAAATGTCAGATGAAGTGGCCCTTAAATGGAAGTTGGAAGATTACTACGTTAGGTTTCTTCACTAGATAAAATATTTGTCACAATACTAACATTTGCGAATTAATATATCATTGTAATTAAAAAAAAAAAACTGTTTTGATTTAAAATAGTCCCATGTTGTTTTTCATTTGACTTCTGCTTCTAGGATCTGCACAGAGGAGGAAGAGCCACTCACACAAGTTCCTATGTCTGCGGGTGGGGAAGCCAATGAAAAAGACCTTTGTTTCCAATGCCAGCGCATCCATGCAGCAGTATGCCCAACAGGGCAAGAAGCACGAGTACTGGTTTGCCGTGCCGCAGGAGAGGTCAGTTACTTTGCCGCATATGACTCAAGCGTATACAAATCTATCTTTGTTCACTTACAAATGAATTGTTACACCTGTTTTGTGATAAGTTGTATCAAGCAGGGTTGAAGTGCAAGATTTTTGGAACAGCGCACAGCGGGGATAAGGAACAACAGAAAGCATCAAAAATCAATATATAGTTGACGCCTGATGAAATGCATAGCAAGAAAAAAAAAGTCCAATGCTGACGAACCTCCTATAAGTGTGTTTTATGAAAAATTAGGGATACTACCCCCCCCCGCCCTGATTTTAAAAAATCTGGATATCGATGAAATCAGTACTAAAGAAAAAATATCTGAGATAAAAACTGAACCTAACTCTCACTGCAAAAAGCTGTTATGTGGGAACCAGCAGTTGGGAGCTTGTCATCCTCATTTTTTGAGTAATGACCCGGTGCTCTTTTCAATCAGTAATCACATTTGAATCAGACAAGCATCCGTGTCATTATTTTTTGGGTTCCATTTACTGCTTCTCGGTGATGTCGAGTGCAGGATGCAGCTCTGAAATCATCCCCCTCACTTTTCTGTTAAGAATTTAAGAAGTCTAGCCTTGTCTGTTGTTCAGCGCCGCATGTTGCCTAGCTACAGCATGTCCCACCTGTCAAACCGTTTTCCGGTGTGTTGCTCGTACAGATAATAGCTAAGAGACATGTCAGATTCAAAACTAGCTTTGAATAGTGGGGCTTGTAAGCTGTTACTACTCCTTTAGCTATTTCTTTGCATGGGTGGTGGGAGTATTGCTAAGGTGGACAACCAAATGGCTCATAAGATCTTTGCACGTATAGCAATAGACTCTCTGTAATCTGACCTAGATGGGAAGCGAGGCGTATGATGTGTCTTTAAGTCACTTTACAATTGCGAAGGGAGAAAGTGAGGTTAGGAATGAGCCTTACGCTATTAAGACACTGGACACAGCTCAGCGTATTTATAAAGGCTTCTAAAGACTTACTGACTCACTTATAAAAGTGCTTGCAAAATAGTTAAGCAGCACACACACACACATATGAAACAACCTGGGGATTTTTTCCATTATTTTTCTGTAATATTTAAAAAAAAACATGGATTTATTAGATGCTAAATACATTTTAACCAGGGGTGACTATAATTATGGAGGCCGGTGTATCTTAAAATAAATGGAACCAAATGCACTTTAAAAATGTTTTATGTCAAGAGTTGTATGTTGGATTGCTCCGTATTCATTATGCATCTTAAAATGTTTGAGTAATTAATTGATGAATAATGTTTCCAAAAAAAAAAAATTGCCTCTTGATTTTCTGCATTTGTCCCTCCTAGGTCAGACCACCTTTATGTGTTCTTCATGCAGTGGAGCCCAGATATGTATGGTGAGGGTGTCCGAGGGATGGGACAAGAACCCGGATTTATGGTTGTCAAGAAGCACGAGGTCTCAGAAAGTGCTGCGGACGAGCCCATCACTGACCTCAACGTCAAAGAATGGGAGGTAGGATCTTCCTGTTAATTATGCTCCATGTGTGCTTTTTGTGATTTATTGACTCAGGCTCACAGACATGGATTATTCAGTTCCTCGCTATTTATTGATCCATCATCTGTGAAACCAGAATCATGCATTGTACTGTATACGACATTGTTGTGTGTCCAATTAGATGTTCACACTTCAGTCCGTTTGTTTTCATTATGCAATGCTCAGTGTAAATGGATAGTTGTGTAAACTGCTTCTATATTTTGCATTTGTATGAATTTCATCATTGCATATTTTCTGTGAACTTTCAATCACGTGTACTTTATGTGTGCCATGTGAATACTTGCTTTGCTTGGAATTGCGCCTTCTGAACTTCCAACCAAAGTGTTTTGCATGTTTGTGCAATTGTTTACTATTCTCAGTGTATTGTAGAGTCATTCAATGTTGTGTGGCAATCGCTATTGTTGGTAAGCATTCTGCAATCTATATTGCTGAATGCACACTGACCAACTTGATTTTCCATCATTTACAAAAATGCTAAATGTGCTACAATAGTATGTTGAGTTCAACCTTTTGAGTGTATAATTTCTGAATGTGGAGAGGAATCAAACCCGGGGTTGTCATTCCGTAAACTTAGTTCTGGGAGTAGTGATTACTCCAATAAAAGCATTTGTAGAATTTAGTGATAATAGAAAGAAGACACTATGGTGAATTGTTTAGAGGCTGGAGAAAACTTTCACTGAAAATTAATTCTCATGTAAGTGCATTATGCTTGTTCTATTTTAAGAAAAAATGACCGGTAGCTGGACTCACAGGTTATTGGGGTAATGTAACCTTTTCAGCACATGTGTCAAACTCAAGGCCTGGGGGCCAGATACGGCCCGCCACATCCTATTATGTGGCCCGCGAAGACAAATTGTGCATCAAATTCGTGTGTCATTACTAGAATTGCAAATTGTCTTCACTTTAAAAAAAAAAAATTTAAATATTTGACCAGTTTTTACTCGTCTGATTTGAAAACGAGTTATTTGTCAGTTTGTTTTGTAGCTTTTACTGTATATAATATGAGGTGCTCTGACTACAATGCAGCCTGTGAAAAAAACACCCCTTGTTTTGTCACCCCTGCTGTCCAGAAAGGAGTACAATTTGATCCAAATTATTTCTGTGCATTTGACAACAAGACGTTGAGAATATGAAAAATATCAGTATGCATCGACCTAGAGTACTGTTGCTGTAGCTTTAATCTTTCCAGTATTTAGACTGGGTTGTACTATTTTTAACCAATGGGGGGCGTGTTCTATTTTTATCCCAAGTTGTAATTGGCTATCAGCAATGTCATTCTGATGTATCGCGTTAGGACACCTTCCATAAATATGTTCTATTTAAGTCCACACAGAATGGTTGCCAGCCAGGGCACAGCCCCTCAATGCCTATCTCGGGTATCCAACTATCCACACGGGGAGTTAGATGATTTGTGATGAGACTTTCTGTTTTCAACCTCGCCCTGGAAGCAAGACATGTTTTCTAGGAGGGTGAAGGGCCAAGAGAAACAACTGGCACCTAAGTATACACGTGTATGTTGTTGTTTTTTTACTCCATGAATATGCGTTCTGCTCTTATGCCGTTCTGGTTCGAGAGCGACGCTAGCTTAATAGCAAAGCTAACTAGCACGCTAGCAAATCAGCCGGTCGGTTTTTGAGCTGTCACTTTTACATAGAAAGTGATCGCCCTTGTTTGGGGGCCGCTTTATCTGTCTGCATATCAGAGCGAATCCACACGCGAGAGCGGTCAGAAAGTTTGTTGAGTATAATGATCCCATTGACTATGCTACGATGTTGCCAGGAGCTTGGAAGTTGTCATTTCCTCATATTTGACGCGCACCTAACACAGTTACTGTGGAATATTATGGATCATAAAGAGTGCAAATTGGCTCAACTTTGCTTCTGCGTGTAAACAAACTTACATGGGTGTCAGTCAACTGAACAAAAGTGTGGATTTGGTTTATTTGTGCATTGTATGCCTCATGATGGCTAAATTGTTTGTGAATTGTTGTACGCCTTGTGCCCTGAGGAAGCTTGCTTGTGACCTTCAGCTTCAAGGTTATCTTTCTCATGGTAGCGTGAACCTTATTTTGCATCAGTGATTTGATTTCATGCAAATTTCTTGTTGAGGTATGAAAAATATATATTTTTTAAAGTGTTATTTGTTTTAGTCATGATTGATGAATACCTTAATGAAAATCGATCTAATGTTTATCAACATTAGAATTACAGTAATTGTCTCTTATGAAGAATTAGTGTTTTTGAAAATGTTTTCAATTGATAATTAACATATCAATGTTGGTTTGCTTGGTAAAATGACTATCTCAGGTACAGTGAACTTCAAACAGAACCCATGACACATAAAAAAATAAAAAATAAAATAAAGAATCAGTCGTTTCGAGATTCTCAGCACTCTCACGGTCTTGTCTCGTTGTACAGGTGGGGCAAGGCAACCTCAGCAAATTATTTCGGTTTCGAATCTCATACCGCGGCTTTAAAGTTTGCAATGCCAGTAACCCCCACCCCTCCCCCCTTGGAAATGTCGTGCTCCTTTTGTTCAATAACTAAATGAATGAATGGCCAGGTGGCCGAAGAAGTTGCTATATAGCAACTAAAATGCAAATTTGGCAATACGGGCTCTGCGTTTGTAAACTAGCTTCCCTTTTTGAAGGTATGTTGTGGATGGACCAGTTTTTCCTTTTGCATTGGTTGTCAAGTAGGTTGAGCTTGTCTTTCTCTTGTTTTGTTAGAGTTTGTATAATCTATTTGAACGGAACTCTAAATTGAACCTTTTAAACACATTACACAAACATGCAAAATGTCCCCAATCATCAAAGTCAGACCTGTTGCACTGCAGTGCTTCATGCACATCTGGGACTTCAGAAACCCTGCGTCATTGCCAGTAATAGACCTGGCAGCGTTTTATGTTCTACCTGTTCCTGTCTTTGTACTACCAGGTAGTGTCTATGACGGAGTACCGCCGTCGCATCGACGCTCTAAACAGCGAAGATCTGCGCTCACTCTGCAAAAGACTTCAGGTGCCCAGACCAGCTCTGTCTGCCCGCCCACTCTATAATGTGGCCAGCTCTACCTACTGTCCCTGCCAACAAAGTCTCCAGCAGACTGCACACTCCCGCAGTCGCCCCCCCCCACCCCCACCCCCACCCCGTTGCACACAAATGCATTGGCAAACCAAATTCTATCACTACTTTAAGAAAATATTTCAATACGTTTTCTGAAGCGCATAAAATTTATTCAAACCAGGTTTTGAAGCAACTTTCCGAGCGGTCGCTGAAAACATTTATCATTTGAGCGCAGAGAAGTTGACTCTTATCTTCTTGTGACAGGCTTTCCTTTCTAATGTTTCCAAGCAGTCTGCGTAGCTAGTCATTACTAGCTATTCTGTTAAATACTTTCGTTTATATATACATTGTATATTGTAGACAAACAAAGGTGGTCAAGGAAATTCCATTAGAAAGCTGTGTTGGATGCTTCAATGAGCTGTTCCTACTAGATTGCCTCCTGGTCAAAGTAGCGGTAGCTGAAGTAAATGTGGTGGTCTTAGAACAACTGTGAGTAGTCCCATCCATCTCCCAAATACTCTCTGGATGGAATCTGGGACACTTATCCTTATTGTTGGTGTGCAATGTGCTGACTGGTGCTTGTTGTTGTAGATCACTACCAAAGAGGAGGTGAACTCCAAGCATGACGCGTCCATCAAAACGGAACTGGAGCCCGAAACGTTCAAACCAAACCTCAGAGAGCCAAGCGATCTCCTGGAGGCTGATCAAATTGAGAAGGTATAGTGCCCGCTGCAGTTTTGCATACATAAACATCAGCTCATAACTGTCAGCAAAGTAGGACACTGTCGAACCTTCAAGTAACAAAATGTCTTCTGAGAAAGGCAGCTTTTCTTTGCTTTTGTAAGCAGGTTTTCTACATGGGAATTAACACAAATACAAGGAACAATTCCAATGAAGTTGCGATGTTGTGTAAGAGAGAATATTTGGGAAGAAAATACAGTTCACCAGTTTGAACATTAAATATCTTATTTATGTAGTCCGTTCAATTGACTATAGAAGATATATAGCACATATAGAATATGCAAATAATTTTTTCCACTTTTACGTTTTCCATAACGTCCCAACTTGACTGAAATTGGGCTTGTAGAAAAATATTTGTTCCCCTCCTCCTCCTTGTCAACTATGGGGTTCTGTACTTATTAAGTCACAAGTAGAAAACTAACGCAATACCACATTTTAAGTCACAAGTGGGAAACTAACGCAATACCACAGCCATACTTCTTATCAGGTGACATTTCATGCTCGAGTGTTCGTCAGCTTATAAACATAAAGTTTGAAGTCTATTTTCTGATGTTCTCAGCTCTTGTTAAGACCAGTCCGTCCGTCCTTTGGGAGAGGAGCAATTAGCAAATAAGCTGAATTAAAAAGATAAACATGTGCTTGTTAATTCATGATGTGCGCTGTGGACTTGCATGATGCATGAAGTCAGTTTTGAAGGTCTTTAGAGACACATTCACCCAAATGGTCCTTCTCTGCTGTAGAACTGATTGCGAACAGTCACTCTTGAACACGAGTTTAGTAATACACATTAACCCTTCTAACCTTTCTTGCGCATCAGGAAATAAACAATTACACGCCTGCTCTCTGCACCACCGCTTTGTGTTCAGTGGATGCTGGTGCTGGGTAATCGTCAGCAGTGTAGATGTAACAAGGAACTTTTAGGTGACCTGAGGACCGGCCTGCCCAGAGAGAGAAGATAGTTTGACGACAATAATGACACTGCTGAAGTGGCGAGTCCCTCTGATGTGACAGTTGACAGATGGCTGAAAATGTGGAAGAGCTGAAAAATGCTATACCAGAATGCAGATAAAAAAAAAATAATAATTCAGGATCAAAATCTGCATTAATTAATAACAGCCTGATGTCTCTAGGACTTTGAGCTGCATACTTTTGACTTCAGAGCGATGTGACCAAATGCTTCTTACATGCATGGTATGATTTTTTGGGCGTTTGATTTAAAAAAGAAAGAAAAAATAGATCTTGTGATATGGTATTTTTGTTACTAAATAACTGAGAATATAGCAGAGCATCCAGGTCACCAGGAGAAAGCAAGACTGATATTGTATGCATGTACAGATCTGGGTCACAAAGCCTGCGTGTTGCTGCATTTGTTGTAGCATGCATTTTCTTATACACACACACGCACGCCTGGAAATGAGTCCCAGTTGGCACGTTGACCGATAGATTGCCAATATGCGACTTCCTGTAATCACCCGGTGGACATAAGTCAGGCAGCGCAGAGGCGAGCCAAGTGGAGCCTCATCTGCTAGTGGCATCGTTTTCAGGCCGCTCATTATAGCGCCGCTGGCAAAATGTGCTGAACCAACAAGAAGAGGCAACAAGAGAGAGTGAACACAGTGTTTGGAGGGAGGCTGTTGTACTATACACTAAAAAGTACATTTTATAGGATTTTTAGCTGAAGTAAAAAAATAAAGTTGCCAGTTCTGTGCGGTTATCAGTCAGCTTTGTTAATCTGCAAGGAGCAAAGTTGTTGATAAGCCTTCTGTGTGTCGGCAGCAGGCGCTCCCCCTTCCCTTTCTCCCAGGACATCAGTAGTCGTGTTACTCTTCTTTAAATGGCAGATGGTGTTGAAAGGTCGCTGCAGATGTAATTGAGCATCGGTCGTTGTGGCCTTTTTAGGCTTTCATTGCCTTTTGTGCCTCTCCTTTCCTGTCACATAGCTTGCAAGGAATTTGCCACCACGCACCATCGGTTACCCGTGGACGCTTGCCTTTGGCACATCCAAACATGGCATGAGCATCAAGACGTTGTACAGAACCATGCAGGGCCAGGACACCCCGGTGCTCATGGTCATTAAGGATAGTGACGGACAGGTACGCTAAGAAATCAACACAAGTTGAGTAGACCGCTGCAAAATTGGATGCCCTCAGTCTTGACTTTTTTTTTTTTTTAACCCCCCCTCCTCCAGGTTTTTGGTGCCCTCGCGTCGGAGCCCTTCAAAGTCAGCGATGGCTTTTATGGCACAGGAGAGACCTTCCTCTTCACCTTCAATCCAGAGTTTGAGGTAAACGCACTCGATTTATTACAGCGCTTCTTACATTCAAATTGGCTGAAGGTTTCCTCATCAAACGTTTCATCATGTGTAAGCCGCAGCTGTAAAAAGCTGAAGCATGTTAAAAGATGGAGCCTTACATGCATCCACTGCACACCTACTTGCTGGGCTACCACCTGATGACTCACAACTTGAACAGCTGACAACGTAGCATTTAGCTGGGCGGGCTTGTACTTTCTGTTTTCCTCGAGGACCTCAAATGGGAATTGGGGCTTTCCCAAGTAGATGAGAGGTGCCAGCTCTTGATTTCTCCTACTCCTGATCTGAAGGGAAATGCAGAAAGAAAGAAAAAAAACTTGAATGTTCTTATACATTTCGTGCTAGAATGATCGCGCTTGCCAGTTAAGAATGGTACAAAAAGAAATGCAAGGCACATTAAAATGTGACTCATCTGTGCAGTTCTCACTCATCATATCTTAGGAGGGTGGTCACATTTTTATATTCCAAAATATTTACAGTGATTAAAAGCAACTGTCTGGAAATGGCATCCCTTAGAGCTCCTTATATGTACATAAGAACTTTGTGATTGAACTCTATTAATATAAATTATTTTTCACAGATTGGGAAGAATTTGTGCCTTTAAATGTTGTGTTTGTGTGTGAATATTAATAAATTCAAGGACATTTGACATCATGCATACATAAACTCTAAGTCGTTTAACTTTAGGAGGCTTTGAGTGTGTTCAATTTTGTTGTCCGCAAGATCTGATGTTTATTCAGGTGGCACATAGGTTGTCAATGAGTTCATGAGTGTCGCAAAGAGCTTATTAAACAATGTCAACAAGGATATGTCATGCAATATCATCTGATATGTGCACTATTGTGTCTACGACAGGTGTACAAATGGACAGGTGACAACATGTTCTTCATCAAGGGAGATATGGACTCCTTAGCTTTTGGTGGTGGAAGGTGAGATTCACTCCGTCCCCCCCAGAAAAAGCTTTGCGCTGTGGGAAACCCTGCAAACTAATTTTATTCTCTCCTAGTGGCGAGTTTGGCCTCTGGCTGGATGGAGACCTTTACCACGGCAGGAGTCACTCATGCAAAACATTCGGGAACCCCATGCTGTCTAAAAAGGAAGATTTCTATGTGCAGGACATAGAGATCTGGGCTTTTGAGTAACATGGGGTGCACCACTGGGGAAACAGACAAGTCCTGAATTAAGGCAGACTGAGGAGCGGTCCTCCCTAGAACAATGGCAACGTCCCAACCTTAACTGCACATTACAGGGGGCTCCCCCGACCGGAAGCCCGCTATCGGACGCTTGTTGTGCATTACTTCTGCAGTTACTCTGGAGCTTTTTATTTTCTCCCTTTGTGAAAAACTACCTTTGTGTGTATCTTATTATGGCCTCGTGCAGCATCTTTGCAGCGTAGGTGGGGAGAGTGGAAAGTCAGTGTAAAAGGGATCACAAAGGGGACTGCGCCGTGCCATCCTATTGGTCCAGACAGGTGGCCCCAGCAGCCATTCAGCTTGGAGAGTGAACGAGGAAGCAGAGAAAAACACATTCCTATCCACGCGGTGATAACAAAGCAAGTGATAACAGAAGGAAAAACGGGGGGTACTCTATTGTGAAGTTGCATATGAGGGATTTGGCTCGTTGAGCTTGTTACATTTAGTCCCACAGTCTAATTCCAGGTGGTCCTCTTGAGGCTAAACTAATAGCGTATCTTGTGCGTGATAGTCCTCCTGTCGTTCACTGTCCTAGCACACCATCTGAAAGCACATAGCTATAACCAGATCAGCCATCGTCGTAATGTTCTGTTCAGTGGGTGTACGTGTGAGTCCAGCTAACACCGGCTGTACTGTTAGTAGACAGTAAACGTGTTGCAATAGATTTTGTGGAATATGCAAATAACTGTCCTGTGACCTCAACTAGCCCCCGCCCGGGGGCCCACGGCACTTTGGCTGCCATCCGTGGAGCTTTCAAGAGAGGAACGTGGAAAGCTCTTACGTCTTGATACACAATTGCTGTTCCGGCATCCAGTTGAAAAGCCTGAGACGTGCTAAGCCGTTTTACATGCATATATGACAATTATATATTGGTATGTATGATTATATAGGGCTGTATATAATCATATATATATATTGCTGTTAAGTGTGACAGTGATCTATTTGTGCTGACATTTCAGCTGTTACAATATAATGTATATTACCCTGTAAATGATGCTATATACAGTAAATATATATGACCAAGTGTGGATTGGTGGGTTGGCTTCTAGCACTTTAATCTGGTGTCAAAGCGTCAAGGAAAGGCTTTAAGATTCTATTAGCAGTAGCTGTACAGTACTTTTTTTGTTTCGATCCATATGATGTTCACTGTTAGTAGAAAGCTTGCTGCTACCAATATCAAGATTATGCCCTAACACTCTGTGTCTAAACGGAGGGCCACGCTGAGGTCGGAAGTGGGGTGGAATGTGGTTCATAGCAGTGGGGGGGGGATTCTCTGCTCCTGGGCTGCCAGGTGATTCTCCGACGGGTAGGTAGAGATGCTAGCAGACTGACTGAGATGCTGCCTAACCCTTACCCAAGGGCCCTTCACCCCACAGCCACCCTTCTCTGGTCTTTCGCACCAGTATTTGTGTCCTTGTGGAGAGCCACAGAGAATAATATGGATAAATCTTCCAATTATTTCACCTGAATACCATGTATCAGTGATGTATAAATTAATAAAGATGAATTAATGGTTATAACCAGGGATACGTTGACATTCGTCGTCTTTCTTTGCATGTTTTATTTAGTGCATATTTTATGGCTTGTAACTTTTAGTCTTTTTGAAAGTTAGCCATTGAGCTGCCAGACGGATGATAAAAATGGTTGGACCACCAAAACACGACTGGCTATCGGACCACTTACCTGAACTTATTTGTGACAGGTTGCTGCTTTTATATAAAAGTGGTTTAGGAAATGGATGGAATTGGTAAATCTAGTAAAAAAAATTTAAATCACATTACAAGTCGTTACTTTAGAAAATGTTTGGAAATCCGTCTGAACTTGATGTTTTTATTTTAAAAGGGGTGTGTTTACAATATCCACAGTGTACTTCTACTACGTCCAGTCTGAAGAAAGAATCTTTTTTTTTTTTTTTCTTCCTTTCCAAAAGAAGATTGAAAGGCAAAGTCATCGTGCAAAAATCACAAAAAGTGTCCAATACAGAGACATATGACAAGTACCACTTTTCTTTGCAAAGTAGTGCTCAACAGTGACATCATGTCTTGTCCCTGTGCACCCATGGGAGTGCCGTTCAGTACACCAGGTGCTTGAGCTCCGAGTAGATGAGGGGGAACATGACCGTGCAGGCTCGGAAGAGGATTGCTCCGCTTTTAAATAAGGCTCTGTGTTTGGTGCTCCAGGGCTCGCACTTGAAGTTGAAGTAGATGGCGTACAAGGCCACGGCGAAGAAATGGCCAATGAGGATCATTGGTCTGGGTGACAAACTGGAAAAATAATAGTGTAATGGTTCATTGGCAAATATATAACGGCATAGTAAAAGTATAAAACAGCTTGGGAGTAAACTCATTTTTATATTGTGCATACACTGATAGGAGTCCAATTGGTCCAGCGATGCACTCTCCTCCGAGTTTGAAATACTGAAAGCAGGCTTTCCTCAGCTCATGCAGTGATTCTGTCCAAAACACACCAAAATGACAAATATTGTCTAAGCTAATAACAATGTTTGTCGGATCCGGACGCTCACCATCTGTGGCTGCAAACAGCTCGTACAAAGCCTGGGCCAACACGTTCACCACAAAAGAATGTGATGACTTGCGCTCCCAGTGAAATTTTTTCTTTGCCTAAAAGGTGGAAAACAAAACAAGAGAGACTTCAATTACCAGTGCTGTCTAACAGATATGTTACTGGTTGATGCTTGCTTCACTTAAATTGTCATCCTGGCTTTGAGACAGGTAAAAGGCTGATTGGTTTGGCGTCTGTTTTCACCTGCAACAGGGCTCGGTCTTCGCACAGGTCTGGAATGTTCTGCAGCAGGCTCCTCCAGATGCGGACATCATTAAGCGCCACGCTCATCCCTCCTCCGGTCAGAGGGTGCCTCATGTTGTAGGCGTCGCCAAGGAGCAATACACCTATAAACCACAGAAATACAGTTTTCCTCATCAAACCCAGCATACTTCCTCATCTTTATCAACATTATCTTGGGGCATAGCAGGCATCATTTAAAATGGATGGTAAATAAATTCTACCTAGCAACAACTCTGCCTAAAACGTAACATGAAGAGAAAGGTATGACAGTACTCTGCAAAAGTTCAAAGCCATTTTTTTTTCTTCCTCCAAAACTCTGGCAGAAAAGGTCGGCTTCAATGTGATTCGGTACCTGGCTTGTTGACAGGAGAAGGAGGGAGGAAGCTGGCAGGCATGGACCTGACACGGTCGTTCTGTAGGGCTTCCATGAAAGGTTCCTTTAAATGCTCTGAAGAGAGAGAGGGATGGAGAAGAGAACAGAGCTCACTCAGCCACCTTTCCAGGAAGTTGCACATTGACTGCATGTGTGGAAAGTGCCTGATCAATACGTCGATGTGACCGACGGTAGCATTTCAGATGGACCCCTGAAGGTTAGTGTAGCTTGCAGAGAGCATTGCTGATATTTCAGAGGAAACACCAGCGCTGGCATGAATACAAGTGCCTTCCAGCACAAGGTGACAAACCTGTGAATAACATTTACCCATGGATAATATTCTCTCATCCGGATCACACTTACTCTTATTATTAGAGTGAATAATTCGAACAAAGAAAGATTCAAAACCAATATAGTACATATGCTTTAAAATGCAGGGGTGTGTGTGTGTATGTGCGTGCGTGCATATAAAGTCCCTTTAATTATAGTAAATGCTCAATTTTTTTGATGAAGTGGTTCAATGTGGGTTTATTTCTTAGCCAGCATTTGATCTTATAAATGTATTTCTGTCCTTTACCTGGCAACTGAGGCTGTACTTTCTCTGCCAAATATTGTGGAAGGTTACGTGGCATCTCCCCCCTCACATCCACAAGCACTCTGGTGTGGCTGGAGGAGATCTGATAAATGAGCACAGGGCTCGGGTTGGCCAGCACCAGCTCCGCATGGTTGGCTTTAAACTGGGGGCAATCCTAACAAGCCAATTATTGAGAGAGAAAAAACAAGTTGGAGGTGTGTCACATTGTTTCCCATTACTTTTCTAAAGATTGATTTACACTGCATGGTTGAAGTAACACAATTTAGTTGTGTGCATGCGTGGGGAGGGGATAGGGGCTTGTGCAAAAATGCCAGAAATGCACCTTCATGAGGCAGCCAACAAAGTGAGAAGAAGTGTGTGCTTTTCCAGACACCAGACTCTTCCTGAATTTGGAGAAGCATCCATCAGCCACCACTGTCAAGGCTGCATGCACTTCCTGCAAGACATCTACATCAGTACAAAAGCGGATTGCTGAAAGAAAACGCAATACCTGTGTAAAAATGTTAATTATCATGTAAAAACGGGAAAATTATGTAAAAACATTAAACGATTGTAAAACATCAAAATTATTATATTAAAACGTTTATTAGCAACTTTACACTCGTATTAAAAATTATACATGAATATAAAATGATAATAATGATTTCCTTTTCTCACCTTCACGTCCCCGGTGTGTTTATCTTTGTACTGTATTCCAGTTACACAGCCATCCTCTGTCTCTAAACTGGTCACAGTGCCTTCTATAAATGTGACACTAGAGGGCGCAAATGGACAAATAGCCAATAGATTAGCTGGGTGGTGATGAGTGAATGATTATTATTGTCAAACATCAGTTTGTGTTGGGACACAGTGGCAAACCTTTTGAGTATTTATTTAATATCTAGCCACTAGCATCCTCTTTGTCTTCTCTAGTAAGACAATTCAGTACACTGGTAGAACAACTAGGCCACATTAGTTCGAACGACTCTTGAAGTTTAAATTCTACTACTGCCATCTACTATTGTATCTATAACCACTACCAAAAGATGAATTGACATCATTTTCAGAGTCAAGCAAGTATAGTACTAGAAATAAATAGAATAATATAAATAATAAAACAAAATCTAGTTGTATGTCAGTACTTACTTGGGTTCAGCCTGCGCAGCTCGCCGCAGGCCCATGATGAATCGCCCGTGATGGAAAGCACGTCCACACTGGACGTTGTGCTCTTCCTGAGGGTAGGGGATCTCCACTTCTGTGCTGCTCTCTATGTCATGGATCACATAACCGTTCACCAGATGGGCATCGAGACCCTCCACCGAGCCTGATGGGGGATGACGACGTTAGTTTTTTTTTTAGTTCAGATGAATGATGCATTATGGAATGAGCAAATGGTAACTGCTTGATCGATTGCTGATTAAAGCTATAATTGGTCCTGAGAATGACCGATTTATTTTATCAGCAGAGTTCAGTGTGTACTGCAACAACAGCCATCCCCAAAAAAGCCTTTGTAATGAATGAAGATCATCGGCTCACACTTGGAATAAAGCACTTTGAATGTCACTGACCTTCCAGGCCCAACTCTTTGAGCGCTCTATAGCCTCCGGGTTGCAGCAACTCCCCCACGATCCTGTCAGGCTCCTTCAGATCCCTCTCCACCACTGTCACCCGTCGACCGTCCCGCGCCAGAACGGCCGCCATTGCTGATCCCAGAACGCCAGCCCCGACTATCACCACATCCGGCTCAGCATCTGCCAGGAGCCCCGCGGAGCAGCCAATTTGTGAGGTGGATGTGGAAGATACACTAGCCACTTGTTTCCTTCTTCTTGGGCTCTACCGGTGAAATGACATCGAGACAAAAATACAGATGGAAAAAGTGCAAACACTATTTGCAGCAATGAAATAGTGGACTGGCTACATGGTAGGTATTGTTGACCACAGAGTGCTAATGATAATGATTTAACTACAGAAATGTATAGGGTTGTGATGGTAGGCCAGACAGTAGGATCCTGTACGTAACTAAGTTTTCTGCTGACGGTTCAGTACACATTGAGTACAATAATATGTTAAAGAAACAGCTTATGTTGAGCTGAAAAGAAAGATGTGGACAAACATTTATTATTATTATGTATGTATGTATGTATGTATGTATGTATGTATGTATGTATGTATGTATGTATGTATGTATGTATGTATGTATGTATGTATGTATGTATGTATGTATGTATGTATGTATGTATGTATGTATGTATGTATGTATGTATGTATGTATGTATGTATGTATGTATGTATGTATGTGTGTGTATGTGTGCGTGTGTGTGTGTATGCGTGTGTGTGTATGTGTGTGTATGTATGTATATATATATTTATTTTTTTATATGGCTTTCAAGCTTTCACAAGCAGGTGGTGGGTTACAAGAATCAATTACATGTATGCACCCATATGCAACCTCAAAATTATTTGTAGTTAGATGTAAAACATTTTTGAAAAAGTGGATATAGCTTACATTGGGAAAATCTTACCTTTCGACACGTATTGTCTGCATTCTGACTTCTCTGTGGGTTGAGAAGGTTGACGATAGGCAAGAGGGACAAGAGACTCAGAGGTAAACTTAACACCCGAGATACTCTGAGCTTGTGACCGTGAAAATATCGGAAATAAGACAACAGCAGTCCCACTGACAGGCATAAAACGAGGACTGTCATAAACTCTCTCTGAGCCAGAGTCCAAACAGCTCCGGATTTTTTGTATATATACGTGAAGCTGGCTAATCCCAAAAAAGTCCACATCTCGGAGTTTAATAAAAAGTGAATTAAATATTAAAAAACAGATGAAATATTGGCACCGTCGCACCAACTTTAACTGTCGGTTGGGATGGGAGACGCATTAATATTCGTCCAATGTTCAATCAAAGTACTCCAACATAAGACATCACATTGGTAACTCATGTTAATTCTATAGTTTGCCAAATCGAGGGATGCTGAATATCATATGGCAATTTGAGAGACGCTGACTCTTCGGATTGGACAGTTTTACAGAGCGCTCCCACCCCTCCTCCAATCAGAGGAGACGCTCTAGTGAGCAGAGCTCACGCTATGTGCTGATTGGATTTCAGAAGACTCCACTCGCACGCCCATTGGCTCGCAGACTGTCGGGGATTATAGTATGATGTGATGTCAGGAGAAAGGTGCGCATACATTTCTGGAGCAAAACCAGGGTGACTCAAGTGTTGAAATTGCAAGTTGTTACGGATATCGAAGCTTGGACGTTGAACGAGGGCCGTACACACCCAATGGGTGTCATTTGCCTTCCAAAGAAATAAATAAACTCATTTAGACTTTGTGAAATAGCGAACAATGGCATTCTCCAATGGTCCTTTAAAAGCACAATATAAAAGGTAATAAAGCAAAATGTTTTTCTTTAAAATGAAAAGATGGGACAACTACGAAATCAAAGACAAATCAAAGACAAATCAAATCTAAAGGTCAAATTGCACCCTAAAAAAAAAAAAAAAAAACATCAGAGCGAGATCACATACTGAAATCTATCACAGCTTTGGGGATGCCAAACAACTCAAAACATGAAAGCAAGGAGTACAGGTTTCATTTGTTAAATCATTTTAATCTTATGAAGATATAAAAGAAATCCACATACACTGAGCTCCTAAGCAGAAGTGGTTCAGAGGGTGGTATGTAATGAATGACTTTGAATTATAAATGGGAAATGATATTGCTCAAATACTTTTTAATGGAAAGGGCTCAAATCTATCCCATCGTGCAGGCCAAAGAAACTCATTAGTCAAGAAAAATTACTCCAAAATTACTCCAAAATGATCAGTCCGAGAATTATTAGACATGTTTACTTCTACACATTCAGGAAACTATGCAACCATTGCTCTGTATTAAATAGAAAATACAATTTGAAAGGATAACAGTAGCATGTGCTGGATCCAATTGAATGTCCATGAACTTGTACTGTGAATGTGTTTGTATCACTTTTCATAACATTAATTGAGCTAGTTAATAAACAACAATAAAGGAGCATTTAATGTGCTTTTAATGTTCTGCATCACACCCAGGACTGTCTTACTATTATAAACAAGATAATTACATGGCACAATCAACTTAATGTGCTCTTTGAGCTTTGACAAGTGGTTTAACACAATTTAATTACTTTGTTTTCAATGCGCAAGGATGACTTTATTTCACATAGTAATTAAAGATGGATTCATATCTTTCTTGTTTCCCAGATGTTGATTTTGGCTCACCATTCTGCTTGATAAAAGCCTGGAATAAAACATAAAATTAATATTTGATGATAAATTACAAAAAAAAAACTTTGTCCCAATAAAAAAAAAAAATCCATACAAATTGGTTATATTAGTGTAAAACCACAAACATAGCAACAGCAATGGAAGATATGTGAAGATAGGCAAGGGCAGTTTGGACTTTTACGTACCTCCATCTCCTCCAAAGTAGCAGAACCTTCTTCCACTTTCAGTCCAATGCCTTGGCTGAAGCTTGAGTATCGCTCCTGTCCGAATAATCCAGTTAGAAAAGGCCAAGAGGCATGTCTGAAAATTTCCCATGAGAGAGCATACCTTGACCATGTTTGCAATCAGCCCATCTTCATGGATGGAAACAGCATTCCTGAGTCCTCGAGCAAAAGCATCCATAGCTCCAATGTGAGCGATGAATAAGTCCTCCGGGTCAGTCGACTCTCTGCGCACCTTGGCATCAAAGTTCAGGCCTCCGGGTTGCAGGCCACCTTGTTCAATGATGGTCTGGAGGGGTGGTGACACTTATGGATACATTTCAGCAAGCCAAACAGTGCGACGACATGAAACAGCAAATCGTGACTACGCAACTACTTGATCTGTCGCGAAACTCTTCAACAGCAAAAATTAAACTTGCCAATTAGATTCTATGGTTTGATTGCATAGTGGAAAATGTTATTCATCACATTGTGCTTGTCCATAAAATCACCCTTTAAAGGAACAAGTAAGGCAATTAAAACAGTAGAACTGGATTTTAATTAAAAAAAAAAAGCATACTAGTTGCTGAGAGCAAAACTGAACTGCATAGCAAAAATCTGAGTATGACTGAGAGTCTGAAACTATCACCTTCATGACCAAAGTTGTGTTTCTGATGTCCATTGGGAACTGGTCAGTATCCCAGCCGAGGTCAGGGGAACCAGTGTTGGCATCGACCGAACCTAGCATACCAAAACTGACAAGAGGCAAAGTATTGAGCCACTAAGCTAAGGGAGGCTCGCATGAAGTGTGGTGCAAGATGGTTGAGGTGTCTCACACAGAGGCCATGACAATGTCGTGTTCATATGAGTGTCCCGCCAAGGTGGTGTGGTTGGGCTCAATGTTCAACTTAAAGTCGCGTTCCAGACCGTAATGCTTGAGGAATCCTAAGACGCTCATAGCATCTGTGGAGGGAAACAGACTTCAGAAGGAAATTCGTAATGCCATTAATCCATTCCAGGTCCCCCCAAATAAACTACCGCAATGTTTTTGTCTTGTTTTTAATAATATTGTAAAATATAAAAACATGAAACAACAATAACAAAAATATATAATGGAAAGTGCATTAAAGAAAGCTGTGCTCCTTTTTCACTTCACGATCCGGAGCTTGCTTGCAATAAAAACTTGTGCTAAAATCAACAGCTGGCCAACTGGAAAAACCTGTAGAGTGAGTTGCTCACATACAAGTTGAACATCTTACCATAGTCATATTGGTGTTTACAGGGCTCCTTTGGCTTTGGCTCAATCAGAAACTGGCACTTTAACCCAATCTTCTCTTTGTATTCTGGTGATAGCAAGCACGTCAAACAGACACAGAGAAACATCCATTGTCATTCATCGATCCCGTGAGAAATCTTGAACATGACATTTCAAGTTTGGAAAATGTATGACATCATAGAACAACTTATTGGTGTTGCACCTTAGATCCGGTTGGTCGCTGGCCCACTTAGTCTAAATTAAAATATCTGAAATACTTTTTTTTTTTTTCTCTTTTTTTGCATCTCCAAAGAGTTGTTGTTTTTTTTACCCTCACCAAAACAAAGCGAGTTCTCCCTAGTTTCATGCACCCACCACATATTTAAATGTATGTGGAAATCAGTTTTGCCTAATATTAGTAGATTATTAGTATGTATCAACTTTAGTTGACAGAATTAAATAATGCATGGATGACCTTTAGAAGGCAGCTGTTGTGTTGTATTTCATTAGATTGTGTCACGTTTCGTCCCCGGTTGTTTTATTATGTGCATATTGTCTTAGTTTCTGTCCGTGTGCCTGTGTGCTCGCCCCTCCCCTCCTGTGTGCCCATGACTAGTGTGATCATTCTCACCTGCCTCTTGTTACCTGTCGTGTATTTAAGTCCTGTCTGCCCTTCACTCCCGTTCGGATCATTGATGGTGTCATGTTTGATGTCTTCACGTCTGTTGTCTTCTTGTCTCACGTCCCAGTCAGTCCAGTTATTGTTTTGATAAGTTGTGTCAATTTGCTAATTCTGTTTGTTTGTTGAGTTTGTTTTCCCTTCAATAGACCCTGGTCCAAGCTGTACTTGGTCACCCTGCTCCACCCGTTCCGTGACAGATTGTGCTCATGCACCATATGCAGGGTTTCGTGAGTATATTGACTTACTGACAGCCATTTTGAAGAAGTTGGCCATATGTTTCAGTTCTGCAGCGACATCAGTATTATGGACAGAGAGGAAACCCTCCCTTCCTCCCCAAAACACTAAGAACAAAAATACAATTGTTGTTTATCAATTTGTTTACAAATGTAAGACATTTATTGGTGCATGGATCAAACATTTTAGGTTCATTCATGTATATGTTGATAATTCATTATGTCTCATACCAAAGTTTTCTGCACCCAGCTTCTTGGCAACATCAAGCCCCTTCTTGACCTGAGCACCAGCGTAGGCCAGAACGTGACAGTCTGGGTTGGTGGCTGCACCATTCATGTACCTGCCAAATACAATTAGAACCGCCATCAACTGTGATGCATATCAATCCAACAAATCAAAATACAAACATTTGAGAAATTCCCCAACAGGGTCCTCATTGTGATAATGTCCAAAGTCACACTGAGCTCTGTCAAGTCGGAGACGGGTGATTTTAGGAAGTAAAAAGCCCATTTCAGTACGGCAAAAAACTATCAAGAATACTGTCTAAATTCACATTGCACAGACCTTTGATGGGCAAAAAGGTTGCAGGTCACCCACAGCACTTTGATTCCAGTCTGGTTCTGTAATTTAAGAGCTAAATCTGTGATTTCATCCAGATTCTTGTTTGACTCCTCCAGGGTGGAGCCCTCAGGCGCCATGTCTCTAAAAGGAAGATACGATTTTTTTAAAAAATAAGGCTGTTTTGCCACGTCTGTTTACCTTTGCTGCTCAGAATCATGTTATGTTAGGTCCGTTACCTGTCATGAAATGTGTAATATTTCACCTGTGAAAACATGCAGATGTGACAAAAAGTAAACATGCAGGATTTCAGCCAATCAACTTTGTTCAGGTCAGATTTTAGGAAGATGTTGAATTCCCTTACGCCAATCTTGGTAAAAAACTCAAAAGCAGCCTGCAGTCGCTTCTTGGCTGCTTCCAAGGGAGAGCCTTCGTTCCAGGACCGAAGGAGCGTTGGAAAACCAAAAGGATCAGCACCTAAAGTCCCAAACAACTGTTTTGTATTGCAGAAGGAAAAAGTATTTGGTTGAAGTATTCCCCTATTCTAAAATCTATTTTAAAACAACTTGATGATGAATGTAGTCATGCTACAAAGTGATAACTTCATCCAACCATTTCCATATTGTCACGTCTCGTCCCCAATTTTGCTAAGTATCTAGGTTGCCATGGTTTCAGTTTGCGTCGTTGTTTTGTTAAGTTGTCAGTTTGCCTTTTGAGTTTGCTCAATAAACCCTGGTCCAAGCTGCATTTGGTCGCCCTGCTCCATCCGATCCGCGACCTATTGCAAATGATTGGGAATCGCTGCAGTATGAGAGTCAACAAAAACTATGCATTTTTAACTGAGCTCCTGCATGCATTTTAAACTGAGCTCTTGTATTTATGCAAGTGTGGTCAGTGTCTTGGCATGTCATTGCATTTTGCAAATTGTTCCAATACCAGTTCCACAAAAAGTGTGCCAGTAGCAGACTGAGAATCTCAGCCAGTCCTCCATCGTCTTCCCCATAAGTATCTGCACATGAGAACGACACATTGGAGATTTAAATCACATATGCATGCATGTTAACGTCCTACACCCGTCTGTACCTCCTGTGCATTGTAGTGTTTGAAGCACATGACCTCTTCTGGCCCAGCACCAGCAACATATGGGATCTTGGGAATCCCTAGTCAGCAGAAATGTTTCACTCCGCAAATCGAAAAACATACCAGGCAGACAATAAAAGTACATATCTCCAGTCACACGAATTTGCGTGAAAGATTCAAGACAAGGCTCAGACAAAAAGCGCAGAAAGTACAATTGAATTGGTTTCGGCGTTCGTGTTTGCAGCCTCGTCAAATAATTAATATAATCCAAGAATCCAACACTTCGGTTTACAATGCGTGTTAAATTATGTAATGAGTGTTTTTACCAGCGAAGAATTCCTGCGGAAACTCCATTGAATCACGACGATTACGGCTGCTAACTTTTGCAAGTTTGTTGACGTGCCACTTTCCTGAAGGAGTAGTTCCGTACATGACCACAGGGTGGCGCCAGATTCATTGTAATGGTTGTTTTGAGTTTGGAGTTAAATCTTAAAATTAGATGAGCATTAGATTATGTGATGAGGCTAAAGCTTTAAAATCCAGGTCATTTTTAATGTTTATTAGAGGTTACACCTTACTTGTAAAATATAGAATGAAGAGAAGTCCAAAGCAGTGATTGGACATTTAAATGGCAGTATTGGTGAGGGAATGACTGATAGTGAAATGCTACTTCAACTAGTTTCGTTACAGGCAGTGTGGGTTTAGTTTCTACTCAGCCACACGCACATTTAAAAAACTTGGCCTTTGAAACTGCAAACACCAGTTCAGACCTGTACTGTATGTATGTCTGCTTTTCAGTTTTGTTTGCATAATGCATGGCTTCTACAATGTTGCCCCATATTGAAGAACCTTGACATACCAGATCAGAGAATCTCCTTGCAGCCTTTTTCATGTCAACACTGACAAGCAGGATTCATGAATTGATAAAAATGACACAATACCAAAATACACAGTCAATGCAGTGTTTTTATTCCATTTTTAGAAAAGGTGATGCTGAAACATCAATAAAAAGATCTACTTAAGATATAAAGTATGAATTCTCCTTAGACGAAGCAGTACCTAACCATCAGCAAAAAAATGAATATTTACATTTCATCTATTTTAAATTGTTGTGCACTATTCAAGCCCCATCTTGTTTCACTACAAAATAAAGTGCACATGGGAAAGTTATCTTTCCTCCTCTTGACCTTACTTACCAACTTCTACATTCTAAGCAAAGTATGTGCATACAATAATAGAAAGGCAAACAAATGCAAGCCAGAACCAAGCACAGTAAGAGTGAGGCATTTGAGCACCTCTCACTTGGCATCGTGATAACACTAAAAGAGGGTTGAAATGCGTGAGTGCAAAATTTGCCGCTTTCTAGTGATTACCACTCTTCTGGCATAATGCTCATGAGTCAGTGGTAATTTATAGTTCCATGTATAATATTCCCACTGAATAGTTTCAGGTGCTGATTATGTGAATTTATTGACTGTCAAAGCCCACATTTGGTTTAGTAATGTACAGCATATCCAGTCTGGTGGAGTCCATGATTCCTCCAGCTGCTAGAGTTTGGTGCAGGGCACAATAGGCAAGCTGCTATGTGGAGGGGTCTGGCAGACTCAAGTCCTTCTTTCTTTTCTTCTTCTTTACTTTGCAGGGCTTGCAGAGGCAGCACAGGATGCATGGGGAGGCCAGCAAGAGGAATGGAGAGGTAATCAGCATCACAATGCTTACCCCAACTAATATTCCTGCCACCTGAAGGGTAACATGGGAACAATGGTCAGATTGACAAAGTGACACTAAAATATACTGTACAATGTCAAAAGGTGCAACAGTAAGGTTCCCTGTTGTGTTTTGCATATTTGGAAAGCATAAATAGCCATACTGACTTGCTTTGACCCGTGAATCTGACACGGGTTCATTGACAACACATTCTGTGCAGCATTGTGTACTTCACCTCGTGATTTTTTTGAGAATGTGAACTGTAGTGCCAAATAGAGACTTTCTGCAAGAACCGCAATAACAGAATAATCAGAAAATCCACAGTTTACAAAGAGAAAGGCAACTACAGACAAACATTCCTGTCTGCATCAGACAAAATCAAGGCAAGATTTAAAGTAAACCTCATCTGACAGTATGACGCAATCAAATGTCTTTTACAAGGCATGTAATTGTCATGATGACAGTAGATGGCTCCAAATAGATTTGCGGCTTCTAAAACCTGTTGGGCAAGAAAGTAACCTAATCACAAAATGAAGTGCACTCTTGTACTTGTGCAACTTTGCAAACTCTCTGGCCCAGGGGCGTTGAATGGCATTACAAAATGAGTTAGCTTGACTGGATGCCTTGTGTATGATACTTGTAAGAACTCTCAAAAGCACAGTAAATCTTCAGTTAGTTGCACCATCACAGCAGGACGCAGTCAGAAAGTTAGTCGTTAAATAGTTTTTTTGGACTCTGCGCCATGAAATGAGGGCAAGAATTTGGGATTTTTGGGATTATCTCAGATTATTGTCTGATGAAGGGCTAATTGAGTACATGGGAATTTACAATAAATCTTTAAAATCACGTAACGTGTTTTTGGAAAATTACAGAAGATCAGATACATTAGTGTCATCTCAGTAAACTACCCCAGGGTGCAGTGCTTTGTCGTGCATTTTTTTCACAGAGACCAAATTTTTCTACCTGGCAAGCCTTTGTACATGAACGACAATTACTGTACTCATCTGTACCTGCGTTCGGTTCCACATCACCGAGGCTCGGGAGTGGCCGAGTTTATTTCTGCAAGGCCCTTTATCGTAATGCCTGAGGAAAATGTCACTCTGCAATTACAAGACACACATTGAGACAAGATAGACATCTGAAAAGTACTTTTTTTTTTTTTTTTTTTTACAACACTCACATCCAAGTTCTGTAGACAGTACCAACAGAAGGTGTGTTTGCAGCTCTTGCACAGCATTTGTGCGCAGCCCTGGTTCCGCTCAATGTAGATGCCACACACGGGGCACTGTTTGATGGCAGCGTCGGAGTCGCCGCTGCGCCGATCCCCGCAAATGTGGTTAGAAAGAAAGACAAAGGATGTCAAACGCTGCAATGTGAACGGGGGCGAGTTTAGAGTCGCGGAGGCCTCATGGGTATGTGAATTTAGTGGCACGGTGTCGAGTCTGTGCTCATTTATTTATTTTGGGGGTCAGAGGTATGACAGGGGTATTCTGAGCAGTGAGTACACAATACAGGCCACAGCATATCATGGGCAACGTCTGGTAGATTTTGAACGGCTGCTCTATAATGGCAATTTTTTGATCTGCTTAGAAGTGGGGTACACCTTTGACTGGTCACCTGTCAATCACAGGGCACGAGCAAGGCCCGACATGAATATGACAGATATTGACAGTTTCAGACACATCAGGGTATGTTTGCACTTCTAATATGTGTCACTGGACGAGACCAAAGTCTAAACTGTGAACTATAAACTGAACTAGTTTAAATTTGGGGATTGAACTTTGGACAAGTTTGCATACAAAATGTTTTTTTTTTTTTCAACACTGCTATTAGTAAGTCAATAGTGAACAGAGCTGAAAAATACACGAGAATTTTAAAACAGGTTGTCCAGGAAAGGGTATTTACAAAATCTTTTTGTGTGTCAAAACCCCAAACTGCTAAAACAACGATCCTATCGTTTAGGCTATATACGCTGGTAGATTTTTCCTTGCGTGTGTTACTGCGGTCGCCGTCATCAGTCACCTGATCTGAACCTGATGAAGCATAATTTTCAAAGGCTTTACTGGGGAGGCCAGCCAAAATTTGGTGATGTGTTGCATAAAGTAGCATTAAAACTCTGTCGTTGTTCAAGTATTTGTTCTGGACCAGCTCAATGAATTCTTGTTCGGTCAAACGAGCAGAACGGCCCGCTTCACTGCAGTACACAGGCTCCTTCTGTACAGGGAGAAGTCCGACATGTCCTCCTCCCTTCCTCCCTTCAGTTCAAGCACAATGGAATCACAATATTAGCCAAGTGATATAAATCAGTCTGGCGGTCGCAGCTCAGCGAGCAAAAACAAAGTTGGAGCAGAGTGTTTCTAAAAACATGCACTAACCAATGGAAAAGTTAAGTGTCAACATTGCAAACGCATACAAGTGTTACTTTGCTTAATCCTCACTCATCTTCTGCTTCTGGGCCTGTCTGACTGACCTGTTTTCATGAAAGTGTGACATCATGGGTTGGCGCTCAGGGCATGTATGGCTTCCCTGCCAGGGTCCTCTGCAGCCGGAGCAGAAGATGGTGTGACAAGTGGGACACGGCACAGGGGAGGGCTGGCCTTCGGAGCTCGGCGGCACGTCGCACACGGCTTGGCATTCAAGCGCCGGACACCAGGTCTTACTAGGATCCAGCTTTACTCCTGTGGACAGCACAACTGGTATTGGTTCCCTGACCAAGCTTGTAGTGTAGCTCTACTTATAACAAACAAAATTGCCCCATTGAAATAAATTGGAATTGCTTTAATACGTTCCAGTTCCCCCCACAACACTAAATTTCTTGTGTCTGAAATCTTGTTTTTTAACGCAAAACTAATGCAGAAGTAGTGTAATGAATTTACAACTTGAGTATTGTAAAATAGCAAATGACCTGACATGACAGTAGATAGTAAGAAAGGCAGCTGACATTCTGGAAATAGTCATTTGTATAACCTATTGGCCACAATGATGCAAGCACAGCTGCAAGCTTTACTGAAAGAGCAAACTCTGTTTAGAAATGCTAGAAAATAAGTTTCTGTGAAATCCAGCAGGCTGGGGCAAAGACGAGAAAGGGGGGGGGGGGCAGCCCAAACACAACATCCCAAGAATGCGAGGCTCAGTGGTGCTACTTGGTGTAGCCTCGGGCTAATGTGCGACCTCAAGTAGCACCGTGCCTGTCACCTGGCATCAACACACTTGTACTACCCACCTCTCTCAAACTTCAAGCGCTCATACAGTTCAGTCTGATCAGCAGAGGCCAATTCAGATATCTGAAAACACACACAGAATAACCTTGTTTTGAAATACAGCATTTGGAATGCATGTTTTATCTTTTCATAATGAAGTTTTCTGTTCTTATATCATTTAATCAAAATACACGGCTCTTTGTGACTTTTGCTATTACTTCATCTTTAAATGAAATTAATTTATAAAAAAATATTCTTTCATCCTGTCGTTAATTTAACATGTTAACATTAGCGCTATGGCACACATTATTTTAAAATAATCAGTCTGCACAGCAACTTCATTTGGGTTTCCCTTATTTTGACTCTCAAGGAATACCTCAGAGTCAAGTAGCACTCCAGTGTTTCTGCAGGCCATATCAGGGCAAGTGATGGGTGCCCCCCCACCCTCCTTGATGGTCAGTTGAACATACTGCTGCAGACACTACATGGAAAAAAAAATATCACACCAGCTTTAATTATCATAATCATAATATTAAATAGAACAAGGTACCTTTGCACAGATGGCTTGTTGTGCATGCATGTTAAATGCACGGTCAAATAATTACTATATAAGGAAGAGTAGATCACTTTTGAAACTTCTGCAAAAAATATCATCTAGAAGTCATGTGTAAGCATTGAGTTGCCCAAACGCAGACTGATTTGAGGAACATAAAACTGGTTACAAAATGTCTCTTGGGTAACATCCCAGATTAAATTATCTACTTCTTTAGAAAATATTCAAAAAACACCATCCTGTAAAATTCCCCAAACTGAGGAAGAAAAAAAAAACGTTATCTTTCAACAACTGAGATAACAAAGTTATATACAGTCTATCAAATCGAATTCATTTCCTTTTTCAGGTTTGTTATAGCAGGAAAAAAGATCAACATTTCCAATTGCTTTTTGTTTCTATGAGGCGATTGATGATACTGTTTATAAGAGATCATGAGAGTGACACCATATTCTCTGGTGCGTTGTGACAAGTATAAGCAGAGGGCACACACTTTCACCAATCTAAATATAGCACGGAGGCACAATTCTTTGTCTGCAGTGACCACGGTCCAAAAGAACACCAACAGCTTATGTTTCAGGTACGGTCCTAAATGCAAACTAAAAAAACATAAATACATACAGCCAAGATATTAGTTGACATTAAAGATTTTCAGTTCTACTTACAGTTGTACAGTAGACACATGCGCAACTGTGCAGTGCCCTGGTGAGTGCAGGTGGGTGCTCGCAGAGGCATAGCTTGCAGAAAACATTAAGGCTGGACTGATGGTCGCCATTGATGGTGGTAGATTGTTGCGGTTCTGGTTCTGAATCCTCGGGCCCCCTGCTCTGTGTGGAACTTGTGCCGATCATGCTGAAGTGAGGTGGTGGGGGAAGTATGACCGTGCTGCTTCTAGCTCCTCTTCTGGGAACGGGGAGTGAAGGGAGTAGCCTACATGTTGTTGACAGGATGACAGAAGCGGCTCAGAATTAGTTGTCTCTTCTTTAGGTGGAATATTTATAGACATCATTTGACCACCCTTAACCCATCTCACACAGAGAAATATTGGCATTGGGTTCCAAAATATATTGAAACCAATTTCAGTTTTATCCATTAATGTTGATTTTTAGTTGAAACAGAATTCTTCACAACAATTAATGTTTTAAATCGGTTTTCATAATCATTTGGAAAAGTGGATTTCAAATAATTTAGCTTGGACAAAAACACTTTACATAAGTAAATAGCAAATTTTAAGTATTTTTGACATGGATGATTGTTTTCTAGTACTTCAATTTTTTTTTTTTTTTTTTTTAGATATTTACTGTTACTGATTTACCCTTAATTCCTAAACAGTACTTAAAATAATCCCTCCACATAGCTGATCAGATCTGTTTAAATTCTAGTGTTATGCCCCCTAAACTCATGGTATTGCTTACAGCGATGGCCTTATCAAAACCCCCAAAAGATATTTTTAAAAACATGAAAAAAAAAGTTTGCTGGTCAACTACTTGCAGCAACCATTACCAGTACCAAAAACAGAGCTTCTTTGAATAAGGCCAGAAGTACACTCTGTGACTTTGAGGAGAAAAAAAACAGAAGGAAAGCATTTCAAAGAACCCCAGGAGTTATCATTGCAACATGTGATTCACACCTCTGGTCTTCGTCATCATTGAACCCAGGCTGAAAATTAAAAGAACTACAACAACATTTTTATACTATAATAAACAATACAATTTCCTTTGGCTGCTTTGCATTGGACAGTAGAAAATGGGAAAGGTACATGATGATGTCATACAGCATTAGCAACGCAGTGTCTTGCTCAAGGACATTTCAAAATGCATGGCCACATTGTGACTGAAGATTGAATTTATTAACTTCACGTTGGGAGGCGACCACTCTACTTCCTGAGCTCAATTGCCTCAAC
Organism: Syngnathus typhle; assembly: GCF_033458585.1. Taxonomy (NCBI): domain Eukaryota; kingdom Metazoa; phylum Chordata; class Actinopteri; order Syngnathiformes; family Syngnathidae; genus Syngnathus; species Syngnathus typhle. The sequence goes on along the minus strand of NC_083747.1, from coordinate 8,401,513 downwards.
TCACTGTTTTTGATTATGTCTCACCTAATGATAAAGTCCCAACTTATTTTTGTGGGCTGTAAAAAAAGATATGTAGGTGTAGGACAAAGCCATAAGTGTAGAAATGATGCTTTTATCATCTTTGCAGCATGATTGGACACAGTGTAGCGTAACCAAGGAAACTGCAAGATTAAATGCTGTAGCTTGCCACAATCACAGTTTCCCTGTTTAATCACAATCAAGCTGTTGAAAATGGATGAGAACTTTGTGGCAACCCAGCCAGTAGTGACCTACATTTCAAATAGGTGATCTTTTGTCATCTGTTATCAGTGGTGGCATGGGTCCTTGTAACTGATGTATCAAAGCATGATGGCATTTTCATCCTTATCAAGCCAGGCTACTCACATAGTTTGATGTGGCAAGTTGGAAAATAACAAGAGGACACACAAACTGGTTTGTAATCACTGTTTGCAAGTTTGCACTAGTTTCAAGTTTGGCATTTTTAACCCTGATATTTTGAATAGCTCCATTTAAGTGGAACCAAAGATGGAAAAGGTTGTTCCATGTCAAGTATTGAATTAGATCAACTTTTAAGATTAAAAGCAAGAACATGTTCAACTTGTTTGCCTTGGGTCGGCAGTTTGCCGTAATAAGGTGTGGAGTTAATCGCAGTGGTCCTGGTGGCATTCCAGCCACAGGGAATCATTATTGACCAAAGGGGCAATAATCAGATGTGCGTCTACTTTTGATAGTCAGTCCCAGATTGCTGCAAGAAAGCAATTGCGAGATATATTAAGGCAGTTGCCACACTGGTTGGGCAAACTAATTCTATCCAATATTAAAATGCGGGGATTGTAAAATGATTTCTACAATACGCATAAGGTTCGTCAAAACTTCAAGTTCGCATTACTATTGAATAATTGACGCAGTGCCCGCGCTTATAGATCCTCAGTGACGAGCGGGGCCGCTTACCTTGCGTGAGGCCAAAGCGGTGTCAAGATCCGCAGCCGCAATGCTTCTTCCACACACTGCCACCGAAACGGCTCTCCTCACTCGACAAAGTTGCTCCTCATCTGACGCTATCGTTCGCTCCACCAGCCCCAATAATTCGACAGCGGTCGCAGTAAGCCGCTCCCTTCCCCACTGTTTCAACATTTCGATGTTGCCGATTATTCAGACACGAATGAGAAAATACTTTAGAACGCCTCTTTTCGTTTCTCGTCATCGTTGCAGCCAGGAAGCTGCGCTCACAGCTTTTTTTCTTGCTTTTTTCTCTCTCCCCCTTTTGCAGCCAATTTCGCCCAGATGGCGGCGCGCTGAAAAGGGAATTGTGTTTTTTGCGTTAGATTGAGTTCTGACGTTTTGCAAACAGATGAAGATGCCAATCCACGGTACTGAGCCTAGAAGAAATAAATAAATAAATAAATAAAACAGCAACAGCCACTAATGCATTCATTTACTTTTGTGAGCTGTCAACATAATTTACTTGATCAAGTAAATTTATATTGAAAAATGACCAGAAACTCATTGCATCACACTAGGGCTTGATTTTGGAGAGGCTTTTTAAAAGCTCAATAAAGTTGATTTGGCATGATATGGTCATTTCGACACGAAGCACAAAAGAGAAGATAAATAAATGCAACTCATTTCTTCTTCTTCTTCTTTTTTCCTTCCTTCTTCTTTTTGCTTTTCTTATCTTCTACTTTCCGATAAATGCCAAAGCCTTTGCGGACCATGCAGCCTCTCCAGAAGGCCTGCACCTATGACGGACAAACGACACGAGTCAACTCACCACTCTCTTTCCACAAAGTCTTCCAAAGTACAGTTTGGAACAGTAAACAGATGTGAATTATGTTTACCCATGGGGGTGTACATATTTGCTTCAGCTTTGTAAACTGTGAACCAATTAAAAAATGAGGAACATCAGTACTGCATTTTGAAAATTATGGGGCTGCATTGTTTATTGGCTTGCTTTTTGAATTCATATTTTTATTCTCATTGTTGCGCACAAGTGATAGGTTGGCGCTAGGGGGTGCTATAGCTCCATCTGTAATATGAACAGCATGACCACCACACACCCCAAGAAATGTTGTGATTTACCCATTAAGCATACACGCAACCCCAACAACCCACACAGACCACTTGTAATCTGTGTTTGGCAACTTTCAAATGAATGAAAAGTTTTTACCTGAACAGCAGCTTTATTCCTAAGCTCCAACTGGCGCAGTCTCTCCTCCTCTTCCCTTTCCTCCTTCACCACCTCTTCCATCTCGCTGTACTAAAACAAGAAAAGAAACAAAAATAGTGCCCCACACTTATTATTGTTCATTTTCACTTTGAAATGGTTAGTTGCTTACCTTCTTTTGCATTGCTGTCAACTTCTCCAAGTTTGTTGCTCTTCTGTAGCGCGTGCTGTTGAGATGCTGCTCTTTCTCTTGCATGTTCTCATCAGTGCACTGCTGCCATTGTTGCAGCTTCTCTTGTAATTCCTGCTCAGCAAGAGGAACACGATGAACTTGGACCGATGAATAGGGTCCATGGGAAAATTGGACACATTTGGTTTGCTGGATCATCAACCAGATTTAACAAATATTTCACTTATTATTTCACTTCAAATTTTCACAATAATTCCTCGTAGCATTTTTGCAATTGTTCAGTGTTTTTATAATACCAACCGCATTTTGTTTTTTCAGGAAGAGCTTTGATTCCTCATGAACTCTCTCTTGCAGTTTAAAATGGTCTTCCAGCAGCTGAGACAGAAAGAGAGCGAGAGAGAGATCAGATGCTTTCAAATCTGTTTAACATGATATCCTGTTGCATTATATTATCATACAAATGTATTAACATTTCACATATGCAGCAGCAATATTCATAATTACACCAATGAAAAAATTAGGAGGAAACCACCAGTCAAAAGTACATCAATCTAACCAGAATAAAAGTTGGCTCCTTCTATTTAAGGAATTATCTATTGGGCAGTAAAAAATATTCAAATTTTAAATATAGTGTAATTGCCACCTCAATAGCCAAACAACTCGTGCAAATATTAACAGTGAATATGTAATATGCACGTGATTGTACCTGAAAAATCTTTACGTTATCATTAGCTCAAACAACAGTGGCTCTTGGAACAAAAATGGACGGCTGCACTCACCTCAACTTTGTCTACAAGTCGCTTCTCCGCTTCCTTAATCTCAATTTGTGTTCTCTGAAGCATCTGCGCCGTGCTTCTATCCTCGAGTTCCTTTCTTGCAGCATTCGATTCAATAAGTCGGCGAAGCCGATCGCTGAGATCGTCATGCAATTCTTGCAGTCCCTGATGAGATGGCGATGTGTTGATGTTGGAAATACATTTATTCACAACATCAAATCAGAAAACAATGGTAATTGAGAGGTGCTGTCTCACCTTCAGTTCATTGACTTTCTGTTCGAGTGTCTCTTGTCGCTTTGGAAGTGTACGTCTTCTTCTCTCCATCTCCCTCTTCTCCTCTCTGGGGGCAACACGACACAACACACTTCATCTTACCTAATAAAACATGTTTAAAACTACAGTGCCCGAACAGAAAAAATTATTCCCTATGACATCATGATATAAAAAGTACATAATTTATGAAGAGGCCCAGAGGTCAGTTTCTGTTGTGATTCTCATAACAGAACCTGCAGCTCACTGTGACGCTAAATAGGATGGGCTGTCTGCTACTCATGAGTGCTACATTCCAGATTTCCAAATGTAATATTGTTAAGCACATGGTGTTTAGCAAGCATTATTTTCACTCGATGATGTGTTGAAGAACCTTTTGCTGCTCTCAGCATTCTTCTCCTGGTCCTGTCCATCCACCACCTGCAACAGAAAGGTGAAGCTCTGCTTCTCCTCGAGCTCAGCCTGTAACTTGGAGACCTGCTGTGAGATGTAGTGACTGCATAGACACAACAAACACAGCAGAATCCACAAGCTGAGTCCAGGACAAATTCTCGTCGATTCATTGAATTGGTCATAGAATCTGTCTGTACTCACCAATCTCGTTTCACCTTTTTCACTCTGGCCTAAAGGCAGACACAATCATCACATTATCAAGGGTGTGTGCACTACGTTTACAGTTGACTACTGGGTATGGACTGTCCAGTATAATCACCTGTGACTTTTCAGTGCTACACTCCTTGTGAATCTGGAAGGTAAGAGCGTGTTCGAGAATGTCCAGCTGGTCTGAACACTCCTCCAGTACAGCTGCAAGCCTGAGACTCTGGACATGGGACAGAGACATCTAGAGAACAGGGATCCATTATGTAGAGTGAGGTGGACCACCAACAGATTGGGTTTAAAGTGATACATTGCCAACTTGAGAGACTGAAGGGCATATTATTACTATTATTTTTATTATTATTAGTAGTAGTAGTAGTGTCATCATTGTTGTTGTTTTTGTTGTTGTTGTGGCAGTGAACCACGTCATTTTGCTCAGACAATCGGTGAAGAAAAATAAACATTATATTATATATTATTGAATAGTAAAAAAAAATTCGAAACGTATTTTTTATTATTTGTCAATCCGCAATTAAACATGAAACAAACACATATTTCCACAAAATGCCTGTTGTACGTCGGGCACAGTAGGGGATCGGTAGTGGAAACTGAGAGATATAAACAGAGCTCAAATCATGATGTGCAAAGTGAACTTGTAAATATATCATAAAAAAAAAAAACGCGAAAATAACATACTTACTTCCATAATATTATGCGTGTGAAGTGTCCCAACAGCAAACAGAGTGGCGAGAGATGAGTTTTTAAGTCGCTATGGTAACGCTGCTGTCACGTGATACAACTGCCTAATAAAGACTGAAATTCAAACGCATTAAAAATATGACGTACACATTAATAACGCCAAAGAAGGAGAAACACCGCACAGCATATTTATTGTGTGTAAGTGTAGCAGTAACAAACGCGTTTGCACGGTCTAATCAAGAAGCGCACATGCAAACACACAACACACGCACACACACACAACATACACGCACGAATGGGAAATCAACCCCATAGGTCATGCTTTTTTAAATGGTCCAGACTCAATTAGGAAAATGCAATATCCAATAAAATGACCTCTATTGGGGCGGCCGACATCATTTTTGGGGCCCTTAGAAGAAGAGCAATTATCTTTTGTACTGATTATATTACCTATTTTGAAATTGATAAAAGAGAAGGGAAAAAGTATAGTATTGCATTCATTTATTTTTGATCACTTGTAGAACTCTGGTCAGGGAGCTCGAGCTTGATGGTAATACACCGACGATACAAGCGACACTGTTCATGCATGATAGTGATGCTTCTACTGAGGACTTCCCGAGTGAGCCAGCAAATCATCTGACAAGAATTTACACCAAATGGCTGTCAGTATACTAGTTTGATCGTATAAGACATCTTTTAAGGCAGAACATCCAAAAATAGAACCACACATCATTTATTTTCAGCCAACCAGTTTCTGGATGGCAAAGGAACATTATTGAAGGCATTACATCAATATTTATTGTATTTGTTACAATATAGCCTATTGTCCCCACTTCGTAACTGAAACTAAGCATCTGTACAAAACAGGATTATCAGGCATTTTGCCTGACGTACAAGTTAAAAAAATAAAGCGAACTTAATGTAGATTATGTATTGCTAGTGCCCAGAGTAAGAGCAGCAAGTTAACACATTTGGAACTGTCAGATATAAAAATGCAGAGTAAGCAGATATTTGAAATAAATGATTGAAAGGCAAGTTATAAGTTATATTGGTGGTAATTGTGTCTGTATGTGCACAAGAAGGATCATTTTAAAACTTGTCAAATGGAACCTGCTTGCTTGTGTTGTAGCGACATCATTTTATTTGTGCTTTCTCAGATTAGTTTGATACATAACAGATGCGTTTTGAATGTGAAATGCACAATTAAACAAAGTTCAGATGAAGACACTTCTGGGTGTTGTTTTATCAGACAACTCAGCGATAGAAATTAGTTATTGAGGATGTATTTTGGTGTGTTTTCAAATATAGAACATGCAGGGTCATCTTATGGCACAGTACCTGCACAAAAATATGTTTTAGGGAATGAATGAATGTAAAAAGCAACTTTGAATACAGTACTGAATCGGGTCAATATTCTTCTCACGATACTTGGCGGAGGAGCCACCATCCCAAAAAAGTCTAGTGTTGTATACAGACAAATGAATGCAAAAGAAAATTGAAACTCATACAAAATGTAATCTTTCAATGTTAGAATCTCTCTTACTTGAAGTTGCCCAGAGTTTCTTCTTCTTGTGCTTATTCAAGTGTGAGCTGGGGTAGACCACCTGACTGAGAGGAAGACAGTTTTCCACTTTGACAAACGTCAGTGTGATTGTTGTCCTCATTCCTCATGGAGCACAAATTAAAGGGTTATCCATAATATAATGAAAATGACTGCAGCTTTACAGTAGACAGCCATATGGAGAAGCTGTACACAATGACGAGGGCACAGCAAGAAAATCCCCACTGGCCACAGTTTTGTTATTTATGACTGTAGTTGGAAACAGCAAGAGGGACAGATGGAGATAGTCTAGATCTCGTTGATGGTTCGCTCAGACGGCCGGTAGTCCTCCCTTCCTTTCGGCGAGGACATGTACAAGGACTGCGTCTTGCGTTTTAAGCGAGCTCTTTTGGTAGCAAGTGACAAGCTGTGTTTGCTGGAGGCAATGATGTCAGTGATGAACTTCTTGCAGTCAACACAAACCTCCATGGTGGCCCAGTCTTCAGTCAGCTCTGATGGAAGCTCGAGTGCTTCGTGAGACTTTAAAGAGCCGTGCTTGGATAGCCTGAACGCAAAAGAAACACTCTCTTATATTGTATCGTGTATATAAAATGTGAAATAATATTAATATAATACAAAGAAATGAAATAATCATCCCAAAATAGTTGAATTAAAAATGGTTATGATTTGTGGTTACTCGCTTTTCTAGCATGAGCATACAAAACAAATGAATAAAAAAAATTTTTTAGCAATGGTTGATTTGCACACTCCCAAAATGGGTAACAAAGGCCTAAGATTTGTTTTTTGTTTCTTTCAATTCTTGCTTTCCTATTCAAAATTATTTTCCCCTCAGGCCAACTATTAAGAAAGAGGAGGATGAACATTTGCTATACAGTTCAAATGACTTACTTGGACATTGTCTTGTGGATGCTCGATCGTCTGTGGCCGCTGGAGGACTTGCCGGATTTGGTTGCCCCAGAAGCTTTTCCAGCTCTTTTGGCTTCTGATTTGGATGCAGTAGCTGCTGATGCTCCGTCCACAGCTGAAGTCAGCGGGTCTGCAGCCACAGCAAGTCCTTGTCCTTCAGAAGTCATGCTACTTATCCCCTCCTTGGGTTGAGTGTTAGTAGACCCAATGGAGTAGATGGGAAGACTGGAATAAGGTTTGGATGGCAATCTCATCTGTCAGAAAACAATTACAAATAGAGTTGTAATAACCTAAAGAAGATTGTGTTCTTATTTCAAATCAAAACAGTTTGATTCTGACATTTTACATTTCAGTTTCACACAATCCACCTTACTTTATTAATAATATATCATGATTAAAATAATAAATAGACTACAAATAAGAAGAATGTGTTACATGTCACCTTTCTGCAACACTGTGAACACACAGGCCTGTAAAGAAAAGAAAAGCAATTCATGAATGTGAGAGGTCCTTTTTTTTATGTGAATCTATTAAGTGGGTGGTGTTTTACTTTTTGCAAAACTGGCAGATGTAGGACCATGTGAAAAAGGAAAATCTTTTGGTCCGGCAGCAAAAGCAAAGCTGCAATGAAAACAAAACAGTTATTCTACAAACACTAAACTTTTTTTTTTTTTTTTACAAAACCTAATGCACTACTAATAACAAAAGAATATTCTTCAATTACTTTCATCTGCTTCTCGGATGTCATACAGTGCTAGTATAGCCAAGAAAACCGTTGCATTCTTATTATAGTATTATTGAAACTACTCTTGGAAATAACATCAAAGCGTACCTTTCCCCTCTTCATTGCGGTGTAGACTTCTTTATACTGCTGAAATTTCTCCAGTTCTGCTTTTACCAACACCTGTCTGATGTGCATCACTTCCTCCACTGTCAGAGACAGGCACTCTACCGGGAAACAAAACTCTTCCTGCATACATGCACACACAGAAACTCAGCAATTAGTGTTCCTGGCAACTTTTAGTGCTGTCAGCACGCACAGAAACTCAGCAATTAGTGTCCCTGGCAACTTTTAGTGCTGTCTAGCAACACAAAACTAAATAAAAACACTCGTCTTAATTAGCGTCGCACAGTTTATAGCAGTCCAAACTCTGCTTAAAAATGTCCAAAGATTGGCGTTTCCTCAAGAATGTACTAAATGTACTATTGTATCACCTGCGCCACAAGTTAGACTTGCTCTCACTAAGTCTAAAGTCTAATCTTCTTTCCGTCACTACTTTGTCAGGTGCTTTTGGAGGCGATATCCTAGCGAGGCACAGCGAGGTCTGCTAAATTCCCAAACTCTAAATTTCCCCAGTAAGACAAGATTAGATGTCGAGGGCACATGCGCTTGTCTATGAAAATAGGAGCCCTTTTTAGTTCAACCTCAGACACTGTTAATAGTAGACTCACCAGAGACTTTGAATTGTGTTTTGAGGGAGGCTGAAATAGTCGGACATTGGTCGGTGTTTCCTTCTCGATCGAGTGTCTCCTCTGGGGTGTCTGGCGCCTCTCTGGTTGTGGTGTAGATGAAATGGGCAGGAACATTGGTGGAGCTGGCGTTCGCAATACAAACACATTTAACTACTTGGGTTTCATGAAAATATCATTTATACTATCAGCATGATACTGGATTATCATTGATGAGGTGAATATTAATTCAGAACTCACTCTTTTTTCCCAGTGCTAACTCTGGAGATGTGTCATCCATTAGAGATGTTGTAACACTTGAAGTGCTTGCTGATCTGTGCCCAGAAAACTCCTCCTAATAAATAAATAAAAAGAATACACAAGAACACATGAAGCAACCTGCTCAGCAGACACCAGATGTTTTTTTGGAATAAAATTACACAAAAAAACACAATCCCTCACTGACATCAGAGTCAGAGATGTCGAGTTCGGCAAGGCTGGGAGCCTTCAAAAGCTTCTTCCTTTGAGGTACAGACTGAGACCCAGAGGGTTCTGCTTTGGGAGATGCCGGTTCAATAGTCAGAGACATAGTGCTGGAGGTCCTTCTGCCCATGCGTGGACTAAATTCATCTGCATAGAGCCAAACAAAAATGACTGTCATTAAAATAACCAGACAAATAGTAATGGATCTCAAAACATTTTCTCTTAGGATTTCTTGCATTCATTGTCTTTGTGATTCCAAATCTAATCTTTTCATCATTTCATTACGTTTGTTTGAACGAGTTTGTTTGAAAGTCAAACAGTGCAAGAATTCTTAGAATAGAAGATCATATTTGGAGATCCTTTTGAAGTGAGAGAGGGGAGGAATGGCGGAATTAAGTTGGTCAGAGTGCGAAGGATTGGAGGAAGCTGGTGTTAAACACAAAGCAAAGAGGCATCTTTCATGAAATATTCACACCTCGGGCTCCAGACGTTTTGAGAAATTTAAGAATAGATCAAATCTAAAACCCGAAGGGCACTGATAAATAAATACTCATTTGGCTGTACAAAACAGAGTACCTATTGTAACTCAAAGTTGATGTACACAGCCTGCGATTGGATGGTGACCAGTTCAGGGTGTACCTCGCCTCTCACCTGGAGTCTGATGGAACAGGCTTCACCACACCCATGACCCAAATATAGAGGATGGACGGATGGATGGATGAATAGATGGATGGATGGATGGATGGATGGATGGATGGATGGATGGATGGATGGATGGATGGATGGATGGATGGAGAAGCAGAGGAATAAATCACCTTCGAAATTGTTCTGAGTTAAGGTTTCATGAACTCTGAAACTTTTGCAAAAAAAAAATATTTGCAAAGAAGATTGAGAAGAAAGGATGGAGTCAGTGTGAAAGCAGTGCGAGATGGGAAATGAAAAGCCACAGCTGATATTTCTCCTGTTTGAGGGGGGAAAGGCATCATCCATATGAGCACCTCAGCTTCAAGAGATATTTTTACGCTGCAAGATTCCAACTTAGACTGAATATTGCGATACATTGTGCACTTCACGGTGATGTGTCCAGTTTTCACAGAATATTTGATTCGATAACATATTAGTTGACAGCCAGGCAGGTGGACAGACAAGACCATTGGGTTAGGTTTAGAAAAAAAAAAATCTTCAAGCGCAAAGCTCATACTTTACCTCGTCCTGTACGGAACAAATCCTGTGGCATACTTCGAGTTTTCCCAAAACCTAAAAGGGAATACCTACTTCATTAGGAAAGCTACATAAACCTTCTCACTTACGTCACAAGTCTATTCTTAATTAAGAAATTCAAGAATTGAATAAATTGTTTTTCTGCATTAATTTATTTTGTAGCTTTACAATGCAGTGTTGTACAGTGCATAGCGCTTGACCTATTAGAAGCCATAGAATGCCACGACTGCCTAAATCTTCCATTGAGACTCGTCCTCACTTGGTGTGATATCCCGTTGGTATAAAAAAACATTTTAATTCTCTAATAACTATCAAGTGATGGTTTTAGCAGCAGCCTGACTGATTGGCAAGCAGTCCAGGATGCACCCAGCCTGCCCCTTCCCAAAGACAGCTTGGATAGGCTCCAATGTGACCCTGAACAGAGTAAGTGGTAGAAAGTGGATAGATGGATGGATGTTTTTGGCAGTGTAGCAAATGGACTCATGAAGGTTGAGGTTTTGAAGTACCTAGTAACAAAGTCTGGTGGTGTCTCTGATCTCACTGGGATCGATTATGGTTTCAGTGTCATGTTTCTTTTCCAGCTGTTCAATCATGATAATGGTGTCAAGGTGACCATGGAAACAAGCCATTCTCCTTTACTTCAGGATAATTATTTTCTCTTTTTCTTGTCATTGGTTCCATTGGTCACAGATCAGAAAGTGATGCTATATCCATATGAAGCAATTGTCTTCTGCAAGACAATCCAATAGGGGTGTTCATCTGCCCAATAAAACATTATTCGATATGTATTTCAAGATATTAGTATGACTCAAGGATGAAACATTGAGCTTCAATTCCATTTGAATCTACATTTGGTACTACAACTGGTGGAGCACACATATAGGATAATTCCACAGCATGAATGATTGAGCGTGATAAAGTTTGTGTGGATGAGATGAGACACTGGCTTCAGTAAGAGCAACGTGGGCCTTAGCATTTCATTGGCTGTTTAAAGTAATTACGCAGGGAGAAACTGAATCATCATGTGACCAAACAGCTCAGGCGTCCTACTGCATGTTGCTCCATTGGCATGTGTATAAAACTCCGCATGGTCACCAGTAACCACAAAAGACCGTTTTGTACTACGTACACCAGCAATGACAATCTCTTTACTAGTAATATTTACTTTTTGGACTATTTGGGATAATGATTGCAGGACTTCTTGTTTTCTTTTTTACTTTCATTTTGCACTCCGGCTTTGCTTCCACTGGAATTTGGTCCAATACCATATATAACATTAAATAAAGATTCTGGTATGAAACAAAGTTATTACTGTACACTATATCAATGCTAATAGAGGCTTAGCTGAAGTAGAATTCCTTGAAATTAATTGTTCATTTAAGTGCAACAATGCCTTCCAAATCAGTTTTCACAAAATATTAACATCTTTGCTTTTGACGTTTAGGTTAATGAATATTTCTGTAATTGTTCCATTGCATTTTTTCTATATAACTCAGATTGGCTCCTCCTGAACAGTGTCCCACATCAGCACATTGTACAACTACACATATCAGCCAACCTTCACCAACTACGAAAGCATGGAATATGAATGTAGGTGTGTATTATGATCATGAGGAGGCGGAGGAGAATGAGCAGCCATAGCGAGTGAGGAGAGGAGAACTAAATAAATTAAAAAGCCAAGGAGGCAGCAGGAGGCACGTTACCTGACGCATCAAAACTGAAAGACATGCTAAGTGGCCGAATTACTGCAACGAGAAATGCATGGCATGTGACAGTCACTTTGATTAAGAGGTTATTTGAGGCAGTGTTATTTTCAGTAGGACACTTCTACTGCATGGAGAAAGACATTCTGGACATTAGCATGCCTATGTTTGTGTTTCAAGTGCAGAACAAAACTTGGACTTTTGCAATTCAAAAGAAATTAGCAGTAATTGTTGTTTGTATAGCATTCAGGAGTATTACAGTTTACGCTCACTATCTTTTAAGCGATATTGTTAGGAATGCAATTGCAGGTGATAGCAAATATGAAGGTTTCAGTAGCATTAGCAAAGAGAAGAGCAGCGAAGGAAATCAACAACAGCATTGTTACATTTGAGACAAAACTCTTGATCGGTAGTCAGAATTAATTTGGACTTAGTAAGTAATTAGAACGGTTAGTATGTGAAAGATTCACGTCACATTAAGGATAAGTTTCGTACTGTATGTGTAAGTGATGCTTGACATCCAAGACAAAAGTAGAACTTGATTAGGAAATGTTTCTGCCATCTACGAGGAGTGGGATTTGCAGAGTAATTTGCAATATGAAATTATTGTGATTTTTTGCCAACACTAACAAATACTATACACACATACACGCAGAATGTTTACTGTAACTAATACAGAATCAAAAGAGATAATTGCGATATCGATATTTTGAAGTGTTGATAGTCTTACCCATCCGTCCCCTGCGAACCATATCTGGAGTCACAGGTCGAAGTTTCCGCTCAGATTTAATTCCTTCTAGGATCCTCTCATGCAGGGTTGGAGGAGGCTGAGTCGGTGGCTTTAGTTTACGTGCAGACACCTTCCAAATAATGTCGCGATTAACAGAAAAACAATTATATTGGGATGCTTAAGAATGGACTACAAAAAACTAGTGTGATGTGAGAGATCGCCAAGATTGGCACTTAATTTTTCTGTACATTACTACTCATTGATTACAACTTCATAATTGTGATTAGCAGACGGAGGAATTTAGTTCCACTTACAGGGTTAAGGGGTGGTCTGGATCTAATGAACTCCAGTATGGCTTCATGAGCACTCTTCTTAATCCTGGGCGGAATGTCTCCATTCACCTGAAACAACACATGAATGTAAAGATGAATACAAATACTGAAATTAATTTTGAAAAGCAGTTGAAACAACAAACGTCATTGCAGTTCATTCGGCCAAGTGTGAATGTTATCATGCAAAACTTGGTAGAGGTGGTCTCTATCCACTTTTCCGTGAACTCAGACGCTGTTCAGTTTACTTCAGCTCAAGTGGAACCAGTAGCCAGAAAAGATTAGCTCAGGTGACTGAACTGAAGTCACCAAGTATTTTGGATTAACAAATACAACAGTTTTACTCGTGAAGGCTTTCAAAATGTACTAAATGGTATCATACATGTCTACAAATGATAATAGTGCAACTATTCTGCTTTTGAGGTAAATAAATAGAACAACAAAAAAAGCATTCAGCATTATATACAGTTTCATATTAGGCACTAACCATGACTTTGCGCAATTTGTAGCGTTTGGACCTGATATCATCCATGAGCATTTCGTAGGGAGTAAGATGGTACTCAGTGGGCAATGGGTTGTACTGACGCTCTTGCACCTTTTTTAGCTTGACTCCTTCTCGAAGGTCTCTCATCACCTGAACCCAGAATCGAGCCTGACAGGAGGTAAAGGACATTGGAAGCATGGAGTCACACACAAAAATATATTACATAAATGTCATTGCTATAAATGAAGTTATACGTAGATGATGATGGCAGGTCTTGGTTTGATTGGATTGATTTTTATTATGACACTTTATCATCTAGAATTGAGTTCAGGCATGTTCAGTTGATCAATTGAGATCAATGATAGTTTGTATGTTACCCAATCAGCATTTTCTAAGTCATCAAGGTCTCTTTTGGGATCTTGTGTTGACTCTTCCATCTTACGAAGATTCTGTTAGAGAAAAGAGAAGGCTGAGTTAGTGAATTCTAAATTTTGATTTGACATTTAAGTTGTTCTCCACCTGGCTGACTGTTTCTAAGAACTATTATGTTTCGCAAGTATTGAGAAGAGCAACAGATGTTCATTGAGTGTTGAATTTAAAATAAAAGCTGCCCTATGATAACTGTCAAATTTCAGCAAGCCATGAAAAAGAGTGTGTTAAGTGTTTTGTAATTCTTGATTCTTGAGGTATTTTTATAAAATACACATGGGAACACATATACGTGTACACGCAAGTACACACACACACACACACACGCACACACACACCAACAACAAAAACAAACACAACAACGACAAAAGAAAAACCTAAACATATCCCCTTTCATATTTCTTGTCCTCTGCTTCAATGTTGATTAGCTGCCTTTGTGCAAATGTCCGCAAGAGACATACAAAGAGACAACAGACACTGCTTGGCATTAACGACTGGTAGTGGTTAGTGGAAAAAGACAACTCCCCTGTCCAATGTCATAACATCGCATTCAGACGAGGCAATGCTCTGTGGGGGAGGGAGACTCACAGCTGATCTCCCTGATTTGCAGAAGCACAGATGTATGCATACTGTGTATTACGAAATCACGCCAGCATCCACGTGTGGTGGGTCGCTATGGGTAACAGTGGATATAAAAGGTCTACACATCTATGTTCGAATGCCAGCTTTTTGTGGTGAATAAGATCAATTGTTTCCAAACCTTTTTCCCCATAAATATGATTTCTAGCTTGTGCAACTCCGGCATATTTATATTGATGTTTTATACTGACATATTGATCAATGTACATTGTCCTAATCGAATAAATGAATGAATGAATGAAAGTGGAAGTATATCTAATTTATAATAACGTAATGTAATGAACAAGGCTATTGGAATAAACAATGTAATTATTTGCAGCTAAATAAAATAGAAGTACAGAAAATATTTATGGTATGACAGCTTAGTGACGTTCATTTGTTCTGTTTTGTTTTTTCTTTTTTTTTCTCTCGCCATTAATAAGAATCCTCTCTTCACTTCCTTTTTTTTTTTAAACTGTTATGTAACCGAACAAATTCCCTCTATTCATTCACATGTACGTATTATGCACACTGAAAGGGCAGTTTTAGAAGCACAGAAGTGGACGAAACCCTGAGGTTGATTACACATGCACACATGCTCACTCATTCACTCACTCACTTGCTCACTCAGTACACAACAGGAAATGGCAATTTCAAACCATTGCTGCCCAAGAGGCAAAGTCTTCACGTGATGTTAATAGATGAATAAACAGTAGAAAAACATGGTGTTGTTGTCATGGTAACATGCTAACAGTGATCAAGGGGAAATTTAAAATACATTGAGGAAATAATTCCGTTGTCAAGCTCACTTTTGTTGCCCGCAGTTCAAATTTCCAGTCTTATCAAGACGAATAAATTCCAACAACAGATAAGTAGCATTTGTAGAATAATCTGAAATGACTTGTCATTGAATAAAATGGTGACAGAAATTCAAAAGTCAATATTTTGTGAAAAAGAATGTATTTTTTTCATCTATTAAAACTTGCATACAGCCATAACTTACATAAAATACTCAGTTATGATTTTTTTATGAAGTGACATCACAGAGCGCCAAAGTGATTCATAATGCTGCCTGTCTGCACATTCGTTTTGGAAAGTCAGTGTGAGTCTGCAGTTTTGTCTGAGTGTCAGCATGGCAGATCTATGTAGGACATGTTACCCTCATTGTCTTCATTGTGGCCCATTTCAGCCTGTCAGCTAGATGGGACGTCTTATCAGCACCACACTTCACTGCTACCTCGACTATTGGGAATCACAATTTGGTACACTACTTTTTATTGCTAGTCATTTGTATTTACAATCGTTTATGGCTGCATCATAAGCATTTTGATATTTGTTACAATCAATCAAATATATTTAGAAACACTTTCCCCCATTCTTTAAAAAAAGTTATTAATAGAAGACTTGCTGTATTGCTGGGAATTCAACAAAGATCTACAGATTATAGCACCATTATTTTGACAGACAGCAATGAAGAAAACAGCTCCTTGATGCTGCAGAGAGCCTTAATTGGGTCAAATTTAGTAAAAATATCCACTTTATTGTATTGTCATATTGAAACTCATTTAAAGAAATTCAAAGAAATCAAAGCAAGAAGCTTCTTGTTTTACTCTACCCGGATGCAGTGTACAAGAGGGTCTTGTTCCAAACCCAGTCAACAAACAGCAATTAGTGAATTAGATAAAGATGTATGACTAAGAGTATGCGATGTCATAACATGACTCATAAAGCATGTGCCATAATGAGGCCATTTATTTATTTATCCACAGGCATTACCACAGATGCCTTCAAGTATCAGCTGATGCTCTTGTCCACATTTCTGTGAGGCGCTGTCATTTGCATGCCTATTTTATGCTACTCTTTAAGCCTTCTTCCATGCCATGGCTTTTAAATTAAACAGAATAGATATAATAAAATAAAAATTGCTAATCTTATTACTCTCATCTAGATACTTCATTAGGTTCCTCCACATAATCTGAGAAGCTCCAATAATACATCACGTATAATTTAACAATCTGTTAACAACCATAATTGTTAGTTTGACATTTGTAAATCTTTTGTTTGACAGGCATCAGTGTGACAATCCGTCCATTTTCTACTGCCTATCCTGTTCAAGGAAGCTATCCAAGCTGACTGAGCGAAAGGTAGACTGCACTTGAGACTGCCTGCTAGTCAAGCTCAGTTGATGTAGAGACAAAAAAGAAATTCAATTCACATCGACTCCATGCTGACTGAGCAACTACACGTCCTCAGGTGCTGTTGTCATACGGCAGCATTTACGCATGTGGACTTTGTGAAAATAGAGCCCTTAGTTATGAAGCCTTCACCATGTGCACTAGTAGCTTCATAATGCTTCCATTGTCCCGAGCACCCACGAGGCATGTACTGAAAGCCGACTACATTAAATCTCCTGCCTCACTAAGTCTTTCAGAGAAAAAGTAAAGGTCAGTGATAATCTGGAAAGGTTATTGTGAATGGGCGGGACTTTTCCACACCCATAACTATGATCGGGATAATAGAAATGACGACTCACCTCTTTGGCACTCTTGATCTTGTCCAAGAAAGTCCTTAATTCCCTCGTCTCTGTGTACAAAGCCCGACATACTGCTTGGTAGTGACTAGGGGCGTCCGACTGACTAGGTAGATGATCCATACACAGCTATATGAAAGAAGAAAAAAAAGTGGTATTCTTGAAGTTTTCACACTCCAAATATAATAAGGACAGCAAGCAAATCTACGTACAGTACCTTGAGGATACCTCTATAGCCATGAACACTAGACGTATTGTCAGCGGCATCATCTGCCTCATCTTCTTCCTCAGTTGCCTCGTAACCTTCATCAGGGCAGACGTCCCTTTCGGCTTCTGCTATGTTGGTCATCATGTCAATGAGCTGCTCCAGTGGAGGACTGAGCTCCCTCTCTTCATTCTCTTTCAGTCCGTAGTCCAGAGCCTTATAGATCATGATGCCCAGAGACTCTATCATCTGCACACGCACATAGAACACCACATCTTATTAGAATCCTAACAGTAATTCTCTGCCCAGTGACCTTTACACTTTGTTTTGGTTAAACTGCTTTCTCAACGTGTCAGTCCATTTTGTTCAAACTGGACTAATTTTCAGATGCATGATTGTCAAAGGATTGCTAACCTCAATGCTATGGGCATATATTCATGAAAATAACCCCGCCTACGCCCTAGCTTCTACTGAGTCACATCACATGGTCCAAATGCCACTGACTGGTATTAACTCTGAACTTCTATATTTCATTACAAAGACCTGCATACTGTATGTGTAATATAACAAAAATATTTTCTGAATATTTTCATAATTCTTTATAACAGTGTTTTATTTACCCCCTGAACTATTTGTTTATGGCAATAGAGACACTTTTGATCTCAATAATAATATTTCATGCTCAAAATGATGAAAATCCCAAACAAACAGACTCAAGTAATGTTATATTACAAGAGTATAAAAAGCATGGGTAGAGTACACAGAACGCTAAAAGCACTTCTGCTGTTTATAGGAAAAATAATCTTAGCTAGTCATTTTTATCCATATGCTTGAAAGACTTTGTTGCTCTCCGTTTGGACTGACTATTTGCAGTGTAAAAAACAAAATGTGGAACTAGAGAATCATGCTTGACAATGCCAGCAACCCCAAGACCTAGACAAAAGACCAAAGTGAGAAATCACGCAGGGAATTAATCTGCTTCCCTGAACACTGAGAAAAGAATGAGAACTGGTATAAACAAGTGGTCAAAATCAGTGGGGGCAACAGTGGGACTGAGTGGGCCCGAGTTAGGTGGGATGGAAGTTACAAACCGCATGCTCACTATCTATATCACGGTTTATCATTTACTCTTCCACAATATCACTATTTGGAGAAATCAGTGGTTTTACAGTGTATTGCTAGGTTGATGCCCACACACGTGCACAAGGAAAGCCAATTTGGACTTTTCAGAGATTTATTGAAAGCCAGGAGAACAGTATAACATGTATCGTAATTGCTCGGGCATAGTTTTTATTCCTTTGGAGCACTTTTTTTTTAAAAATGCATCTGAAATAAAGTTGTATTCCAACGGAAAATATTGAAGTCGTATTGTATTTAAGACAAATAACCTCCAACTCTGAGTGTAATTTGAAGGGGGTTTACAGATGACGACTAGTCAATCAAGCACACTACGCTCAATTTGAAGATCTCCGTGAGTGCTTCCTAGGCTTCCAAGCAGCAAAGTGGAATAATGGAGTGAAGGAAAGATGAAAAACAAAAAAATAGATAACTTGGTTAAGGATGAAGATATGGAAATTTGCAGCTGTTGCTGTGGCCATTATCACAAGCAAGGGTCACATCAAATTGATTAAAATGACAACATGTTTGTCACTAAGAAGTCAACTGAAAAGGCTGAATTAGAGGTTGTTTGACAGGGTGCAATTATTTTGGCTTTTCTGCTTCTGTCCTGCAAAAGATTCCACAGCCTCATCTCAACTGTTTATTTCGGCAGTGGATTTAGTTTAAAACAAATCGTGATGAAAGAAAATAATATTGTATTAATTTAGCCGTCATTTCGAAGCACATTATCTTACTTTCACAGGAATCGTATTAACTGATATTTGTAAATTTTATCTTATTTTCCTTTGTTGGTGGTGACCAAAGGAATTCAATCACAGTGGCAGTGTAACTTTATGAGTAGACAGAAATCAATGAAAAACTTTATGACTTGTACACACGACATGACATTCCACTGCAGATGTCCGCTCGGTGAACTCGACAATTGTTTATTTGCTTCTTGGTCTTCTCTCCGGGTACTAAAGTGCCCTTCCACATCCCCAAAATATTATAATTATTTGAAATTCAAAATAATCCCCAACATATGCATATATAATTTCTTTTCCCCAATCTTGTTCTAGATGAAAACAAAATATGCAATTGGTCTAGAAAGTCTCATTTCATTTAGTCTGAGACTAATTTAGGAAACTGACTAGTGAACAAATGTAGAAATGAAGTAAAATTTGTGGAATTGCCTCGAAGACAAAATAAAGAACATCATCTGACATTCACTACGTGAAGTGTTCACATTCTTTGAAACCATGTGCACACAATGTGCTGTTTTTCAATTTGGAGTTGTTGCGTATATAATATGATTATAGATACAAATTAGAGTAACGTGAAAGATTATAAAAAATTAAGATTTAAATCTAAAATTTTGTCTTGAAATACACATAGCTAAAAGTAGGTGGAAAGTGAAATCCATGTTTTGTGTCACATTTTAGTTATCATTTTACTTTTATTGAGAGTTCTGCCTGTAGCTACGATGTTGTCAACTAATTCAGACAACAGCAAGTCATGCTCATTTCCAGTAACTAAAAAATAAAACAAGTGAGCCACTCACCTCTATCTGCGTACTTGGATTGTATTTTCCTGTAGGATAAAAAAAAATGTGTCACATGTTAAGTACCAAATAACTGAATAGAAAAACACGTGTTTGTCTGCACTTTGAGTGACATTTTAGTTGGTAATATGTCACGAGATTTTTACATAAATCTTTTTTTTCCCCTGTAAAATATGTACCTTGGCTTAATAAAGTTGGGGAAACTCTGCCTTAGAAATACCAATAATAAAACTGGTATGTAATAGTACAATAGGTGTTTTTTTTACTCATTGCTTCTGGACACCTTGTCATAAAACAATTATTGATCCGTAGGGCCTTTGTTCCGAGATATCCAGTCTAATCACATGCTTTTTCCATAAAGCCTCTGCTGCAATAAGCATTGTGACCTGATGTGAAAAACCTCATGATTCTTAACACATGATATGAGTGCACTTTTCATGCAAAGGAATATGTAGGTGAAAGAAAACTGTGGAAATTCAACGAACACTTAATACTACTGTAGTAATTTAAAAAAGACCACAACCAGATGGGAGAAAAGAGAATGCGCCTTTGTTTGTCATTGGTCATTCTGATTTAAGCATGACACTTTTTTATTTAATTGTATGGCTGTACATTAACAGACAAGCTACATACGTGCATTTTTCTCACAGATGGCAGTGCATTTGGGATATCACGGCTAGATTGTAACATTTACGGGCATATATGGCCACCACAGCACAGCTATGGTATTGAGCCAAGCTGCACGCCACTCACTCCGTTGAGACCAAATATTTACCTTCACAGCTTTGTTTTTGCAATCTCACCGATCCGTCCTTTGCGATCTGAACGTCTCCCGGTCCTGATATTCTTACAATGCCCCCCGCCGACGTCAACTCGGCTGCATCGGAGCATCTCCTCCTCCTCCGCTGTTCCTTCATCAGCGACACACAGCATTGGTAACACACGGCCCAAGCCTGCTCTTCGTTAATGGGTTGGCTGTAAAGCCCGAGGATCTCCTCCAAAGACAGATCATCCAACCGCGGGTCCTCCATGGAAGTCATTGCGACGTGGTGCTGATGTTCATCGAGCTTGGTCGCAGCATCCGTCAGTCCTCCATCCAGACCGCCCCCATGCTCGGCCATCCTTTCATTCTCTCAGCGCTGGATGGAGGAGAACCGGTGGCGAGAGCAGGCCCGGCCCGATAGGCGAAGCTAACCAGGAGGAGGCATTGATGCTCACTCACATCCTCCTTGGCAGCAGTCTGGAAGCGCTCAATAGCTTTTCCTCTATTTGCCCGCTCAGGGCACAGTCACGAGACACTGTGCGGCTGAAGCCAGCCACCTCTCATGGCTCAATGTGCATGTGTGTTACTTAAATCACTGCCTGGAAAGCTCAGGCTCTTATCACGTGACGTCTCCCCCTCTCACAGCCATGCTTTATTGTTTTTCTCTAACTGGAGTGAATCATCAAAACTGTCCAACATTCAAAGTGCTATAGTGGCAATGCTTCCCAACCTTTGGTGAACCAATTAATAACATAATGACAAAAATTCACCAAAGCAAAATTCTCACAAAAAAGAAAATATCCTGAAATAATAATGTACTTAATCTGTGTGTAATCCAGTTTTGCACACAAATTTAAGAGAATATCCTGAAATAATAATGCACTAATCTGTGTAAAATCCACTCTGGTTGAACACAAATTTTTCTGGCAACAGGTGAATGAATACACAGGTTAACTGTACCTTCTGCCATCTAGTGGAAGAGCATTAAATTATTTTGTTTATGACTAGTCGATGCCATGGTCAGGTGAACAAAGACACATTTCAACCGTTTCCGAGTCACGGGTGAGATGGAGCCTATCCCAGGTAATGAAAGGCGGGGCACAATCGATGGGTTCATAAAACAAACAAACAAACAAACAAACGAAGACAACTTACAAACTCCCCAAATTCTTCAAATATAGGTGACGAGCATTCATTGTATGCTCCCTTTGGTGTGGACGTGGGGGAAATGCAGAAAAGAGAATGCACGAAAAATTGGAACACAGAAGTCAATCTGGCCTGAATCTGGCCCAAATTTGGCCTGGTTTGCAGGAAATGAGAGTTTTGCACTGCTGAGTCGAGACAAGATGGGTTTGAATGTGTGTGATGTTGGATTTTATTTTGTGCTGAGTTTACTTGTGTGATTGAATGATTTGTGTTGAAACAGTCTGATGTGCAAACAGTTAACAGAAGACAATGTCATAAAAAAATATTTGCATTGTTTTTTTTATTGGACTGTATGTTTGACATTTTTCACATTTTGTGAACAGTGGTCGTCATTGAATTTCATCAGTAATGTTCAGATATTTTCTTCTTTAATTTTATATACAAGACCACACTCGTGTTTTCGACAACCACAATCACACACAAATCTAATTTATGTAAAGACAATGAAGCAAACATCCATACAGAAAAAAAATATTATCAATACTCACAAGCACGTGTGGAATAGAAATGTAACAAAGTGAGTACCCACCAATTCACAAGGTGCAGCTTCAAAACAAATGTAAACAAGTCTTTAAAAGTCTTTTTTTAAAAGGAATAGAAGCTTGTCTGTGTGTATTTTACCCATAAGGCATGCAGCACTCACATTCAAGTGTTCAGACATGGGAGCAAGTGAGATTTGTTCCATTAAGGAGAAAAAAAAAAATCATCAGTCATCACCTTGTAGACCGAGTGGTGCGAGTCTCACACTTTGAACTCCAGAAGGTTGCAGTCGATCTTGTAATAGACGTAGGGGTAATATTCTTGCTGGCTCAAATTCAAACCTGGAATATCCATTGCTGACTGGGGAGGGGGGGGAAGTGAAAGTCAATTGCAAGCATAAAATGCATATAAAGTGCTGTCCATACTGCAGTGGAGAATCCTGGGAGAATCATTCCAGGATTGCATGAATGTAAAAACTGTAAACTGTACTTACATCCATGATTGCTGCTGCACTGCTGTCCAGATGTTTGTATAGATCATTGAGCACCTCCCTTAGCTTCTTTGTAGTCTTCTTGTTTGGCTGAAGTAGCATGGCCTGGAAGTTTACTGGAAGACCATACCTGAAGGGACACCACATTTCCAACAGTTATGCCTCAACAGCACACTACACTTCTCTGGAAAGTACTTGAATAAGGGAATCAAATGCAAATGCTAGCAAGTAGTCCAATTTTAGTACCTTAAAACAGATTCCACAAAGACCCTCAGTGCTTTGATGTGAATCCAAGCAATGAAGGCTTCACTGAAGTTCACTTTCAGCCATCGAACGAGTGGTCCCTGCAGCATACAAGTACAATTCAAGAACAGAAAGGCTATATCTTATTAAATCTAATTCTATGTTTTGTATTCCAATCAAGGAAAGAAACCCCAAATTTTGATGCAGTTACAGGTCCAAAAACTATTATGATAAACTTACAAATTGCTTCTTTTTATCTGTTGATAGCCGCGTCATCTCCTCTTTATCTGCCTTCATCTCTTCTTCATTGTACTGAAAGTCTCTCACTGAGAACCTGCATGCAGGATGTTAAGGTTGCATGAATGTACCGGAGTTAGATTTTTTTTTCATCAACTGAGTTCTTTGGATTTTGTTTTTTAAACAGCTTGTTTGAGCTGTTTTTCTCAACAGGATTGAACACCTTACTTGTTCTCTCTGGCTTTGTGTTTGAAGTCATCAATGGCTTTCCGAAACAGAGTCACGCTGAACAATCCACTTTCATTGTCCTCAAACAAAAGACTGAAAGAAGGCACATTATTATCAAGCAATAAAGAAAATAATAGCAAATATACATATTAATATATTTGAATTTCAAATTTTAATAGTACACTTCCAAGAAGCAAAAAACACCAAATGAAATGAAATACACACTTAACAAGGGCATGTCTTGCGAAATTATATGATATTGCTCACTTTGACGATCGAGGCACCACCATCTCAGCAAGTGTTTCATAGGTTTTCTGCCAGTCAGCATAAGATGCTCTGAAAATATAACCAAGCAGGTCATCATCCTTTGCCATATTTTATAGGTCTTGTTTGTTCCTGATCAAAGATTGATACTCACTTTGGAACAACAGCAAGCAAGGTGATAAGGTACTCAGAGTCAAGAATAAAGTCTTCCTTCTTGACAATGTCAGCCAGGCTCCTCGTAAGCAGGCTCCCTCTAACGGCGGAAAAGAGCATTACAAACACAGCTTTCACCCAGTGGGGGAGATCAGTGCTGACAAAGCATTTCAGAGTTGTGCTGACTTTTAAACCAGCACTGACTTGGCCGCACAGTCATTGATTCTTGGCGCTTGACCTATGAATAAGCATTAATGAAGTAGAAAATAACACCATTATGAGAGTATGTATTTTAGTATGTCAAGGACTGTGGTATGAAAGCTACAGTGGACGCCATCAGATTTGTTTGGGGTCTTTTAAGAAAAACAGTTTTGCTCATTTTCAGCCAAGTATAATAGTCCAAAGTGTTTTAATAATTCCTGGCACTAGACAGGGTGGTACTGCTGACACCAGCAGAAAATAATCTCCTCTGCTGGTTGGGACATTTGCAAGTAAACAGAAAATATCCCAAAAAGTATTTCTGAGAAAGCTCACTAACGCATTTTTCCTTTCAAGATTCTGTAGGTTTCCTTTCAGGTTGTTATAAGCTGATGCTCGGGTCTTCAAATCGTGGTCAATCTGGGTAACTTGCTGTAAAATAAGAATCACAAAAAATGAACAGAGCCTATTTTAGAACACCTAACTTCAAAGGGCGTGGTTATAGAGTATCCCACCATGAACTGACCAAAATATTTTACAGATTTATTACATGTAAGCCTCCTACCTTTGAGATAATTTCTGAAATGTTTTTAAGTGATTGCTTGATAGGGTACTTGGCCATGTCCCATTGAAATCGTGTGACGTAGGTAACGAGATCAACTGTGTGGAAAGAAATGTTTAAAAAGAAAGAGAAAGACTGGTTATTCATGAATGACACAACACATTATTCACACTGTCGGTATGATTTACAATCACTTTTAGTTTTGCTACTAGAACTGAATCATGTCAATTTACCTCCATTAGCCAGTAAATTCTCCTGCACTTTGTCTCGACTGTCTTCCAACACATCTGCCATGTACTGGGCCACCTTCTTCACTACACTGTGAAAAGTTGTGAGTCATCAAAACACCCGTCAAAATCTTGCCCAATTTTACAAAAAAAAAGTTTCACACAATCCTGCTGAGAAAAAGGAATGACAAGATTGTCTACAACATGGGAGCCAATCAGAGTACAAGATTTTTTACCGCAGTTTAACCCAAGACAAGGCAGAAGAGGAAAACAATTCTAATGAAATGAATTTGACACGTTTAAGTTTACTTTTGAATTTCATGTCAATCTTGTCCTTGTTTCGACAACAACACCGGTCTGCATTAAATATATGTACTTGGCATACAATGGTGACGCTAACGCATGACTATCACTTGATGAAAGGGTGCACATGGAAATTCACAGTTTTCCAGATTTTTCATATAAACAGTTTATTCATGCACTTCAAAAAAGTGGAAAAATGAAAAATAATAAGAAATAAATAAACACCTAATGTGTAACAGAAAAACTGGAGTATATCGGGGAAAAATAAATCGTATCACTTTCTTCAGTGCATAAAAATTGATCTGAAAAGTATTTGTCATTCTTTTTTTTTTTTAATGCAGACCAGTGTGAAAATAGCAGCTAAGTATTTGTTTTCCATATACAAATGAGGAATTGGATTGAAAGTAGGCTATATCAAACTGAGCTGTTAGTTTGGCCTTATACATTTTTGGCAACATCTACAGAGGAAGCACCGTGTGGCTAAAACTGTATACTCTGAATGGGAAATTTTGACATCAGAATTTCCAAAGGACTACAGCAGACGTTCAAACCTACTTGCGAAACATAAGCCACTGGCTATAAATACAACTAATGAAAGAACTGTTGGTGTGCCACCAAACTGCAAATTGCCAAGTTTGTACAGCAGGTCTTCTTGCTAGCCTCAGCTCCATGTGAAATTCCTCATTGTTACAAGACAAGAGAATGGAATAAACCAATACTATGATAGAGCTGGGAATGTTTGCAATATGAGCTCTTCCATGCACTACAATGCATGTTCATTAACATTGATACTGCATCTAAATATGCATTTAGAAACAAACCCAAAACTGCAAATTTAACTTACCTTTCAACAAAGGAATCAAACTTGGCCAATTCATCAGACAGCCCAACTAAGACATCTAGTGTCCCAACCTAGTTATGGACACACAAGTAAAGAACAAAACGTACAATATGAATTATTTTGTCATTTGGTTCATTTTGTGGTAAAAGTGAGACAGGCTGTGTTTAAACAGTGGCTTCTAGGGTCCAGTCAGCCTACAGTGACAACTAGGGGGCCATGTGTACTTAGGATGGCGCCTCGTTGTCCAGAGTCACTCATGCATTACTCAAAGTTCCAGGAGGGCATTGCAGGGCTGTGTGGTATCAAAGTCAACGGGGTTACGTTCCTTAAGCACAGACAGAACCAAACCAGATGAGCTGAGCTGCTCTGGATGAAAGCTTCACCAAATCAACACTTCAACATGCAAACACAAGATCCCACCAAAAGCTGCTTTCCCTACACAGAGGCGGCTTACTCTTGACAGTGGATCCATTAGGTGAGTGCGTCATTTGTTTTTCTTTTCTTTTTTTAATGAATGTTTTGTAAAGAGGGAAACATTAAGGCATTGTGATCAATTAAAAAAAAAAGGTGTGGTTAATTCAGTGACTGGACACAAAAGGTAGAGTACTGAAATCCGTTGCAAGAGCTGAATCAAGATTTCTGCAACAACAAAAACTGCAATGCTGAGTTTCATTCATATTTGTCCTTTGCTATATTTTATGACACAACTCTTCATGTGTGCATGTAACTAATGTCGTGACCCTAAAAGTAACTACAGAGTCCTTACATTCATTATGATTGTAAATTATTCAATCAAAAGCAAAAGATATACGGTCCGGTGAAGCCTGTTGGTCCACACTAACCTTCAGGTCAGGGATGCTGAACTTGTGGTTGCTGGAAAGATTATTGTTGCGTGTGGTGGCCGTCATCATTTTGTCCCATGTTTGCTGGCAGGTCTTTTCTCCCGGAGCAGAGATTAACCAAAACTCAGTCATTATGCTGGCAGCCAGAGA
This sequence comes from Syngnathus typhle, assembly GCF_033458585.1. Lineage (NCBI taxonomy): Eukaryota > Metazoa > Chordata > Actinopteri > Syngnathiformes > Syngnathidae > Syngnathus > Syngnathus typhle. The sequence goes on along the minus strand of NC_083747.1, from coordinate 8,374,323 downwards.
AATCTGAGAGAAGAGGTTTAGACGTTTAGCTTTTTAATTCCAGTTGTTGTTGTTTGTCAAACAGGGTTTTTGATCAATCTCAGAGTCAGTTCTTGTGGATCACAATAAAATGTGCATATATAATTTAACTAAAAACCCGGAAGACTAAAAGATTGTTATGATAGAGCAAATTCAACAGGGACTAGCCACCGCAAGACATTAGCTTCCTATGAGAAATGGTAGTCTCCATATCGTGGTTAGTACAGATTGACAGTTAACGCTATACTCACCCGTATATTTAAATGTGACTGTTATGACAGCTCTAACCCGTTGAGTCGTCTTAAAGAATCTTACTAACTCTCATTGTTGCTTGCTATTGAACCACTGTTGACAGCAGCATCAGTGTCAGGTGACCAGCCAGCCATAGGAAGCGGAAGTTCTCGCCAACATTCAAAAATAAAACTCAATAGCGCCAATAGTTGATTGGTTGAGGTTACTGCAGAAGATAAAGTGCAACATTTCAACAGATCATCCTGGTCTTTCGTATTTGTACGCTCCATGTAAAGCAGCGTAAAATTCAAACAATGTCAATTCACTCATATTATTATATTAAATCCCTGTGATGGATATATTTGAGAGATTCTAAGTCAACAACCTCTTGCAACTTTTATTGTACATACCATTTTCAGCCTAAAGTTAGTCTGATTTGACATAAAAGAAAAAAGAATTCTAAAATTGCAGGATTTTTTCACCCACCAAATTAGATATGAACTAAATTCCTTGTACTACAAGAACCTAACCCTAACCCTCCACCCCAGACTTCAGGGTCAACATTCCAAGTGCATTATGAATGTATCCAAAAAGTTGCCAAAAGCTTTTGGATGCCGAGTCAGCAGCATTTTTTTTTTAAAAGATTCTAAATGTAGAAAAGTGACCTCAGGTTTCCTGACTTTGGGTGTCTCCAGTACAAATTCCAAGGAAAACGCCCCCAAAGGGACATGTTTATAGTTCAGTGGGTCTGGGGTTCATTGTTTGGGACACAATGCTTGGTCTGCCTGGAGCCAACCCTCCACATCAAACAGCAGGGTGAGTTTGCCCCTGGCTGGCTTCGTTCCAGACTGCTGGGATGTTATCAGGACTCAGACAATCTAAAAAGCTGTCGCAGAAATGCAGACTTGCAGGTGTCACAGCCTGACAATTGACAACTTCTCAATTAACCTCAACAATATTTTTGTTTGCTTTTTGTGTTCTTAGGAGAAATAGTTCCATCTCTAGTGTGCATGTAGCAAATAAATACTTAAGTTTAGACTCAAATGTAGTGCGGCATGGCTCAGTGGTAGAGTGGTCGTCTTCTAACCTAGAGGTTAGGGCCCCGATCCTTGGCCATTGTGATCATAGCGATGTATCCTTTAGCAAGATACTACAATCCAAGTATCGCCTGACGCTGCGTCATCAGTAGGCGAAGGAGGTAACACTGTTAAGTGCGTTTTACAAAGGTATAAAAGCGCTATATAATAGAGGTGAAATCCCATTTACCACAAATGTAGTGAAATGTGTTTTGATTTTTGTCATGCACATCCTTTTGATTTGATAGTTTCAGATGTACTATACATCCACTTAAAACTTACTTAAGTTACTGATAATTGTGCACATTCAGTGAAATACATGCATATTTCTAAAGACATATGTGTACATGTTCCAAAAACACTATAATGGAAAATGGCTGTTCCCGGCAGTAAAATACATTTCTTATAGAAACATTGCTCGTAGATAAACTGTAAATGTTATGAAGTATACAAATAGTATACTTCGTCGTTATTATCTTCACACTGGGGAAATAAGGGCGAGCCATTCTGTTGAGCAGTCAGTCATCGTATATCGCTTCCCCATTTTGATACAATTGTTTCAAAATGGCATGTATGGGAACAGCCCACAGATAAGCTAGTCCTTTTAAATGGCATGATGTGGGGAAAAAAAAGAACTGTTGCAGACAAGACAACAGACAAGTGGTTGGCTTGGTTGCCTCACAGTTGAGATTCTGGGATCAAATTCATTCTTTTGTGGCGTTTGCATACTCGCCCCATTGGTTTTACTTGTGTATCTGGCGCTCTATAAACATTCATAACAAATGATTCCCAATTTTGAATCAAAGGTCTTTGATGAACATTCCCTTGGAATATCTGTCATGCACACATAGTGAGTGTCTTTACACAGCCCTGCTTAATATTCAGATGAGTCAGAGGAAATGTTTGTATTCCTTTTACTTAGCAACACCTCTGAGTGACTTCAGTTATGTAAGACCACACAGTATGATAGATTTAGCTTGTTAGTCACGTCCATACTATGAATTAATCAACTCTATAGTAACAAATGGGAACATTATAATTTAGGGTACCTAATCTTAGAGGAGTTTTTGATTCTGAATTGTTGATTCCCGGTTGTTATTTGGTCATTCCAGCCAGTCTATTCAGGGTTGAGGTCATCTATAACACAGTGCCTGCAAATAAGAATTCCTCCTGCACAGTGCAGCCACTGAATTTTTCCCCCACAGTGGGTGGAACACATGGCTTGCATACCCAAGGGCTGGATGGCTATTATGATCCAAACAATGGAAATTAAACATTGTGCATTACCGGAAGCAGCTTTAGATGCTATGTGTGATTGGACTTACGTATAGCGTCCTATTTAGTGTCAGAGAAAAACAAAACACGGAACCGCTTTTGTACTGCAGTCCAAGAAGAAATTGTTACCTTTCCAACTCTTCAAGGCATCCTTGAAAAGTTAACCTAGTCTCTTGGGACAAATTCTGGTATTGTTTGCAATATACCCGTAATAAGGAATTTACATCTTTACACTCACTAATATATAAGATTAGTCTAAGGGAATGTTATTCATCAATTTTACATTTATTGTCCTTAATTAAACAGGTTGTGCTAATTGTCTCAGTGCAGTTTAACAAAATCCCCAAACACACGTGACACAAACTGATATCCGGAGAAGTCCCTAACCCTATCATGCTGTTGTTTTATTTATTTATTTATTTATTTATTTATTTATTTATTTATTTATTTATTTATTTAATTGTAGATCAGTTTGTTGGGGGGGGGGGGTCACCACATAGTCAAAGGTAAATAAGCAATATGTCTATCATCAACAGGCCCTTTACATGCAGTTTGTGATCTCAATTTGACATCACCATGTATTGTATCTATATACTACTGAATTTATCTTTCATATGTGTGTGCTTGTGCGTCAGTAAGTATCCAAAGAGATCCAGAGAGAGATTTCTGTCAAGTTCAACAAGTAGTTAAGCTCTCCTTGGCATCCACCTCTTGAGGAGGGACATATGCAAATGAAAAATGGTGCTCCTAGAAAAAACCCATTGCCTCGGACTTTTGCATGTTCAGAGGTCAGAAACTCAACTGACATACAACAAATAAGGAAAGGTAATTGATTTGGAATTTGGCCCAAGGAAAAAATGCATTCATCCATGTGTTTGGTACTACCAGTTGGATTCATTCTTTAAAGGGCTCATTCTGATTTCTTGAAAAAAGAAATCATCTACAATCATCATCGACAAACTTCTTTTGGATATCAGTTATCTTCATCTATAAGGCATGGGAAACACAATGAAGACTTAACCCAGGTAATTAGCAAAGTTTACAAGTTGGAATTTACATTTTATAAGACAGTAATTATTTTTACTAATCCATGAATTGCTTTGATAATCCTGATTTATTTTCTGTAAATTATACAACATCCACAATGTAGTACATGTGATAAATATTGCAAATGTTCATCAATATATATAAAAGCATACATTTTAAGGTCCTTTAACAGTTGGCCGTCGTGGCAGAAATTCTGTGTGACTTAACTCTGGTAATTAGCGAAGTTTATAAAGTCATAATATAGATTTTTCATTTTGGTTTCGTCATGGACTTTTTCAAATCATGATTTTCTTGGCTCTTGCTTATGCTGGTGACATAGTATACAAGCATAAGCACAAATACATAGTACTGATTATATATAAAACATGCATATTGACAATGTTTATGGTGTACTTGAATATGAAACTTTCCCAAAAGCAGAACATTAACATGTTCAAGTGGAGTATTCTCAAATTCCAAAACGGCTATAATATATTTGGTTCTAATGTCTATACATATATTAGTTTAAGTGGGTATACATTTGATTCTATCATTACAAAGTTTAGAAGTAATAGGGCAGTTGTAGAAATGGTGAATCGTAATTTCAGGGTCAGATGTTTAATGTTTTTGTTTTGTTTAAACCGGACATAAAGCATTGACGTACTGTCACGCTGCCGACTGACACTTCCGCCACGATTGAGCTTCCCTGTGTCGCCACTAGTGTGTTGTTATTTGGGCCGACAAAATCTGGCCGTGTTGTCGTAATTTGAGTCAATTCCAACTCCCATGGCAGTATTTATTTTCTCCTTTAGTATTCCCACCACTTGTTAAAAATTCCGCCCAAAAGGAAAAAGCGTTCTGTCCCCTCTTTTGGGTTTCCGACGAACGTAAGTAGCTACGCGTGTCGACAGCTAGTTTGTTAGCATGCGTTAAAATGAATGGCGATTCACATTAGTTGAGTCCAATTTGCTTTTAACGTTGAAATATGAAATGAATATGCAACATAATGCCAAAAAATAAATTTCAAATTTCTGCCTACTACGCAAAACTAGATCGCCAAATTACCGATGCTACGCTGTTGTGCTAATATAATCGGTGCTGTTTGAATGAGTCAGAGACCAACTGATCATGTTTAGTTCTGGTGCTGCGTCATTTTGACTATTACTGCATTAAATATGTATTACAGCTCATTCAAAGCTAATAACGTCAGTCTTGACGTCAATAAATAGCACGATTAACATAATCTTTATTGCCTGCCCCACCCCCTAAAACACAAAAACAGTACGCATTTTTCTTTCCTTTCCTGATTACTTTTCTTGCTGTTTGAAACAACCACTCTAACCTTAAGTGTTAGCTTGGACTGTTAGTTAATTTTGCTTTTATTAATTGCGCAACAAAATGGATTATGTGTATTCAGGTAAATATTTGTATTTCTGCCCTGAAATGCTGTCAGCGATTGATCCTTCCTTCCTCATCTGTATGACTGCAGGTGTATAATAACTATCCGGAGGATCTAGGGGCGGCTCTGTACCGGGAGCCATTTGACTTCAACGCCGAGCCACCTTGGGATCCTAGCTGATAGTGGAAGAGTTCGCCCAAGGACTCATCCATGTAAGTTTTTAATACTGCAAAACATCTTGTATTATTGCATATCATATTTGAGGGGAGGGTGGGTTGACTGTGTGTTGATCCGTGTATGGTGGTTCTCAGAAAGTATGGTTCAACCAGATGTTCAAACGCTGACCCACTTCAAGTGTCTGCATTTTTTTTTCTACTTGATATTCTACTTCATACAATGGACCCCTTTAGCGTTTGTAAACAATGTGAGGTCATTTGGTAGGTGTGTCTTAGCTGGAGATTTGTGCTGTTGTTTTTGTATGAATATATTTGAGGGGTGAAAAACAGTGACTCATGTACAGTAGGCTTCTTCATTGCCTATTATTTCGTGACTGGTGGCCTTGCATACTTTTTTTGGACACAACTCGCGGGCCAGAGTTTAACACCGCAGCGTGGCTCAATTTTACCAGGTTTTGAACAAATATTTTTTGAGAATTCTCATGTCACACATGGACTTAACTAAAAACCACTCGTATATAAAAGTATACAACACTTTTATACCAAAGTAGTACACCAGTATGAATCTCAAATGCACTTATAATGACGATGTAATTTTATTTTTTTATCAGGAAAAATCTCTTTTAAAGCTGAACTAGTAAGTTCTCAGTGTCCTTATTTAATATTGGTTACTTATCTGGTTAATAAGAAACATCGTACAACTTAGTAACTGCAGGACTTTGTATTTGTTGCAAAGAGTGTGATCCATGTGGCCATAACTAAGCTTTTGAGAATCTGGCCTACTCAACTCGACTCCACTGAACTTTTATCTGAAAAAGTCAATCAAGTTGGACAACAAGCACTAAAGAGCCAAAGTAGAAATGTGTCATCACGTCTTTTCTGATTGTCTTACAGTTTGTTGCATAAGCCTAGGATCCAGGGGCTCCAGAGAGAGACATCACTTCAGACTAGCCATATTTTTTTTATGCCTGTTGGACACAGAACACGGTTGAGAGGATGAAAGGAATCTCAGACGAACCACATTTTTCAGTGGGCCTTCTGGAAGGTGGCACATCGCTCTGTGATGTGATTGACAATCACATCTATGAACAAACCTTGGTAAATGATCTCATGTTGGCAAACCATATTTAGAGTGCATTTGTATCTGGATTTGTGACTTTTGTCTTACATGTTTATTTTTTATTATTTTCTTCCCCAGTCTGAGAAGAAAGCATTCTTTGTTGCAGACCTAGGAATTATAATGAGACAGCATGTTCGCTGGCGAACACACATGGCCCAAATTCGTCCTTTCTATCCTGTCAGGTGCAACAGCAGCCAAGGTGTTATTGAAGTACTGGCTGCTCTTGGTACTGGATTCATATGTCACAACAAGGTAGCTGACATGAAAACAATTGTACATGTTAAATCAATGTCACTGTTTTGTTCAAAGACACGCTAATGTGTCAAATGTCTTTCACTGCTGTTGGGTCGAAACCTCCCATTTTACAAGTAGGTAGATTTAATATTTTTTCATATATTGATTGTTGTGTGGTGTTTATTTATTTATTTATTTTTTTAGAAAATAGAGAACCAATTTAAAATGTTGAAAATGGCTTGCTGCCTTTGATGATGCTGTGTTTTTGGGTCCCCCAAAAAGTGAGGATTTTGGAGGTACAAGAATTTTTGCCCAAAACCAGTGAAGCACCTAATCAACTCGGGAGCTGAATAATGAAAGATTTCTCTTGAAAAATTGGCATTGTTAATATTTAGATAAAGTCAATCTAAAGGAAACTTTACTGACCCTTTGTATTTCAGTTTGAACTTGAGCTGGTGCAGCGCCACGGAATTCCATCAGAAGATATCATCTGCAGTGGCGTTTGTAAACAGGTTTCCCAAATCAAGTATGCTGCAAAGAATGGCATTGACCTCCTGGTTTGTGATAATGAAGCAGAGCTGCGCAAGATTTCACGCTCTCACCCAAATGCTAAGTAAGTATTATGCAAAGAATGACGAGGAAATGATCTGAGGGTTGAAGTTGGCAAGGTATTTGTTGTCGTAGTGCTTGATTGAGAATGAAGAATAATTGCAAAGTATCTTCAAACAAACTTCCTTGTATGTAAAAGACTAGTGATGGCAAGATCAACAGCTATGTCTTGAAACATAGAAACTCATGGGCACGATGTACACATGCATCTTTAGGGCAGCTCTTTAACAATGCAATTTTGGGATGAAATCAGTTTTACTGTACTTTTTTACACCTCTGCATTCAATACAGAAAATATATGCCGCACTCTTATTGTTAGCCTGAAGGTTGATCTTTGAAGAAAACACACTATTAGCAGCACTCTTCCTTTGTTTAGGCTGCTGCTTCAGATGTCAACAGAAGCATCCAGGCAGGACAATGAATTGAGCATGCCATTTGGCTGTTCCCTCAAAGACTGTCGACATCTACTAGAGAGTGCAAAGGAGCTGGGTGTGCAGGTGGTGGGAGTTAGGTGAGTTCTCGTCCAAATTGTACTATTATAATATACTGATGACTTTATCTTAACAATAGCATTTGCATGCAACAATTTCTTTTCACTCTAATGGAAACATTTAATTCTCTAATCTTTAAGCAACTTGTTTTTCCTGTTTCAGATTCCTGATTTCACATGACTGCAAGGATGACCATGTGTACACCAATACTTTCTCTGACGCTCGCTGTGTTTTTGATATGGCGGTGAGTAAAAAATCATGCGTGTGCATTTGCATTCAAGGCTGACCCAAAAAAGCTCCCCACAAAAGAGGTGTAAAAAAATCTAAATAAAAAAATCCATTAGTTTATACGACTAATTTTCTACCTCAATGGACTTCAAATAAAAAAAAATGCGGTATGCCTCGAAACGTTTGGGCACTCACAATTAGTGCACCCAATGTGTCAATTGAGATCACTTTTTTTGAGAGGAGCCCCACACTAACAAGACCAGTGCCGCAAGGAACGCAAGCTTGTTCTGCTCTAATGTAACAGTTCATTAATATTATTGACAGTTATGGCTTAAGTTCAGTAACTTTTGAACATCATTTTTCACAGTCACTTTTATATATGTATATATGTATTATTTTTTGGCCCTGATTGTAGTTTAACATTTATTAATTTTTGTCTGTTCTAGGAAGAAATTGGTTACAAACTGAAAATTTTAGACATTGGAGGTGGCTTTGGCTCAGATACCCAGTTGGAACAGGTTAGTACACTTCATCAGTCCTTTTTTTGTACTACAAATGGAGACAAGAATTTAACCTAACTAAAGCTACAATAATCTTAAACACAAAAAAAAAACTACAGTCAGTCATCTTGACAAAGACTCAACATGATTGTAATACAAAGTCATTTGGTGCCAATATCTGTTGTAGATCAATCATGCAGTCATGTCTATGGTGGACCAATACTTCCCCGCTCTTAGTGGAGTCAGCATCATTGCGGAGCCAGGCACCTATTTTGTGTCTTCCGCTTTAACCCTGGCTGTCAACATCATCTCGAAAGAAGTGGCGCTGCGTGACTGCCAAGATCGAGTACATGGTCTGTGGCATTGTACTGGCAGGCATCAACTGGATCATTTGAAACTGAAAATTGCATGTACAACTGTAATATTAAAGTATCCATAACATTTTGTGTAATCTCCCCACTAAGCAGATGATCTATCCCCTGGAGATGAGCCAAAGTTCCAGTACTACATGAATGAAGGGGTCTATGGATCCTTTGCCTGTAAACTTACTGAAATTGTGATCACTGCTCCAACTGTTCGGATGGTAAGCCTTTATAAATTTTTTTTTTTTTTTTTTTTTTTGCAGCTGCCCACCTTTTCTGCCACCGACCTGCACAGCACAACACTGTATAGCAGTAGCAGTGTGTACATAATATATGGGTTGGCCATGCAGTGCTGCGCAAAGTGCAGTGTGATAAGGGCTTTGTTTAAAAACTTCAGTATTAAATCAATAAGATTAAAGATGGAGGGATTTTAATGTCAATTACAAAAGTTTGTCTTTGTATGCTGGCAGAGCGCTTGTTCCAAAGGTCCAGTGTTCAGCAGCAGCCTGTGGGGCCCCTCTGGTGATGACCTAGACCTGGTCATGGAGAACTGTCTGCTGCCTGAGCTCAACATCGGAGATTGGCTCACGTTCAGTCACGCAGGAGCCTATTCTGTCGGCCAGCCTTTTTGCGCCTCTGATTCATCCACACCACCTGTATTCTACTTTGTCTCCTCTAGGGACTGGTAAGGACTTCATTGCTGTGTCAACAAATCTTGACTGTGAGTGATTTGCGATCATCCTCCACCAGGTATGAGATGCAAGATTCGGGTATCACCCAAGAGGCACCACTGAAGAATTTGTCATTGGTCCCCTATTTCCTCAATGCCTGCGGCACATCAAAAGATGCGGCACTTTCCATCCCAGCTTAGCTGTAACCAGAGCGCCACTGGTTTCTGTAACTCATTAGTGTTCCAGGCTGTATTTGTTAGGACCGAAAGAGCTACTAAACAAAATGGATGACTCCTTGAGCATAGACTAGTGTTTGCACTAATAATAGTAATTTTAAAATATAATATAAAGTAATTGTCTTCATCGCCAGTCTTGTAGGATGTGTATCTCTTGAACAATGTATTTAAACTGTCTAAAGCGGTTTTTAAGATCTTGTATTTAATTGGTTGTATAGTATATTTTGTGTAAAGAGAGTTTGCACACTGCATTTAAAGGGAGTGTTTTGGTGTTTAAACTTTGTACATGACAGTGGAGTCCCATGTTGAGTGCAGTGCAGTGAGGTGCACGGTGTGCATAAACACTTGTAGTGGTCTGATTGGGAAGGCAATGATGCAAAATTAAGTCTGCTCTTTGCTGCCTCGCTGATGACTGAAGTTCTGGCATCTCATGTTACAGAAAGCAGGTTTAGTAGAAAAGCATGTACCGCTGAGTGAGCAAAGTAAGTGGGTGGCTAAATCTGCAAATATGGTCTAGGTTATTTATAATGCCAGAAACCTCACTTTGTTTTCATTGTTTTTGCCTAATTGTTAAATATGTAAGATTATTCGGTCTAGTTGAAGTCCATATTGTCTCCTTGTTTGAAGTGTGTAGTTATAGCCATGCTTGTCAAAATGAATAAAATTGGTCAAATCAATCATTCACCTGACAAAATAACTTACAGCAAACCACATGGTCACATTACATTAAAGAATACAAGATATCTATCCATCTAGGGGTCTTTCAAATCCTTTGAAATAATTTGCCAATAGTCCATAAATATATACCTCATCCAAATTCTCAATCATTTGACAGCTGTAAAAGCAGGTATTTAATCTGTTTAGAAAGATTTAACATAACCCAAGTTCTTGTTTGGGTCACATCACAGAGGATGGCCTCAGGCAGGCCCAAGGATTAGGTAAGTCTCAGCTGTCTAGACCCTCCAGCAAAACAGAACAAGAACAACAGGCTGTCTATGGTGACACAATGGAGAAATTCACACGAAGACTTGCGGTCTGGCACCAAACGTGTTCCTCAAAAGCACATGAGCCATGGCGTGGAGAGTTGCTTTTTGCAGTTTGTGTGATTCAGATTTGACTATTCTTAACAGGAATACTATACTTGCCCAATCATGATGGTGTAACAGCTCACATAATACTGTAATTGATAATTGTCTACTATGCAATATCATGTAGTATATACAATAATACCACAAAACAAAGTGCTTCTGTCAATTGTGGCAATACAACATGTCCCTCCCTCCATCAATTGATTAAGTGGAGAATCAAAGATGTGAGCATCACTTAAAAGAAGCATCAAGTATTGTAGTACTTTTGTTCCACACTTTGATATTTGAGGATATATTAAAAGAAAGCATCAGGTATTCATTATTTTGCAGATTTTGTTTAATTACAGCGCAGTAAGTATTATTAAGTTTTTCACTGGCCCTATAACACCAGTTTTCTGTAAACCTCAGCCTCCAAAAGCTCTTAAATCACTGCAGATTATTTTGGTAACAAAAGGTGCTAGCAATATAATTTCTACAAATGCCATTGGGAATTTTGGTAGATTTTTGCAAGAATCATGGAAGTTGATGCATAAGATTTGCTTCCACGGCCACATAAAATAAAGTGCCGCCCAGGATCTGGCCCCTAGGCCTTGGGTTTGACACCTGTATGATAGCCTATGGTGGGTCTGAAAATGGCTACCAGTCAATTACAATGCATCTATTGTGGAAATTTTGATCATCAAATTCCGGGGAATTAAAGAATGACAGGCAATGCAGTCAAATGGCAAAAGGGTTCAAATTTGAACCGATCAGTGCTCTGGACCAGAACAGGAGAGATCAAAACAGCATCGTAAGGACAAGCTGGATAGAAAATGGCTGTATGGAATGGCTTCTAAAGTAATATTATTTTTGGACGTAGAATAGTGAGGGGCTTTTAGTACTGAATCCAATCCCGTTAACAGCAGTGTAACACGTTTCCTGTTTGGTGCTCGCGCTCCAACCAGCAGGGCGCGTGCATGTTCTCTAATCAACACACACAAGAAGCTTGCTAGAGTTAAGATGGCGGCATGTTGGTGAGGAGGCTGTGCTCTAAACTCGAGTTTTCTCACCATTAAACGATTCCTATGAATCCGAAAATAGACAGTAGTCGAAAGAACAACAACTACTATATCTTTCGCACGCCTGCGTGTGATTTAGGATTGCCCCCATGACATCTATACACTTCGTGGTTCACCCGTTGCCCGGGACTGAGGATCAGCTCAATGACAGGTATTTTGTCGTGGCCCTTGGGAAATAATTCTATACCGTCTATTTTAGCGGCTTATGTTAAATAGTGTTGGGGTTACGCTTTGTGAACGCTTGACGCTGTCATGTGTGTCAATGATTCCCCAAATAAGTAAAACGCCCCATGACTGTAGCGGCGAGACTAGGCCTGGTATTCCGAACAATCCTCATAGCTTTTTGCTCGATCTATACAAGCGGTATGCCCGTCCGCCGCCAGCTGCTTGCTAACCCGTTCGCCTTACGTTAGCGAACACGGAAAGGGCTAACGCTAGCTGCCTGCATCTCTGGAAGGATTGGCTCGCAGTCAAAGTTGAGATGGACAATGCGGGTTGGGGGATGGGGTAAAAGAAAAAAGAGGTCGAATAAAGCTCGTTAAACACGTCCTTATCCAGAATGCACCACATTTCCCTCTACATTACACCCGATCCATTTTGACGAGTTACAAGATTTCTATTGTGCGTGTCTTCACTGTCTTGTCGATAATCCACATCAATGAAGAAGCTAACGTTAGGCTAGTCAGCTCAAGGCTAATGCTAACAAGGTTCCACACTTCCATGCTTTTGTCAACGCGAGGCATTTCCATTTTAGGGGCTTTCCTGACGTATGGGGGGGTGGTGGTTCGGGCGATCATTCGCCTTCGTGTCCTTATTTTTTTTCCTATGACCCGAGTTTTAAACATTCTCAAACGCTTATTTTATGTAGCGAAGCGATTTCACGGCACCCAAGACCGAAGAGATAATCTTGTGTAATATGTTTGTTCGCTACCAAAGTCTATTCATTTCAACTAGTGACACTATTTTGTTTGTGTTTGCTATTCTACCAACTGGCTAATATATTAATAGTGAATTATACTGCACATGATAGCCTATTCGAGGAAATGTCATACTCATGGTTGCATCATAGTACTTCGAGACCTTTACCATACAATGAGAATTACATTTGGCTTGTAGCAAATGTCAAATCTTAGCTGATGATGAATTGATTTATAAACCCAATGGGGTATTGCTCATCTTTGCTACTCTGGAGACAAAAATGTTTTTAGACCGGGGGCACTCGAATAAAAACATAAAAGTGGTTTTAATTTAGTGTAAAATAGATAACAGCTAAAGTACATGAATGAAACAAAACACACCGCCCAGTATTAGGGACGTCCTAATTGCATCTTTTTTTTACACACGAGCAGGAGTTCTCTGATTTTGAGGAGCTGTCAATACTATGTCCCCATCCGATATCTCGGCAACGAGGGAAAAAAGACCATAGAGGTTATTTTAATTGATCCCAACACGAAACCTAATTTATAGCTTGAGCAGTTGCTTAAACCAAGTAAAACATTTAAATCCTTTGTTTGTTTGTTTTGCACATATGTTTATCTGGTGTATTAAATGAGTTCCTTCAAGCTACACGCAGCTTCATTCTTTCTGCCACACGAAATGCTCAATTTAAACACATTGCAAATTGCCATTGCATTGACTCCACTTTCCACATTAAAATATTTCCATACTGCAGACAATATCGTTCTTACATCACACAGTATGTATTTGCTATTTGGCAATGTCCGTTCACCTCTGGGTTATTTTGTTGTGTTTTTGGCTCCTATAAAATATAAACAAACAAAAACATTTGTAAACGCTCAATCTTTTCCCCTGATTAAGATTATCTGAAAAAGACGTGATCAGGCCTGATTATGTGATCGATAACGGGACATCTTTGTCTAGCGTTAGAGCTCGTACCTACTCCCAAAGTCTATTTGAGTTGACAGCAATAAATTACGTTCACGCTTTTCTGAAGAACTCATCATGGTCCGACAAATGAAAATTCCAATTGTATAATTTACATAGCACCTCATTCACACCGTCCTTTGTGCCAAGTGCTTTCATAATAAATTTTGATATGACAATCTTTGTAATACCTTTCCTCTTTAGGTCAGTATAGGTGGCTTTTATTCACTAGGATCACCCTCTATATCAACGTTGTTTTTATTGATTGTTAGAGATATTTAAAAAGAAAAGAATCACGTATGTGTTTGATAAGATGCTACAGACGGTGGCACCGCTGCACACTCCACTCCAATTGGGGTGTAAGCTGATAGTTAGTACTTGAGTCAAATCGCATCAGTGGTGAGGACCAAGGTCAGCGGTGTAAAGTGAAATTTCATCGCCAGAATATAATGTCCAATAATGCTAAGACGTCAGTTATCTGCTAATGACAGCTTTATTTGTCAGGGAATAAATGTTATGACGCTAACTGTTTGAATACAAACAGTCATGACTCGTTGAAGTGTAGCTTATGGTGAACGATACCTTGAATCATTTCTATTTCTGTCCTTGAAAATATGTCTTTACAGGAAAATTGCATTTGGCTCGAAGCAAATGTCAAATCTTAGCTGATGATAAATTGATTTATAAACCCAATAGGGTATTGCTCATCTTTGCTACTCTGGACGGGAAAAAGGTATTTTTAGACTAGGGGTACTCAAATAAAAACATAAAACAAACATTTGGATTATCCTTTTTGTTCCACACGCTCTCGGAGTATCGAAGCCAGGGATATTTACCAAACACCATTTAGACTCGATAGGAACATTTTATATAAGCATTAAGTGGTTGTTTCTCTCTTTCACTCGCTCATTCCACTTGTTTTGTTTTTTTGGATACGAAATGGGCAATTCAAAGTTGTTTTGCGGGACCAGAGCAATAAGGTTGTTTTTTACTGCAGAAATGTTTTGCATGTTCTGCCATTTTAGGGTTGCAACAAAGGGGCAAACTTGCTCACGCTCGCATTGTCTTTGGAATGATAAATAGTTTTTCTTTAACAGTTTGTATTGGCAAGGGCCCAACGGACATGAATTTGTAATTACAGATTAATTGGCCAATTAAAAAGAATCTAGCATTCATCCATAAAATAGTTCTTGCTTTGTTTCACAGCTGCATGTCTAATATTTGTAAAACCAATCTCCGCCAAAATTATTTTGTTGCCGGCTATCGGGGAAGGCGTCTTTGTTGTGTTGAAATTTCTAAATATTTTTCTATAAGTGATTTTCTGTACAATATGTTAGCAGCGCTGCTGCTTGTGATACAAGTGTTTCAAACTGTAATGCTGCATGCTGACATTTTTCTGATTCCAAACATCACCTAGCTATCTTTCCTGATCAACTATTGCTGTCTTTTCTTTATAGGCTCCGTGAAGTTTCAGAGAAACTAAACAAATATAGTTTCATCAGGTGGGTGTTATTTTTTTATATTGTAACTTGAACACATTTAATTCTTGTATAATATTGTTAATTGACTTGTTTTTGTGTATAAATGCAGTCATCCACATCTTAACCTCCTGGAGCAGGCCACATTGAAACAATGTGTTGTTGGGCCAAACCATGCTGGGTTTCTTCTCGAGGTAATGCTGTTTTGAGCTATTACTTGATACACATTATTAGTTGCCCAATTAAGACATAAAATATATTAAATGTGTAATATCTGATTTGATTTAGCAACACATTCAACTTTGTCTTTATGTCTGTTACAACTCCCACTTCTACAGTTCTTTGGTTTTCGTTCTTGCTTGAAGTTGCCAAAAGGATTGCTATTTGTTGGGGAACCATTGGTTCTGGCAGGAGTTATTTGATGATCTGAAAAGCGTCATTTCACATTTGAAAGTGTACTTCACTACCCAACTTGAAGATCTGCACTTCCCTGCGGCTAATTGTCAAAATAAATCTGATTTTAGGATGGACGTGTGTGTAGAATCAGCTTTGCTGTTCAGCCTGATCGCCTGGAGCTGAGTAAACCGGAGGGCGGTGATGGGTGAGTTTTTTTTTCTTGTTTTATCTCAACTTGGCTTGTATGTTGGAAAATATTTAGAATTTGCTAAGGTTAACAGTTGATGGTTACTTCAACCAGACTTACTGTTCTATTTTTATTTATACTTGCCCAAATGGCTGTAATTTGCCTTAAAAAAGCTGTTATTTGGTTTGTGTTGCTCGACAGAGCCACTCTCTTACTTCCCCTTGTTTGCCTTCTGTGCGTTTGGGGTTCTACATTTATCCTTAGAATTCAGTGTCACAAGAGTATTTGACATTTTAAACAAACCGACAAACGGGCATCGTATCTCTTGAAATAGGAGAAAGCCGCCGCAGCCCCAAGGCCCTACCCAAGTAGTTTCCAATTCTGATACCCAAGGGTGTTGCCAAGATAGTCTCCAACATACCCATTTATTTGAATAGCGTAATACTGTATGTAACAAATGGATCACGAGCCTGTCATTTGCTGTATACCTGGGATAATTTTACTTTCTTTGTAACCAGGTATTAAAAAAATCAAGTGGGACACTTCCAGGCTTGTAACCGATTTCCCGTGTTTTTGTTTCCAGTTCAAAGTTGAGCACTGGTTCAGGGACAGGAAGGAGCTCCAGGCCAGGCAGGACTAGTGATCCTCCCTGGTTTCTGTCTGGTTCTGACACACTGGGCAGACTGGCAGGCAACACCCTTGGGTAAGTTCTGGCAGGGTTGTCAGAGACAAACGGTCCAATAAACTTTCAACGTATGGACCGCAGCTCGGTTGTTACAGCTGGATCGTGGTGTATTCCCTTGTCACATTTGCTGCCGTACAACTGTTGGAGATTGCTCCAGTATAGCCATCAAAGGGGAACAAAAAGCTGTTCACCAGTCTGTACTGTGTCTTGCCACATTGAATTAATTTATGTATTGATGATGATTATTTGCCTCACAAACTCCAGTATTGTTAGATATTAAAATTAATCAACTTGGCCTTTCGAAGAATTAATGTAGGAGTTATAAATCACACATGCATTTCTTTTGTTCTTCTGTGTGTAGTATTTTGACAGTCTCGTTATGTTGCGCAGGAGTCGCTGGAGCTCTGGTGTAAATGGAGGCAGTGGTGGAGGTGGAAGTGGTGGTTCAGCAGGAGGGGGTGGAACAGCTGGGGGTGCCAGTGGGAGTGGAGGAGGGGGTGGAGGAGGAGGAGGTGGAGGAGGGGGCGGAGGTGGAGGAGGGGGTGGAGGTGGAAGTGGCAGTGGAGGCACTTCTGGCAGGTCATCAACGGCAGCTCGTGACTCCCGCCGGCAGACCAGGGTGATCCGCACTGGAAGAGATCGGGGATCAGGTCTTCTTGGTAGCCAGCCTCAACCAGTCATACCAGCCTCAGTCATCCCTGAAGAACTCATATCCCAGGTACAATTAATCTTTCATTCCTTTTAAAACATCTAAACCATGTCAGATTGATATTAGTCATTTAAATTGACAGGACAAACAACATATCCTGAAACCTCTCCAAAAAAAGAGACAGATTTGACTCAAATCCTACTTGCCTATTAATCTGGAGCTCACTGTGATCACTAAATGTGCGGTAATCTTGACTACTGCTTATGATTTTCCATGATTTATTTTCAGGCCCAAGTAGTCCTTCAGGGGAAATCGAGGAGTGTGATCATTCGGGAACTCCAGAGAACCAACTTGGACGTCAACCTGGCTGTCAACAACCTGCTGAGCAGAGATGATGAAGATGGAGATGATGGAGATGATACAGCCAGCGAGTCATACCTCCCTGGAGGTATGTCATTCAATCTTAAAGCCGGAGATGGGAACAGAAATGGTTTTATTTGTGCTTATGTTTATGTTTTGTCCCGGGGAAACAACACATTTCACTTATGCAGCAATATTAGGGTTCATGGAAAGAATTAGATGATTGTTTTGTCGTGAAAATAATTTTAACCCCCAGTCTTTTTTTCTTTGTTCCAAGCAGAGGACCTGATGTCCTTATTGGATGCAGACATTCACTCAGCCCACCCCAGTGTGATTATTGATGCAGATGCTATGTTCTCTGAGGACATAAGTTACTATGGATACCCCTCTTTTCGGCGATCCTCTCTGTCCCGCCTAGGATCATCCAGAGGTACCTCTATAATCCATTTACAACATTTTAGCACAGGAAAGGTGTTGACAACTCTGCTTCAAATGAGTTAGTTCGTCAACCATAAATGAAAATTGAACAAGTGACACGTGTGATACTTTTATCGAAAAGTCTCAAGGCAAACATACTGAAAATGGAAACTAGGGCGTGTCCACAATATATAATTATTTGACATGGTACAAAAGGTAAGGAAGGCTGCTTGCAACTGGTGATGTGTTCCATGCTCAATTAACTATCCTACTAGATATGACTCTTGTAAAACAAAAGGTAAGGAAGGCTGCCTGCAACTGGTCATGCGGTCCATGCTCAATTAAAAATCCTACCAGATACGACTCTTGTAAAACACAATATGTACAGCATATGGCCGGTCAGGTCAACCATTATTGGTAAATGATTGCTGGCTTTAAACGCGGAAACGGATGTACTGTGTGTCCTCGGGTTACCACTTGGATCACTTGTACTATATAACATGCAGATGCTTTTGATTAATTAATATTTGCATTATTGTTCATAATACACTCAATTTTGCTGGCTCAAACAAACAGGGTCGTAATAGGAACGTGACACAGGGTCGTAATAGGAACGTGACTAACTATTACAGTCGGGCATTTCAAACCCAAACAGAAATAAAGTCTCTCAATGCAGTACATGTTAAAAGCCATGGATATGTAAATAATATGACCTTTCTATCAATTTATAGAAGCTGACATATATCAAGAAGCATAATAGGTGTGAAATCACTTTGCTAACAAATGTTTTGGTTCCCTAAGATTTTTGTAAAGTTCTGGATATAAATAGAAATATTAGTTGTCTGTAAAAATGTTAACTTTTTTGTGATCTGTTGTTTTTAAGTGTTTAAAAATGTTATCAAAAACGTTTTAGTTTGTATCCTCTAGTAATTTGTTGAATAGTACATATCAAATGAATTTGAAGTCAAGCTTTCCTCTATTATTTCACTGCTTTTTACTGATGTTAGGTTTTTGCATTGTATCGCTTACATGTCTTGTCTTCTTTTATAAGTCATAAAATACACTAACTGACAAACAGAAATGTTATTACAGCAAATATTTTGCAAATATTAGCAATCCGTGCTACCAGCGCAATAGTTAGTGTAGGGATTTTTAGGGTGTTGACACTGTATTACAAATTTAGCTGTCATAATGAGCAGACTCCTCTATTTCTTTCCACATATAGCTTGTTACACAGTCAATGTTTACATTCTCAGATTTTCACAAAGCAAATATCAAGACATATTTTGCCACTATATTACTAAGGAACGCTGTTGCTTGCAAGCTTAAATGCCAGCAGCATTTCAATTTTCATAACTATTAATTTCATGATATTTCCAACAAATATTGTGATGTAATTGCCCATCCCCTTATGCAAAAGTAATACAATGGCTTGAGCTGAGTTGTTTATTTTTAAATGGCCTGAGCTTAATTATCATCCCCTCGGCCTATTCATCTTGGTCTGTAACATGAATGTTTGGTGTCAAAAGCGATACGTGGTTGGTGTCATGTATATGGTGCATGGCTGCAGTACAAAATATGAGCTCTCTGAGAAAGGCCCGCTATGCCCAACTGCCTAAAAAAAATAAATGTTGAAGTTCTCAAGTTTATCCTTTAAAAATAAAAAGGCCAAGTCTGCATGGTTTCTCTGCCAATCCTTAGGTCCTTATCTTCTGGCATTTTTAACATGAGAGCGTGTAAAATTACTCACCTATAACTATAGTCTTTTACTCAATCTTGAGCACTTTAATTTTGATTTGCAATACTGATTCTTAAGGATCTTAAATAGTTCTCTATTCTTAAATTCTGTTGACGGGTCTTTCCCAGAGAGTGGCTTACTTCTATCCCACTGGTGTGACCTTATTGCATACCAGTTCTCCTTCTTCCCTTAGAGCGCGACTCTGAGCTGTTGCGTGAACGCGAGTCTGTGCTGAGATTACGTGAGCGCCGATGGCTGGATGGTGCCTCGTTCGACACAGAGAGAGGATCCACTAGCCGTGATGGAGAACCCTGCTTGGACAAGAAGAGCATCCCAGTTCAGAGCCCCGTTTCCCTTGGAGAGGAGCTGCAATGGTGGCCTGACAAGGTAGGAGGAGCGCACACAATTATTTGTGTTGTGCCCGTAATATGATATTTCATACGATGACTCTAACCCAAGGCGGTTTTTATCTCCATTTCATGACCATCAGTTATTGGCACAGTTACATCTCTAATATGGTCCGACATTCTATGAACAATAATTATTGGCACATTTTTACCCCTTTTCTCTTTTTCCGTGTTCACCTCTTTTTTCCCCCCTGCCATTTTATTGTAAGTATTCAGAACAGTTGCAAATATAACATCCATGTTTAATGTTTGCAGTGATGTAGCATTAGTATTGTTTGTTTTTTTGGTAGGGAAGTAACAATAACCAGATATTACAATATTATGAAGGTATACTTGAATGTTACTTGAAGGCATCTCATTGTTGTACTTATTTTAATTCATCCTTGAGTCTTTACTTGGACACACTCACTTTGGTGTTAATTATATTGTAATTGATATTTTATTCGTGTTTTTATGTTTGAATTATGTTTTATAAAAAAGAAGACGAGAAAAAAAATGACTATACTGTTATCGGGATACAAAATGTTGCATAGCTCTAGTGTAGCAATAATGATTATGACGTCATAGCGTCACAAAATTGCTTGTGTCAGCAGAGACACCCTGCGGACATTTTGAGATTAATCCATTGTAGAATGAGCCTTTTTTTTTTTTATAAACAATTTCAGATAAAAGGTCATAACATGCTTGTTCGATATGAAATGGTAAAAATGTATGTGCATTCTAACATTGTGTCTCCCCCCTTCAGGATGGTGTGAAATTTGTCAGCATTGGGGCCATGTTCTCTGAGTTGGTGGCTGTCAGCTCTAAGGGAGAACTTTATCAATGGAAATGGAATGAACCAGAGCCCTACAGGAATGCCCAGGTCAGCAATTGAACATAATTTCACAATGCTCAAGCACAGGAAATACATTTGTGACATGCTTTGAACGTACTTAAACATATAAAATCACTATCACACATTTTTCTCATCAGAACCCTTCCATTCATCATCCACGTGTGTCTTTCCTGGGGCTGGCCAACGAGAGGATCACCTTATTGTCAGCCAATAGTATCAGAGCCACTGTAGCAACAGAGACCAACAAGGTATACACAAAAACCCAAATCTCCATTTTTACTTGCTTCGATCCGATGCGACTTTCTAACGTGGTCTGGTAATCGACCCCGTTCGAGGTTCAGGTGTATGGCTTTTTAAAATATGGACATATTAAATGGCTTACTGTGTTCAATTGCATACAGTAAGAAATTCTTAAATCCTTCCTTTTTGTGTGTTGTATAGGTGGCAACTTGGGTTGATGACACACTAAGTACAGTTGCCGCTAAGCTTGAGCACACTGCCCAAGCTTTTCCTGAACTTCAGGGAGAGCGAATGGTGTCCCTCTACTGCTGTGCACTCTACACTTGTGCACAGTTAGAGAATGGCCTCTACTGGTGGTGAGAACACCTTACCTTTTAATATACAGTCATATTAAAGCGAAAGTCAAGACATTTTCTTTGCTGGAATATGTTCTCTGTTCCCCAACTAGTGTAAACACTGTATTCAGAATCCTACTATGCTTGTGGAATAAAAAAATATTTAGACTAATCCACCCATTTTCGACCATTCAAGGAGACTGACAAGTACGTCTCACCCGCCCCCCCCAGCTGTCGACTGGCTCAGCTTGCTAAATGCCATGGCTTACCTCTTTTCTTGGGGTTTGATCTCGTAGACTTGCGGCTTGGCAATGGTGTGACGTCTCCATGAAATATTTTCACACATCAGACGGAGGGTGCATTTAATATGGACACTTACTGGGGAAAAACAAAATCTGATTTCACCCAAAAATCCAAATTGAGCATTAAGAACTGCAATGAAAAATGTTCTTAGGATTTTCCTGCTTGTATAGGAATTGGAGTAAGGCATAAATATTGGTGGTGTGTCATCTGTTTGCAGGGGTGTTGTGCCTTTTAGTCAACGGAAGAAAATGCTTGAAAAGGCCAGGGCCAAGAATAAAAAGCCTAAGTCTAGTGCTGGCATTTCCTCAATACCCAACATCACTGTGGGAACCCAAGTAAGATCATGTTTTATTGATATTGTTCTTCTTGTTATGACTCTGCTGCAGTCCACATAGAATTTTATTGAATACATATTCCTTATGTTGGAAATTCAGTAGCTCTCGCGGCCTTGATGTCTAGATCATAGTCACATTATACCATCAATTATTTTAGGCCAACCATTCTATGAACTGCCACGTATTGAGGTCTCCATCCTTTGGGTATTGTACCTCTGGTTATAACCCTGTCATAATCATGCCAAAAAGTTGTACAATTTATGATTGAGTTGTTGTTCTTTTTACTATGGTGGATACGCAAAAAATTGTGCAAGTTATTGAACTGGAGTGCTTGTTTTAATATATTTATTGTTACAACTAAAACATTTTTTTGTCTTTCTTTAGGTATGCTTGAGAAATAACCCTCTCTACCATGCTGGGGCAGTGGCCTTTTCAGTAAATGCAGGGATTCCCAAAGTTGGTGTCCTATTGGAGTCTGTGTGGAACATGAATGACAGCTGCAGGTTTCAGCTGCGCTCGCCAGAGAGCCTAAAGAACATGGAGAAGACCACTAAAACCCAAGAAACAAAGTCAGTTTCATTGTATCCCCCATTTTACAGCAAACAAACGCACATTTGTTTTGACCTGTGAGTGTCTGTAAGTTATAGGAATAAAATAAATCACCTAGATTCAATGAATCTAACCGTTATTTTTCCCATTAGGCCTGAAAGCAAGTCAGAGTTGGTGAAGACTGAGATGGGCCCTCCTCCTTCTCCAGCTTCCACATGCAGCGATACCTCATCCATTGCAAGCAGTGCTTCACTGCCATACAGTATGCATCTCCCGATTGACCTCAGCTTTTTCTCGAGTTGTCATTTTTTGGCTTCTTTCCCTAACTTCCAGCCTCAGCATCCGTCTCACTGTGTTCTCACATGATTTTGAAACAGGTGGTGCATGGGTTTTCATCAGCTTTTTGTTTTCCAAATTTACCGCTGGCTCTTACTCTTCAGTAGTGTGTATGTATGTATGTATGTATGTATGTATGTATGTATGTATGTATGTATGTATGTATGTATGTATGTATGTATGTATGTATGTATGTATGTATGTATGTATGTATGTATGTATGTATGTATGTATGTATGTATGTATGTATGTATGTATGTATGTATGTATGTATGTATGTATGTATGTATGTATGTATGTATGTATGTATGTATGTATGTATGTATGTATGTATGTATGTATGTATGTATGTATGTATGTATGTATGTATGTATGTATGTATGTATGTATGTATGTATGTATGTATGTATGTATGTATGTATGTATGTATGTATGTATGTATGTATGTATGTATGTATGTATGTATGTATGTATGTATGTATGTATGTATGTATGTATGTATGTATGTATGTATGTATGTATGTATGTATGTATGTATGTATGTATGTATGTATGTATGTATGTATGTATGTATGTATGTATGTATGTATGTATGTATGTATGTATGTATGTATGTATGTATGTATGTATGTATGTATGTATGTATGTATGTATGTATGTATGTATGTATGTATGTATGTATGTATGTATGTATGTATGTATGTATGTATGTATGTATGTATGTATGTATGTATGTATGTATGTATGTATGTATGTATGTATGTATGTATGTATGTATGTATGTATGTATGTATGTATGTATGTATGTATGTATGTATGTATGTATGTATGTATGTATGTATGTATGTATGTATGTATGTATGTATGTATGTATGTATGTATGTATGTATGTATGTATGTATGTATGTATGTATGTATGTATGTATGTATGTATGTATGTATGTATGTATGTATGTATGTATGTATGTATGTATGTATGTATGTATGTATGTATGTATGTATGTATGTATGTATGTATGTATGTATGTATGTATGTATGTATGTATGTATGTATGTATGTATGTATGTATGTATGTATGTATGTATGTATGTATGTATGTATGTATGTATGTATGTATGTATGTATGTATGTATGTATGTATGTATGTATGTATGTATGTATGTATGTATGTATGTATGTATGTATGTATGTATGTATGTATGTATGTATGTATGTATGTATGTATGTATGTATGTATGTATGTATGTATGTATGTATGTATGTATGTATGTATGTATGTATGTATGTATGTATGTATGTATGTATGTATGTATGCAATATAATATATATATATTGTATTCAATCAACATTACCAGTCATTATACTCCCCTGTAAAAAAAAGATAAAAAATTCATCACAGATAATAATGTCTTGTTTAAATTTGCTGCATGCGCTAAAATTTAGTATTGTGTAAAACTTGCAGAGCGAAGGCGCTCCACCCCAGCCCCAAAGGAAGAGGAAAAAGTGAATGAAGAACAATGGCCTCTTCGTGAGGTGGTGTTTGTAGAAGACGTTAAAAACGTCCCTGTGGGAAAGGTCAGTACATAAAATGTTGTGATGTATTGAATGTTTTGCATGCACAGTGTGCATCCAGGAAGTATTTACAGCACATTGCAGCATTATTCTACCATAGATTCAATGTATTGAGATTAAATGGAAATAATTAAATCAAAATTCTACACACACTAGAATATTGACCGAAGCTGCCTCAAGATTGGTGTGCCAAACTTGTGGTATCATCAAAACAACTTAGGGCTGCTAAATATTTTGGGCAATCGCTGTGAATACTTGAAATGACTTCTTTTTCTAGAAATTTGAAAAGATATTTTCCTTGTCATAATGGGTGTGTTTGTAGAAGTAAGCCGCTGTAGTGTAAATATTTTTCAAGATGCACCTTAAGAGATCAGTTGTCTTTGGGCTATCTATGTTTCTACACAATGAAGGCCCATTTAAACACGTTTCTATTCTATTCTCACCTGATGCCTAGGTGCTGAAAGTAGATGGTGCATATGTTGCGGTGAAGTTTCCAGGGACAACTTGCAGTGTGAGCAACCAGAGCGCTACTGCCCCCCCAGACTCAGACCCATCTTCATTGCTCCAGGACTGTAGGCTCCTCAGAATAGATGAGCTGCAGGTAAGAACGACACTCAAATCTGACTCTTTCCATTCAATGTCAGGTGAAATATTTAATGTCGTTTGGTTTGTCTGGGCAGGTGGTCAAAACTGGGGGAACTCCAAAGGTTCCTGACTGTTTTCAGCGCACACCCAAAAAGCTCTGTATCCCAGAAAAGGCAGAGATCCTGGCTGTTAATGTTGATTCCAAAGGTTTGTCATTTGTTTATGTACTAGCATCCAAGTAATTCAACTTTTTTTATATGTGCTTGTTTCATGCAAGAGAGAAAATTTCTTTCAGTAAAACATATTGCCGTCTTGCAGGAGTCCATGCAGTACTCAAAACTGGAAATTGGGTTAGGTACTGTATCTTTGACTTGGCCACTGGCAAAGCTGAGCAGGAGAACAACTTTCCGACGAGCAACATGGCTTTCCTAGGACAGAATGAGCGTAATGTGGCCATCTTCACTGCAGGACAGGTAAAATGGTGTACCTAAAGAATTACATGCCTTTTTAAAATTGAGTACATGGTATGATCATGTGAAATCATTTTCCCTGTAGGAATCTCCCATTATTCTTCGAGATGGAAATGGCACCATTTACCCAATGGCCAAAGACTGCACGGGTGGAATTCGGGATCCCGATTGGCTCGATCTGCCACCTATAAATAGTCTGGGAATGGGTGTGCACTCTCTTGCCAATCTTCCCTCGAACTCCACCATTAAAAAGAAAGCTGCTATTATCATTATGGCTGTTGAGGTAAATGAGATTTCACATTTAGCTCTGCAATAATCCGTTTTTCTTAGAAGCCAGCTGCTTTTCACTTGGTCTTTGTTTTAAAGTTTTGCCATTCAATGTGTGATAACCTTCTCCATTTCTTATTTAGAAGCAGACGCTGATGCAACATGTTTTGCGATGTGACTATGAAGCATGTCGGCAGTATCTGGTGAACCTTGAACAGGCCTTTCTGTTGGATCAGGGCAGCCATGCTCTCAGTGCACTACTTGGCCACCGTTGTGATGGAAATCGCAACATTCTGCATGCTGCTGTATCTGTATGCTTCCCTGTTAGTAACAAGGAAACCAAAGAAGAGGAGGGTAAGCCCGGTGTGTTATGCATGCATCGTCAAGTTGACTTTAATACCCTGCATCAATTTCAACTCGACTAATTGCTGTTCACATTTTTGGCTTGTCGTCTTCCAATTGGCCAACTCCCAGAAGACTTTTGACTTAACCCAACTGCCACTGTCACAAGATTGTAACGCTCTGTAGAGCAACAAAATGTCTATTCAACAAGACTTCCAGTCTTCATTCATTTGTGTGGGCCCAAGAGTATGAATATAGGCTGGTGGTGGATAAGAATAGCGGTTAGCCCCGCTGGTGTCAGCTATTTTGATCAACCCTAGTATTAAAGAATGCCTTCAAAGGAAGAATTGTGCTCAAAAGGATCTGTGAGTCACTTGGCAATGATGCAGCTGCTTGACATATGCGCTTTCTTCTACAGCTGAGTGACAGCTAGCGATGGGCAATACAGCAGTTATATCAGTCACGTGACTTTTTCCTAAAGCTAACCACACCGACGTGGGCTGCTATGAGATTGGCACATGTGCCCACCCCATCAGTGTTCGGCCGCATCGCTATTGGCCACATATTATTGGACATAATCTGTCATCGAAGCCTCACTTTTACGATTAAAATGTTGTCGACTGCTTGCCACCCGCCTTTTTTTTTTTGCCTTTGTCATCCGATTGCACAGGGAATCATGCATGTATTTAATGCTCCCGCTAACACGGTCTCATTACATCAGACTTGATTGTTGAAAGTCACTCATTTTAGAGTGATTATGAAAAGATCTTATTGGGTGTATGTATTTGTGGTATATACCCTATTGTGGCATTTGGATACATTCATGTTTCGAACATTTTCCAAGGATTTTTGTTCCTTTGAGTGAGCATACCATTATTTCAATGGCTTGCTTTCTTCTGCTTCACATACTAATGCTAAATAATCATTATTTTTCAGAGGCTGAAAGGTCAGAACGAAACACATTTGCAGAGCGCTTATCTGCTGTAGAGGCTATTGCAAATGCCATCTCTGTTGTCTCCAGCAACAGCTCTGGAAATAGGACTGGCTCCTCTAGTAGTAGAGGGTAAGTGTTTGATTGTTCAAAGGGGGGAAAAAAAAGCATGTCACAGCATTTCAGTCTGACTCAAGTCTGGACTTTGACTTTAACCACTCCAAAACAGTCTCTTTTTGGATGATTGGCCTGCTGCAAAAAAATAGCATGTTTCATCTTAAGGTTGTGAGCTCATGGCCAAACATTGTCCCTCAGTTTTCTGGTCCAAAGTGGAATTTGTGGTTCCATTATTCACAGCAACTCCTCTAGGTCCTAAATTCCTGAATAAGGGAGGGAAATACTTTAACCGCCCTTTAATGTGTAATTGGGTTATTTTTGTCTAATTTCTTAAAGTTGGGAAACTATGCAACAAAGTCAGAGTTTGAGAAAAGTCAGAATTTGAGAAAAATTGTGTTCGAAGCCATTAGACTGTGTAAAGTTTAAATCTTAGATGATAGCAACGCGTCTTGTCTTCAGGCTTCGACTGAGAGAAATGATGCGGCGCTCTCTCAGGGCTGCCGGCCTTGGCCGTCATGAGTCTGGTCCATCCTCCAGTGACCACCAGGACCCTGTGTCGCCACCAATTGCTCCACCAAGTTGGGTCCCTGATCCGCCGCCCATGGACCCTGGTGAGTGTGTTAAATAATAAAACGTCACAAAGTCCTACAACGTGCAACGTGCTTTATTTAATTTTGACTTGGTATGGATTGAAACGGCCAATATATTTTCATTTGTCTCTAGACTCTAAGTTGAATGATTGGTCAGCTTAACAAACATCATTACAAACGGACAACAGATTGTAACCACTTGCCGAATTTGACAACAAAGAGGAATGTACATAGGGAATAATGCAAGGCATCTATCTATCTATATCTAACTAGCCTTTTTTTCCATGTGATAGTCCTAATACTGTTTTAAAATAATACTTATGCTGGGCTTGGTTTTTACAGTGTACGAGAGCGTGCGGCTACATTATTTTATGCTTTGGGACATTACAGAATTGACCCAATACATTCTGAATGAGGTTAAATATATTATTTTAGTCATGAAGTGATCCATCTTGTCTCTACAGAGGGTGACATTGACTTCATTTTAGCACCACCTATGGGTTCACTAACCACAGCCCCCACCGGGACCAGCCAGGGCCCGAGCACTTCTACCATACCAGGTCACTAAAGGCGCTTTTCCATTACCCACGCTCCACACCATAACGACCTGGGTTGCCTCCGGATATTTTTTTTTTCATGAGACTTTTTCATAGAAATTGATTTCTCATCTCTATTTATCAAAGTCTCCATGCATTTAATGAACTTTACTTTGCAATGTCGACATACCATGGAATGACTTGCTATTTTGAATCACTCCAACAACAATGGCTGAAGTTTAACCAGAGTTATGATTGGCTGGTGTAATGATACTTTTTTTTTTTTTTTGAAAAGGCCTGTTGAGGCCCTTCCATAAGGCAGCCTATAGTGCCGAAATGGTGCGACCAGAGTGATTGTAAAATAATGAATGTAAAAATGTATTGTCACCCCTTCTGTCCTACTGATTCTCTCAATGTGTATCCCCCCCTATCAATTTTAGCAGGACCATCCACAGAGCCATCTGTTATTGAATCGAAGGACAGGAAGGCCAATGCCCATCTTATACTGAAGCTGATGTGTGACAGTGTTGTTCTAAGACCACATCTGCGTGAGCTACTGTCTGCCAAGTATGGTTCTTTACATTTATAGACATAATAATAGTAAAATACTTTTTGTTGTGTTGAGCAGATTTTGAGGTCAAATGAACAGCTTTGCTTTATTTCAATGGTTTTGATTTCCTTTTAAAGGGATGCACGTGGAATGACCCCCTTCATGCTGGCAGTCAGTGGAAGGGCCTACCCAGCAGCCATTACTGTTTTGGAGGCAGCACAAAAGATGGCCAAAGGTAAGTTAAAGACCTTGCGAAGAGACCGAAAAAGTTGACACAATCCAGAGAAGAATATTCTTAAAAAGGTAATCAGAGGGCCACTCGGTGTTTGGCCCAGGCCCCGGGCCGCCAGTTGTACATCCCTGTACTAGCCACTAGTAGCAGACCAGTTTGCAGTAAAGACGCCCAACTTGCCTCCAGCTTGCTCCTTGTCTGGCATAATACCTCAGGGGAGGTACATTTTTGTATTTATAGTTATGGTGTACAGTACACTGGCTCGATAGCTTACTGCACTCTGTAGTATGAGAAATATATAAGTATCGTACTGAAAGTGAAAAAGTCGGGACACCATCCCTACTTAGTTACAATTTGAATAGATTTCATAATGACACAAATTGGTTGAAACTATTGCTCTTTTTAATTCCTATTAAATCTTTTTTCACACCTTAACCCCACCATGTGCAACAAACTGTTCTTGCTCATTTTCCATTTGCATTACTGTATCCCAATGGGGCAAGCTAGTTTCCAACAGACATTATTTCCCCCTCTTAGTACTGCTTCAGTACTCCAGGGAGGGATTGTCTTTTGATCATGTCAGCTGTTGTTGGAAAAATAAAAAACGACAGCTTGTCTCTAAATTGAGAATCTAGACTTTTTTCCTGCTTAGTATCTGGCATAATTTTTCAATTGCTTTGTTTTTTGTGCTTGAATGTTTTAAATCCACTGTAGGCGACCCAGGCATTGCAGAAAAGGAGGACTCAGACTCTGTTTTCATGGAAATGATTTGCCCCCTGGGAACTAACCCTGACGATTCCCCCCTTTATGTCCTCTGCTGCAATGACACATGCAGTTTTACTTGGACTGGAGCCGAGCACATTAATCAGGTCAGCCCTCACACTGAACTGATGGACAAGATCTATGCAAATAATTGAATGACTTGAATTTTGAAGACAAACTGTCTCTTGACTCATATTATATGTAGGACATTTTTGAGTGTCGGACGTGCGGGTTACTTGAGTCTCTTTGCTGCTGCACTGAGTGTGCCAGAGTGTGTCACAAAGGACACGACTGCAAGTAAGTATTGAGTAACTTTTTTTCTTCTTTTTTTTAAATCTTTGTAGATTTCTCACATGTTTATAATTCACACCACACGTTGGATAATAATATTGTATTGTTATGACAGGCTCAAAAGGACCTCTCCCACGGCATATTGCGATTGCTGGGAGAAATGCAAGTGTAAAACACTGATTGCTGGACAAAAGGCTGCTCGCCTGGATTTGCTGTACAGGTTGCTCACTACCACTAATTTAGTTACTGCACCAAACAGCAGGTAAGTGATATATTCCCAAAAACGGACTGACTTACTCGCATGTATACAGCTAAAGCTCACTACTTGGAAATGTATTTACGCCGAAAATAATTGGGGTCCATGGCCAAACTGCTTTAGACAGAAAGTCGTGTAGAATCGAAGCGTGTAAAATCGAGCTTCACCTGTATTTGTCTTGTTTTATTTCCACTTCTAGGGGTGAGCATATATTACTCTTCCTAGTGCAAACTGTTGCCAGGCAAAGTGTTGAGCACTGTCAGTACAGGCCACCGCGCATCCGAGAGGACAGAAATCGCAAGGCAGCAAGTGCAGATGGTAGGTTCGCCATAAGCTCCCTGTCTTACCTGAGTCTCCTCATATCTATGCAGTATGAAAGTGTTTCCTTTTCCCCATTTGAGATTCTGATATGCCAGATCATGACCTGGAGCCTCCTCGCTTTGCTCAATTGGCTCTGGAGAGGGTTCTGCAGGACTGGAATGCCCTTAAGTCCATGATCATGTTTGGTTCGCAAGAGAATAAAGACCCGTAAGTAGCAGTCCTATTCACTTACAGCAATACATTATGAAAAAAATGTAGGCGATAAATGAATATTTTTGCCATTTTGCCCTGTACTGAAACCTTCAAGTGACTGAGATTGGTCTATGGGCTCAGCATGTAAATGTCACATACTTGTTTTATGGGTTTGGTCACAAGTTGTTTGCTCACTGAATATTTTTCCGTTTTTGTTGTTAGTCTTAGCGCCAGCAGCAGAATTGCCCATCTCCTTCCTGAAGAGCAGGTCTATTTGAATCAGCAGAGTGGCACCATTCGTCTTGACTGTTTTACCCACTGCCTCATTGTCAAGTGTGCTCCTGACATCACTGTAAGTACACTCTGCATCATATGATTGCGCCGTAAAATGTATTTGCTTTATCCAGCTCTTAAACATTCAGTATTAACCAACATGTTAAAGCTTGCATAAGCAAGTACGTACCCCCTGAGTGATCACCTATTCTTATACATTCGCGCATACATTTGCTCATTACTTGAAGTTTGTGCCCTCCTCCACCATGAATGTGTTGACTAAGATTCTGGATACAGTCCACTTTATCAAATCATGCCTGAGGACCTTACAACAATTTCCCCCAGCCATGTTACTTAGGCTAGTTGATTTTGTGAACCATTGACTATAACAATCAAATACATTTCTGAAAGCGGCACAGTATTCATTGTCTTTTCCTTGTTTCAGTTCATAGACACTTTACTTGGCACACTGGTGAAGGAGCTCCAGAACAAGTACACTCCTGGTCGAAGAGAGGAGGCGGTCAATGTCACGAGGAGATTTCTACGCTCTGTATCACGAGTATTTGTAATTCTCAGTGTGGAGATGGCCTCATCCAAGAAGAAAAAGTAAGATCTCCACATATAAGCAAGGGAGCAATTTTTATTGATTTGTTTTCATTTATTTTTACCGTAGTACGATACAACCCACTCCACTTTGCGGTCCTGGTATTATTATTTTTTACACCAAATATGTAAATGTTAATAATTTTGTATTTTGACTGTCTGCCAGCATTTTATGGCATTGTTTTTATTTTAAATCGCCTTGCTGATCACTTTTGCGGTTCCCCTTCCTGTACAGAATGGAATGTTAGCAAAGTTGGGATCCTGACAGGTATATACCGTATATAAAAGAACCACAGCTAGTGAGCAGCTGACCATAACTACAATATATTTGTGTTATTCATTATTAAGGTCACAAGAAAGCAAAATCAATGTGTTAATGTTACAACAGACCGAGGATGAATTTCTGTACCATGGATTTCACTTATTGTGGGGGTATTCTGGAACTTGCGGTGGAGGTGGATTTACTGCATACATGTTTACTCAAGGTTGTTAATGAGATATCCCTCTGATATTTGTAACCCCAATTATTATTGTTTTTTTTCAGCAACTTCATCCCCCAACCTATTGGTAAATGCCGTCGTGTTTTCCAAGCGCTTCTACCCTATGCTGTGGAGGAACTCTGTAATGTGGCAGAGTCACTAATTGTTCCAGTGCGAATGGGCATCGCAAGACCTACAGCCCCATTTACTTTGGCTAGTACAAGTATTGATGCCGTCCAGGGCAGTGAGGAGCTGTTTTCTGTTGAACCACTTCCTCCGAGACCTTCACCCGATCAATCTAGCAAGTGTGTTGATTTTTTTTCTTCTCCATTGTGTGTCTTAAATGAACTTGCAAGCAAACTGTTTATTTTTTATATGTAACTTAATAAAAAAATGTTTTAAAAAAAGATGACAGAAATCCATAAAAATATCTAAATATTTTTGTTCCCCTCCCATTTTCCCAGCTCTAGCCAGACTACGGCTTCCTATATTATTAGGAACCCCCAACCACGGCATAGCAGCCAGTCTCAGCCTGTCAGAGGCAGGGATGAGGAACAGGATGACATCGTTTCTGCAGATGTGGAAGAGGTGAGAGTTTGAGATCATTAAGATAAAGGTTAACAGAGCATGCATTTTTTTTCTGTCTCCTTAAGGACTGAAACTGTTTGAATTCTTTACTTTGAATGATGTCTCAAGAGGTTTTTTTCCTGTCTTAGATTAAATTATTTTCCAAAATTTAAGCATACAATATGGTACATGTTTGTTCCTTGTCTAAAATGGTTAATACCGTGTCCTACTTGAAGCCCCCTTTGGATGTTGGTCCTGCCAGAACAGGCATTGGCTCTTAAAAATCATATAATTCCATAAATTATCGTTCAACCTGCTCCATTGCGCTTTCTTCTGTTGACCTATTTATTTTTCCTTTTAAACTTATTCAATTCTACAGTATATGAATAGTAATTTGGAACACCCTGTACTTATGTTGTCCTCATCACTCAGGTTGAAGTCGTTGAAGGAGTAGCAGGTGAAGAAGACCATCATGATGATCAAGAAGAACAAGGAGAGGAAAATGCGGAGGCAGAAGGACAACATGATGAGCATGATGAAGATGGTGCGACATAGATTTTTGGGAAGGGTTTCTTTCTTTTCTCAAGTTTTTTTTTTTGAGGGGGGGAAGTTGTAGCTATAACCTTGTCCTAAACGGAGGTTATGTTTTTTCCTCTCTGTGCTTATCATTCTCAGGGAGTGACATGGAGCTTGATCTTCTCGCAGCGGCTGAAACGGAGAGCGACAGTGAAAGTAATCATAGCAATCAGGATAATGCTAGTGGCCGTAGGAGTGTTGTCACAGCAGCCACAGCTGGCTCTGAAGCAGGTTGGGTTTCATTTATGTTTGTATGACCTTAATAGCCCATTTACATAGTCCATGGTCTTTCCCTGTTTTAGAAGTTCCCAAATTGTGTATCACTATTTTTTAAATTTCTACAATATCTGATACTAATATTTCTCATGCTGAACTTGAGAGCAAAGTCATTAAAGCTATCCTACTGAAAATTCAATCACAGGAAATATGTCATCACACAAAGGGCACTTTTTAAAATTAAAGCTGATCAACAGTGTACTGTTTAGATTTTTATCATTGTAATATCAAGTGGGCCTGGCAAGTGATGTGACTAACATGCATCCCTGCCTGAAAAATTACTGAAATGAAAATACAGTGCAGAATAATACACAAACTACTAACTTCATCTGTTTATTTTTTTAATTTTAAAGGTGCAAGCAGTGTGCCTGCCTTCTTTTCAGAGGATGACTCCCAGTCCAATGACTCCAGTGACTCAGACAGCAGCAGTAGTCAGAGTGACGATGTTGACCAAGAGACATTTCTATTTGATGAGCCTCTGGAAAGGACAACTAATGCATCCCATGCCAACAGTGCAGCTCAGGCTCCTCGATCCATGCAGTGGGCTGTTAGAAATACCCCCAGCCAAAGGGCTACTGGAAGTGCCGCACCCAGCTCCTCAACATCAGCTGGTCAGTGAATGATGTTGGCTTTTATTTCTTTGCATGAATACATTCTTCAGTGGTTGTTTTAGTTAAGTGTGTGTAGCACCAGACGCATCCTGTATGTTAATATGGACACCTCTTGTTAACAGCGAGCTCCACTGGACTCATATATATCGACCCAACCAACTTGCGTCGCTCAAGTGCAATCAGCTCCAGCGCTGCTGCAGCAGCGGCAGCTCTGGAGGCCAGCAACACCAGTAGCTATTTGACATCTGCTAGCAGCCTCGCCCGGGCCTACAGCATTGTCATTAGGCAGATCTCAGATCTAATGAGTTTGATTCCAAAGTACAACCATCTTGTCTACTCGCAGTATCCTGCCTCTGTGAAGCTAACCTATCAGGATGCGGTCAACCTGCAGGTGAGCTATAGCAATTCCACCAATTGTTAAATTTCTAAATGTATATACCGTTTCTACTTGCGAAATTTCCTTTTTCGCGGGTGGTTCTGGAACGCATCTCCAGCCAAAAACGAGGGATCGCTGTACATTCTTTATTAGACTCCCTTATATTAAACAAGACAAATGTTCTCTGTCTTGAAAGAACTACGTTGAGGAAAAGTTGATTCCCACCTGGAATTGGATGGTGTCCATCATGGATTCCACCGAGGCACAGTTGAGATATGGCTCAGCTTTGTCATCTGCTGGAGACCCGGGTCACCCCAGTCATCCGCTCCATGCCTCTCAACATTCCGCTAGGCGGGAACGCATGACTGCTCGAGAGGAAGCCAACCTCCGCACGCTTGAGGGCCGCAGGTAAAAATCAATGAATGCAAATCAATCAGTCGCAGTTAACCTTGCTGTGATTTTTGAGCAATTGGTTGTAGTTTAATAAGGATGTTCTCGCTCATTCTGTTTCAGGAGAGCAGCCACTCTGTTGACAGCTCGCCAGGGCATGTCTGCACGTGGCGACTTCTTGAACTATGCCCTGTCACTCATGCGCTCCCACAATGATGAGCACTCGGATGTGCTTCCTGTGGTGGATGTCTGCTCGCTGAAACACGTGGCATATGTTTTCCAGGCGCTTATCTACTGGATTAAGGCCATGAACCAGCAGACCACTCTAGAGACCCCACAGATTGATAGAAAGAGGTAACTCCTGAGTACACATTAATTTGCTTTTGAAACTAAATGGTAAATGGACTGCACTTATATAGTGCTTTTTATGTACACCACATGGTGCCCAAGCTCTTTACAATGCCTCTCACACACACACACGCACACGCACACACACACACTCCTACATCAATGGGAAGCTGCTGCTACGCAAAGCGCTGCCAGGTCCACACTTGTATCAAATTTGGATTCAGTGTCTTGCTCAAGGACACTTCAACATGGTCAGCAGGGTTGACGATCAATACCACACCGTTAGAGTTGAGAGGCGAATACCACTGAGCCACATGGCCCCTAAGGAGAAAATTCTCCAACCTTCCTCCTTGCAGCCTATGTTTTTTAAAGACATTTCTGAATTAAAGTTCCGTAATTGTCAGCATCTAAGTTCAGTTGCAACATGCTAAATTATTTAGACCATTACCAGAACAAATCCCTGATTTCCTACTTTTCGCTCTGTTTACATTTTATCAATACTACTCAAAAACATTGACAAATTTTGCTGAAGACAAGGCCCTCTCAGTTTTTTGTCAGTTTTTCCTCAATGGTCTTGAATGGAGGACTGCAGTTTAGCCTGTTAAAATGTACACCCTAGAATGGGAATCCCTTTTTAAATGCAGACCAAGACAACTTGGTCGCCTGACTTTCTCAAGCCTTGTGATGCAGCATTTAATGAGCTACAAAACCAAAAGGACATAATATAGTACTATCTGTTTTGTCTGTGCCTGAGATCTGTTCTCCTGTTTCAATGGCTTCCTCTTTTGTTTTAAAATTGTACCTCGCGTTCAACACATTGTTGTTCAAATTCATTTCTTTCTACAGGAATAGAGAGATTTTAGAATTGGGTTTGGACAATGAGGACTCTGAACATGAAAATGATGAGGACACCAATCAAAGTAAGACATCAATTTGCCCATTTTCAGAAACCGTGTATGTTTTTGTGGCCTAACAATGAGTTTGTCTTGCTCCAGGTTCAAATTTACAGGACAAGGATGAAGAAGCTGTTCCTGCTGAGACCGGTCAGAATCATCCTTTCTTCCGTCGCTCGGATTCAATGACCTTCTTGGGATGTATCCCACCTAACCCATTCGACGTTCCCTTGGCTGAGGCTATTCCATTGGCAGACCAACCTCACCTCTTGCAGGCAAGAATTAGTGCTTAGTCATTGTGCAGGCCACATCCATTATTCGTTATTAGTAAAGACAACCCATGAAATCTCAGCCGCAGGGCACCCTCCTCAAAAGCCCTGCACACACTGTCTGCAAATAATGCGAATAATACCACAATTCACCATATCATTGGTTACCATACAAGCATTTGCATCTCCGCTCCAAAGAAGACAAAATGGAAGTAGTAGTCATCATGGCAACTTTTGTATTGCTAGTTTAGCATGCAGCAATCTAGGTTTTCAAAGGAGCTCATGATGTTTTAAGTCACAATTTTACATTAATCATTCCCTGTCTGTATTGGTGAATAAATGAATATCAGATGAGAGTGTCATATCTGGTGTTTTTAATTTGTAGCACTTGCAAGATAAGTCTTCCTTATACTTATCCTTTTCAGCCTAATGCAAGGAAGGAGGATCTGTTCGGGCGACCCTCTCAAGGCTTGTACTCCTCCTCCTCTTCCATGGTAACCAAAGGTCTGGCTGAGGCAAACGTGGACAGAAACTGCCTGGAGGTAAACTTGGGCACCTCTCTACCCTCCCCCTCTCAGGTATAACCACCCCCTTCACATGGAAAAACAGGTGGGCAGCTGTGTTCTAATATTCAGGGATGAGAATTTTCCACTAATAGGATTCCTGAATTTCTCAACCCAAAATTGACCATTCTCAAGAAACATGATTGTCGATTACTCTATCGCCATTGATTTTAGCGATGCTAAAATGCTCGTAAGTCAAATGTTCTTAATTTGAGGACCTTCTTTATAATGGCTTTATTGTATGTTCTGTTGCCCAGTCATTCAAATTGATATTAGAACACTAGCGTTTGCTTGCTTTTTTTCCCCCCCATTTACATATTACCATTCTTTCACCAACACACTGCCATCCCAGAACACAAGACTACATTAAATTCCACTAACCCACAGGTCCTGCCCACTAAGATGTCTTACTCAGCCAACCTGAAGAATGTGATGAGTATGGAGACTGCTCAGCCGACTTCTGAGAACCAGTCACTTCCAGACCAGGAGCTGGAAGCCTCAAAAGGTGGCCCTTCACCCCACGACCTTGCTGCTCAGCTAAAGAGCTGCCTGCTTGCTGAGATCGGCCTCACTGAAAGTGATGGGCCGCCTCTTCCGTCATTCAGGTAGTATTCACCTTGTTTTCATGCCAATGTAATGCAGAGGATGTAAAATATTCATACCTGACATGACATGCTGCAGTTAAAAAAAACAGATCATGTCTGTTAACTGCAAGCAATATTTAGTAATGAGCATAATTTCAGCTATTCACTTTGGTATCTTTTAATATAGTCAGAATATGACTAAACATTGACACTCGCTATTTGCCTTACTGTGTGCAGACCTCATTGTAGCTTCATGGGGATGATGATTTCACATGACATGTTGCTTGGACGCTGGCGTCTGTCACTGGAACTGTTTGGTCGTGTCTTCATGGAGGATGTTGGGGCTGAGCCTGGATCGGTACTTATTACGTTGTTTTTATTTTAATTGTATTTTTTATCCAAATGATCAAAGTTTTATTACCTGTCAGTTCATTGAAACCTTTAGTGATGCCTTAAAATAACTGCAGTGTATTGATATATATATATATATATATATTATATATATATTATATATATTTTTTTGTTTTAGGGCGTAATTATATTTAATTACTTTTTATTTTTATTTTAGATTCTCACTGAGCTCGGTGGCTTTGAGGTAAAGGAGTCAAAGTTCCGCCGAGAGATGGAGAAGCTAAGGAACCTGCAGTCCCGAGACTTGGCGTTGGAAGTTGATCGGGATCGAGACCAGTTAATACAACAGACCATGCGTCAGTTGAACACTCACTTTGGCAGGAGGTGCACAACCACACCAATGGCTGTACACCGAGTAAAGGTCACGTTCAAAGATGAGCCGGGCGAGGGCAGTGGCGTAGCCCGTAGCTTCTACACCGCTATCGCGCTGGCACTCCTCTCCAATGACAAGCTGCCCAATTTGGACTGCGTGCAAAGTGTCAGCAAGGGCATGCAGGCCAGCAGTACGTGTCATCACGATTACAATTCAAGTATGAAATTATAAAGAAACTATACTGTATTTTGGAACTTGAGTTCATTCTTGCATACTGAGCAGTTAGAGATTTCAAATGAACTCAAAAGTGAACTTTTTTTTTCCTCGTTTGTTTAGATCTAATGCAGCGTTTAAGAAACAGAGATCGGGAAAGAGAGAGGAGAAGTGGAGGTCTACGAGCGGGCTCCAGGAGAGACCGGGACAGGTGATCTCTTAACTACGTGGCCACAAGTGGCACGTATGTTACATGTGTTTGTATGTTACAGAGACTCTAGGAGACAACTATCCATAGACACCAGGCCGTTCAGACCATCATCAGAGGGCAACCCAAATGATGAGCCTGACCCACTGCCTGCCCATAGACAAGCTTTAGGAGAAAGACTTTACCCACGTGTTCATGCAATGCAACCGGTAGGTAACAAGAAACCTTGTCAATTACCGGTTAATTTTACTTGGAATACATCAAAATTACTTTTTACACATTGGCCATAAAATTATCTTGAAAGCTTATTCTTACAAAATCTATCAAAAAGTGTAGGCGTCTTTGTTTACGTCTGTCAACGTTACCTATTTTTACAACTGCAGCCAGGGAGCGCAATATGGCGCCATAGATAAGAATTTTGGCCTATCTGGTGCCCGTGTGCCCCAAATTAGTGAACCCTGTTTTACATAGTTTAATCTTGTGTACAATTCTTTTTAGTACATCCCAAGACTTGTTGCTTGTCTTAGACTTAGACTTAGACAGACTTTGTCATTTTACTCAGTGCACACAAAACGAAATTACGTTGCATGTCTCCAGGCCTTTGCCAGTAAAATCACAGGCATGTTGCTGGAATTGTCCCCTGCACAACTTCTGCTGCTGCTGGCCAGTGAAGATTCTCTCAGAGCCAGAGTAGAAGAGGCTATGGAGCTGCTCATTGCACATGGAAGGTTAGAATATATTAACCTCTTACACAATGCATTCGTAAAAACTCTGTAACCAATGCTTAATTTTTGCAACAGTAGACCATATTCTGTTTTTATTGTAAATAATCAATTCCTCTTATGACTGATACCCAAGTTCAATTAAATATCAGTCTTAGAGCACAACACTATCCAATGGGACTAACTATGAACTCTGTCTTACCCAGGGAAAATGGTGCCGACAGTATATTGGACCTGGGACTTTTGGAGGCTCCAGAGAAAGCACAGGTAAAGGTCTTATCCTTAATGTTCCATGACTTAGAGGAAGTCATGTCAAAAATGTTCTTTACAACAATATGTTCAATGCACCCCTACTAGTCTAAACATGACCTTCTGATGACTATTGTGTTTGTGGAATATGAATTAACAAGAAAAATCCACCTATTTTGCCACTTGCTGTTGACTTAAAATGACATCAGAGTTTCTCAGGGCTCATGTAATGCCCGACCGATTACGGCGCTGCTGTTTTCTGTGTTTGGTCATCAAATGACCTAAGTAACTGTGGATGTCATTTTGGGTTGACAGGAAGTAGCAAATTGCCAACCTAGAATCGCTTGACTGTTTTCCTTCACACAGCCCCTGCTGTACCAATAACCTATTTTTCCTCTTGGGTTTTGTATAGCAACAGGATAACCGAAAGCGCCATGGTTCAACACGTAGTGTGGTGGACATGGAGCTTGATGACCCTGACGATGGGGATGACAACGCTCCACTCTTTTACCAGCCGGGAAAACGAGGCTTCTACTCGCCTCGGCCTGGAAAGAACACAGAGGCCAGACTCAACTGTTTTCGTAACATCGGCAGGTAATGAACATCAGTGGACCATCACATATTTGTGGTTTGGCATTTCTGAATTCCCCTATTTGTAGACTTTTTTTTTGCATCCTTTTTTTTTTTTTTTTTTTTGCATCCTTTTTTTTTTTGCATCCTTTTTCCTTTCTTAAATAAATCCCAAATTCTCAATGTAAAATGTGCACAGTGCATATAGTAGGTACTGGAGGAGAAGTGGTTCGGAAGATGACTGAATGAACTTTAAACAATTAATTTGCTAATTGCGGTTTGGTTTAGTCCCCGTCTCAGATTCGTGTTTGTCTTCACTGGCAAATTCTTCAGGATTGACTTTTTAATGTGATTATTTTCATTATAGGATACTGGGGTTATGTCTCCTCCAAAATGAACTCTGTCCAATAACGTTGAACAGACATGTGATCAAGGTCTTGCTTGGGCGCAAGGTAGGCAAAAGCCCTCTTATCGAATAAGATTTGTGACATAAAATTGATTGTACTAACAATAGGTACTTTGTCATTCACTGCAGGTGAACTGGCATGATTTTGCATTCTTTGACCCGGTAATGTATGAGAGTCTGAGGCAGCTGATCCGCCATTCGCTAGCAGGTGAAGCGGAAGCCGTTTTTGCTGCAATGGATTTGGCCTTTGCCATTGACCTTTGCAAAGAGGAAGGGACTGGACAGGTAATGACACCCTTCGTATTCTTTCGCCAAAGAAAAAGTTCATCCTAGGTGGTCACACCCACTTAATTTCCAAGTTGAATCACCACCGATATATGCACAGCCCTAGTTAAAACCCACAAACAATTATTTAGAAATTCGCAGTACAGCAGGATTCACTGTACTTCCAAGTACTGTATGCACAGTGAGCTGTGATTGTTGCAACATATTTTAATTTCTCTACATCATAAATGGAGAGTAATTATTTCGACATCATATGGCCCCACATTCACCAATTCACGCACAGACAGTTGGAATGAGCACCATTACACAGCCAGTGCAAGTTAATGAAAGCCCCACAATGCTTCTAGGTAACTGTGGATAAGACACTTGTTAAAGCTTAGTATTTTTAGACCTTATTTAACTTGACTGTGTTCCACCTGATCTAGGTGGAGCTTCTCTCTGGTGGAGTCAACATGCCAGTAACTCCCCTCAATGTGTACGAATATGTGCGGAAGTACGCAGAGCACAGAATGTTGGTTGTGGCTGAACAGCCGCTCCATGTGAGTCCTTTTCCTTGGTTGTGAATTTACCATCAAAACATCAATACAATAAGTGTTCGTCCAAACTTTAAAGGTTTATTGTCATTATGTAAAGTAGTGCTGTGGAAAGATTGTCACGTTAATGGAGACATTTATTCATGTTCTTTATCACATCGATCCAAGGCGATGAGGAAGGGTTTGCTGGATGTTCTTCCGAAGAACGCCCTGGAAGATCTGACTGCTGAGGACTTTCGTTTGCTTGTCAATGGTTGCGGAGAGGTCAACGTGCAAATGCTCATTAGCTTCACCTCCTTCAATGACGAGTCTGGTATGTCTGCTCTATGGATCTTGCATCTGACAGTCATCTTTGTTAACTTGGAATGCAGTTCCTGCATGTGGACACTGAAAATACCAAACAAAGACTTGTTTATTCAACAGGGGAGAATGCAGACAAACTACTGCAGTTTAAGCGGTGGTTCTGGTCAATAGTGGAGAAGATGAGCATGACAGAGAGGCAAGATTTGGTAAGATCTGATTCATAAATCTCCACACATGATCGGGCCTAATGGTACAATAGTTTGGAATAAGTAATGCTGAATGAATGGGTGTTACCCCATTTTTCGGACCGTTATGCGCACCGGCGCAACTTTGTTTCAGCATCAACGAATGAGTCTATTTTAATACATTTTCATTAGTGCTGTGCACAAATGGGTGGTAATACAGCCATTCGTACGAGTGGCTGTAGCAAGTAAAAGATCAAATTTTAATTTGCTGACTCGGATCAGATGATGTGACATCACCAGAATCGAGGTTTTGTCTACAACGTAATCTTTATTAATACGTTTTCAAAAAATTGAACATCTGATTTAATTTGTAGATAAGGCGCGATTGATCTGTTCTCCAGTTACAATTAGGGTTTGTTTTGGGTTTTTTAACTTTTTTTTCAAAACTTTTTTACGTATCCCCCTCAACAGCAAATTAAAAATTGTAAGTGTGTCTTATGGTTGAAAAATGTGGTGCATTCTTGAATGGCTAGACTCAATCATTTTCTGGTTATCAGGTATACTTCTGGACCTCCAGTCCATCCTTGCCAGCCAGTGAAGAAGGCTTTCAGCCAATGCCCTCCATTACCATTCGGCCTCCAGACGACCAGCACCTCCCCACAGCCAATACCTGCATCTCGCGCCTCTATGTGCCACTCTATTCTTCAAAACAGATACTCAAACAGAAGCTCCTGTTAGCCATTAAGACCAAGAACTTTGGTTTTGTGTAGTTATACAAAAAAAGAGTTACAAAAAAAAGTAAAACATGTTTACTGTTGTGTAATATTTACTTAGCTCCATTTTGTAGATTTATTTTTTGTCTATACAATTTTATTAAAATTCGACATACTGTCGCTATCTCCCCAGAAAATATTTGTGTTGTGAACACCAACTTATTTTTTTTTTCAATTTTTATTGTTTTTTTTCTTTGTGTTAAAATTAAATGAAAAAGATGTATACAGTCCAGAACATTCCTGCATTGGCACTGTAAAATGTTAAGCCCACAGCTCTACTCTATTAGCCAAAACGTTTGCTTCCCAGGAATTGAGTCTGACAGAAATCTGTTTGCCGAAACCCAGCCAAAGATAATGGCAGTAGAGGTATTTAAAAGAAAAAAAAAAAGACACTGTGATAATAATTTTCCTTCCCAAGAAAAGTGCTATCACTGATAGTTCACTGCTGCCTTTGTTTTTTTTCTTGTACAGGGGGAGTAGGGAATTTCAAAATAAACTTGGATGCAAAACGTTTGACATTCTTTTTTTCATGCAGCAAGCATTCAAGGCAACATGTCTGTGACCGCGGTGTCTCGACGTATAGGTTTGACAAGCTATGATAAGATTGATTCACTACAACCATGGTAACGACAAACACGCCTGGATCCAGCTTTTCTTGATAAACTATTTTTCAGTCTGACAACAGGTACACTTCAATGGGCAACTCAAGTCATATTTTCTTTAAAGTGATATGCTGTACACCCCCAGGAGCCTAAACAGCAATTGGATTAAAACTGCTCTTGTGGAATATAAATGATGTGGCAAATCGAACCTGTTTTTATCCAGCCCACGGCGTTTCACTTATT
Source organism: Syngnathus typhle (assembly GCF_033458585.1). Lineage (NCBI taxonomy): Eukaryota > Metazoa > Chordata > Actinopteri > Syngnathiformes > Syngnathidae > Syngnathus > Syngnathus typhle. Next base: position 8,330,552 of record NC_083747.1, on the reverse strand, counting down.
TCATTTATTGTCAACTATAAATGACATCATAGTTGCTCCGGGAACAATCATGTCGCAGTGTTTTGTTGTGATGATTTTTAAATGGATCATTTAAGAAAAGAAATAGAACCCACGTGAAGACTGACCATTGATTTATGAAAAAAGAACATTGACCAAGTTTCAATCCCATATCATCGAATTATGTGACTACAATGAACTTTAAATTTAACGTGGTATCAAATGTGACCTTTCGGTCCCTCAAATGCTGTTTTGTGAATGCAACAAAATCATGTTTCAAATGAGATTCACAACATTTTAATTTATTTTTATTATGACACTTAATTTTAGTTCACCAACATTCTGTCTCAGTAAAACAGAGTCCGTTTTATTCCGTTTCTGTTCACGTCACGCCTTGGAAACGTGTAATGGAGTATGACGTTTTTTGTGTATATTCTTTGTACGACATTGGGATTTTCTAACTTCCGGTGTGAATTGAACGCACCACAAATTTGAGAGGGTATCGTTTCTCCTCCTCCTCCAGTCGACTCGAAGCCATATGAGGTGAATGTGGCTTGCTCGTGGTCCCTGCAGACACATTGAGAGCAGAGCTTTACAATTGTATCCGCTTTATTACGGCCTACGAAGCGCATATCGGGGTTGGAAAGATTTGTCGATTCAGCTAGGCTAACTGGTTAGCTATCTAGCTAGCTTGGCTACCTGTCTAGTCGTTAGACTGATGTAGTTAGTGGAAGGACGTGATGTGTTTAATGTTTTCCATCATGTCAAAGTCGTCTCGCTGCTATTTTTAGCCAGCATCGCAGCCTCGGTCAGCTCACAAGGGCGGCTTTTAGTTGTGAATCGTTGGGAAGCTTTCTTAGCAACACACATGATTGAAGAGTGGAGGGACGCGGCCTCTCAGCAGGCCGAGCAGCTTGTAGCTCGTGTGAATGAATTGCTGTCCAAAGGCCAAGAGTTTTTGCGAGAACAGCTCGGTGTGGATTTGGCGATCAAGCCCGAACTCATTCCGCCATGGGTGATACTCGTTGCGGCGTGCACCGGCTTCGTGCTAGTGCTTGTAATATGGGCCTCGATGTGCCAGGCTCTCTTCAAGAAACGGCCTACGATCACCGTTGTGGAGGACAACGTCGAGGTTAAACGAAGTGCCAGTAAATCAGTCAAATCAGAGGAGCCGAAGAAGAAGAAGAAAAGGACGGAAAAGGCACGTAAATAGACCCGCTCTTCCCATTTGAATGACAATGGTACTCTCACCCAAATTAGCTGCTAAGCTAACATTCCGAATCAGAATTCAGTCGGATCCACCCAATGGTCCTATGAAATGTAAAACACTGCATTCATTTTATTTTGCATTTGGCGAAACGTTTTGTGTCGTTCTTAATTTTGTCTTCAGAAAGCTCAGCCAAACGGGAGAGCTGTCACTGAGGAGGTACAGGAAGAAGCGGCCATAGTTGAAGATAAAGTGCCACATCAACAACCGCCTCCTTCTCAAACCAAGAATGAAAAAGCTGATGAGGTAATTATCCGACCCAACCCACATAAATTGTCTCAAACTGCTAGTTTGATTCCCGTTTCAATATAGTTGTGAGCCACATTACACTCAAAAGGTTTTCAAATGGACGGATTGATGGATTACAAAGATGATTAGTTTAACTCACTCAAAAGTAATCAACAACACTATCTCTGAAAAGTGTTTCTATTTTCACCATGACCTGCGAAGAGCAAAATGTCCCCGATATTTCTCAATATGTAGCTGCACCACTTCATCAGATCTACAATGTTGTGCAACATGCCTAACCGTTGGTTAATGTCAGTGATCTAGTTGTTCTACAAAATTGAAAATTACAATCATTGATGAAGCATTAACATGACAATTGATAATGGTAAGACCTGAAAAATAAAAAGTGTGCCTTAAATTTTAGTGTAAAGTAGTCAATGCCTTCAGCTTGCATGTATGCATTTTATTGATTCTGTGAAAAGGAAAGTGTCTGGTGTGAAATGTGTGTGTCACCCTTCAGTGAGGTAACCACAGCAGCTGCGCGTGTTGGGTTTCAGTGTTAACTGTAACCTGCAGATGCTGCAAACACTCACCCTGTCGGCTTAGGTCAAAGCAATTCTATCCATACTACCTCCATGATAGCATGAAGTAGCAACCTGTCAAATAGGTGTTAGATATCAGTGTATGGACTAGTGTAGATGTACTTACAACTTGGGAATTATTAAAAGGGGTCTTACCCTGTGAATATAGTTTCACTTATAAATAGACTTGAGTATGCTTCTTTCGTTGCTTGCTGATGAAATCTTCTGCCGCAGCTCAATGTGTTGTCGATCATTTCCCGACAAAATTGCTCTAGTTCTTCTGGTGATTATGTCGATTTCTCATCTTCTAGACAAAGAAGTCCAAAAAGAAAGCCAAACAGCCAGTGAAGGAGACGGTTACTGCCGTTGGAAAGGAACCGGAGGAAGGTAAAATGTCATTTATACTTTTTTTTTTTTTTTTTAAATATGGATTGCGGTCAGACAACAAGAAGTTTCACCAGATGATAATGTCTACCATGTTTTCAACCTAATGCTATGTAAGATGGAGCACTCATCATCAATTACTTTATCTTATGTTTATTCTTAAGATTTTAGTTATCAGTGTTGTAGAGCTGCTCAGTGAAATACTTTGTGAAGGCAGATTTGTTTCAAAGGAGGTGGTGTATACTTCCTTATGGACTACTCTCTAAAAAATGTTTGCAACTAATTCCACATTCAGGGACCTGGGAGACAAAAGTCAGCAACAAGGAAAAACGTGAACAACGCAAGAAGGACAAAAATTCCAGTGATGGCTCCGCCAGTCCTGGTGGTGGTGGTGGCAGCACCCCTGTGAGCGTTACTCCAGAACAGCGTAAGGCTCCAGCAGCCACTCCACCTGCCAACCAGAAGAAGAAAAAAGGTTTGGATTTTCATGAAAGCCGCTTCTTTCATAGAGTTCATGGTCCAAAGTTTGAACATCACAGTGGTCAACGGACAAACCTTCCACATTTTGCTAATCTATGTCTTTTGGAAATGTCAGTCTCCACTAGGATTGGGTGGTATTTGAATGACTCTGGTTCTAAACGATTCTCGATACTGATCCTCTTTGGGGGCTGGGTCAAAAATGTTTGGATGGTTTAAATTAGGGCTGTCCCATCTGGTGGACAGACAGACAGACACAGACAGACAGACATATGAGCATTGACTGAATGTTGTCTTTATTAGATATGGAAGTGTTGTATTTTTTTCCACTTAACTCGATTTTTTTTTTCCTGTCAGGGGAGTCATTGAAAGTCACAGCAGAGAAGGTTAATGCTGCCGTTTCTCATGGTAATTATCAGTGCAATGGATGTTAACACGGGTATCTTATTCAAGCTTGTAACTCTATTGCGTGTTTTTATATTCTTGCCGACTACCACACCTTTCATTGTTGGTATCAGTTAACAAGTGTGAGGCACCAACAGTATCAGCAGGTGTGGGTGACAGTCAAGGGGTCAAGGTTCCTCAGACTGTTGCTCCAAAGAATCAAGGCCCTCGGACTGCCACAAAAGACCCAGCGCCACTGTGGAAGAGTGACATTGATGGTAAAATGGAGAAATATTATTTATTTTAATAATAAAAACATTATAAACCACCCACAGTACAGTTAGCAATGTGACAAGTGGCGGCCATCTTGGTGAAATTTTCCAAAAAGGATAGAATGAGCACTTCACATGTCTCTTAAGATCCTCCATAACCGATACATTTCTGAAAGAAAAAACTGTTGATGACTGAAGTACGTGACCGTGTTCAAATTATGCTATTGAAGTTGTGTTTCCTTTGAGCAAGTGAAATATCACGGTAATTTTAAGAAGTACTCTTTGGACACCTTGGAAATTTAGCTTTTATGATCTTATTTGTGGATATTTTAAGATGAACTTTTGAAAAAAATCAGGTAATTTATTCAAGTTTTGAAATGGTCAGCCTCACATTCGAGGACGCAATACAAACAAAGCAGTGATAATTTGCCTAATTTACCATTTGGATAATAGGTAATGGCTTCAGCCATTTATCAGGATTCATATGTAAAATGCACTGTTGTTTCCCCCCCTCTTAGATTCATGGACTGTGATTGACCGTGTTCCAGCTGATCTAGGTTCCTTTACTAAACTGGGTGTTGGCACTGCTGGTAAGTGAAGTGCATTTGCAGTGTTTCTTCCCATTGGAGGGAAAACCATGAGATACATGGGGTGTCATGTGTTCAGATCCGCTGCTGGGAGATAACGCCCCATGGCCCAGTCAGCCCAAAGCAGATGATGAGTGGTCCGGATTTAGTAAGAATTGTCAATATTATTCTGATATCCACCTTTTTGCCACAGTTAAGCATGCACTCACTTACCCATATTTCGATTCAGATGGTGGATCAGCAGATACCAGCTCCGACTGGAATGCGCCCGCTGAAGTTTGGGGCAACTATGAGGCGCCGACCCCTGTTCATGAACAGCCTCCAAGTGAGCCCGCTAAATCAAATCTACAGAGTGGAGCTGCTGTAAGTAAGACCGAGCAGAGCCCTAGAAACGTTTGAAACAAAACCTATTCTAGATGCTTCCTGAGGGTGTTGGACCCCAGGTAGCTGTCCTCCTTTTCTGCCTGGAAGCTCCTAATACCTCAATACATAAAAGCATCTTAATTCAAGAAGTGAATCAAAATGTCGAGCTTTTTGGATATAACAAGGCTTGCTTTTGGAAAAAAAACCAAGTGGTTTTCTTTTTAATCAACATCCTGAATGTATTTAGGAATTACATACTATATTATTATGACGTCATTAGAATCCAAACTTAAATAGGAATTTTTAACTTGACCAGCAGATGGCGCAATTATATTGTTCTTTTTTTTTCTTTTTCTATGTGCAGCTGTTCTGCTCCGTTAACAGTACAATCATAAAAATATGATTATTTTTAAAACAAATATGTGTACTGATGGATTTGCACGGGGAAGTATTTCCTGCTTAACTCAGTTATGTCAATTAGTGACTCGGGGTGGGAATAGGTCAGATTTGGGAACTAGTTCTGTCCATCCATTTTGTTGATTCCAGGTTCTAAAATACTTGGTTACTAATGTTATGCCTGCAATCTTCAGTTCCCACAGAATTCCCTTTAAAAATATTTGTGTGTCATCAGTTTGCTTTTAATATGTAATACATGTACACTTCATGTCTGCTGGTTTTGAGTGAAGCCTCATCAAATGTACTGGTGCATGTTTTTTATAGGAGGAGGAGGACGATGAAAAGGAAAATGGAGAGGCAGCTTCTGATGGAGCTACTAAAAATAAAAAGAAGCGGAAGAAAAAGAAAAAGGCAGCTGAGGAGGGAGAACAAGTCCAGGTAACTGCTAGTCGAAATGTTTTGGGCAAATGAATCGTTATTGCACCCAAGTGTGTGTGTGTATTTTTTTAATTTAAAGTGTGGTTAAGTTGTTCTCCAACTCTGACATGTTAAAATGTTACTTTCAAAATAATGCCTCTACATTAAAAGGCAGGTGGAGGCTTTCATTTTTTCAAAATGAAACAACTTGGAAATTGCCAGCATCACTAAAGAGAATGTTTGACTTTTGTCGTATTCAGGGGTGGACATGTAATTTCAGTTTATCATATTTTCAACACAAGCTTGCTAAACACACTAATTCTAACTGCCTGCCCCTGCTTAGCATGAAGTTCCAGAGACGAAGGTAGAAGTTACATCCCTACTGAAAGATGAAAAGGAAAAAGAAAAGGAGAAGAAGAAGAAGAAGAAACCGAAGCAGCAGCAGCCGTCTGCTCAGGAGCATGCTGTTGAGGTTGGTGGCACTAAGATTTTGGGTCATATCACGTGACGCGAAGTATACACAACTGCCATGTTTGTAATGTATTTAGTTTTCCCATAATGTTATGTAGGATGGGCATCATTAAGATTTCAGTAATACTCCGCTTTATATTGCTTATCAATCTGATGCTTTAACTGTGCTTTATCAGTACCTTTTTAACGTAAATTAAATCATCTTACAACTACAACATTATGGTAAAATATTAATATTATCAGGAAAAAAAATAGTTTCAACAAATCATCACTCCAATGTTAAACATAGTCATTTAGTACAAAAGTAAAATTGGAAAATGACAAATGTATGAATTTTAGTGCTTATTAGAAAGATAAAAGGTGCAAAATAACTTTTAAGTATTCTAAATGGATTTGCATCGTAGGTGAAATTGGAGAGACCAGTGAAAGACAGCACATCTCAGAAACCTCTTGCCACACAAGTGCCGCTGAAGCAACCTGAGAGACATACCACTGCTCACTTAAACCTTCCTGTTCCAGCACAACAGCGTGAGTACATTGACCTGACCACTTTGCATTTGCACTAAAGGGTAATAATGCACAAACTGTGTGTGTGTGTGTGTGTGTGTTTTTTTTTTTTTTTAAACTATACATATAGAAAAACCAGAGGAAAGTCAGGCCGCCAAGGTGTCAAAGAAGAAGAAGGCAAGAAGGGACACATGAGTCGACTTTGCAGTCAACCATATGCCAACGACTTGACATCCTGATTATGCAACAACTTTTAAAGACAAGAACTCTGACCTACAGTCAACTAAATGGACTTATCTTAAATCATGACTTAAAAAACGAGAATGTTTTACACTGTCGTTAGGTCATGGAAAAGTGACCCTAGAAGCAGCTTAATCTAATGTCATGCTTTGTGAATTAATTTTTAAACATGCTTTTGATACTGTCTTGTAATTCTTTTGATTGAACTAAGTGAAGGAGCTAGTCATTAGAAATGTAGATGTAAAGAAATTGTCGTGGTGACTTTTGAGGTTACTCAGCATGACATGCTGAACCGGCCTTTTGTTTTGTCAGCTGTACAGTGAGTGTCATTGAGTGAAGAAGCTCAGATGTTAATTTGAACAGTTTGGCTCAGCGGTGCTTGAACATGTCTATTCTGTACTTTTCATGGTCTGTGGGATTCCAGCAGACTCTGTCCATCCGATTTATTAAGTAACTTGTCTGTTGTGCTGAGACTTGCGATCTTTTGCGGTTTTTACGCCATATGCTTTGTTGCCGCAGTCATGTTGGACCCACTGATTGAAGATGCGCCATGTCTTCAACCTGTTTCTGACTTTCCAGCTGTAGTCAAGTCTCAAGATTCTTTTGTAAGAAAAAAAATGTAATAAAAGTAAAGCGGAAGCCATATGTTAAAAGACCAAAGTTACTGCGCACTGTTATTTTTAACCCCCCATTTCTGTTGGTGAACTGGCTTTGCATGTTAGGCCTGCCTTTTTTAAGATAGCAAGTGTTACGGACTATTCAAAGACATTACTTAATATCAAAGAAAAGCCAAGTAAATAAATTGTTTCTAAACAATTTAATAAGTAAACGATCCAAACCTCCAGAATCATCTAAAAAAGCAATTACTCTCTGAAGTGTGTAACTGGTTGAAATCAAGCTTTGGTGATAAATGGCAATGAATTTTTGCTCACTGTAGAGTAATTTGTCCCACTGTTTTGATTCCAGTTTAAGGTCATACCAGAGGATCAATTGGATTTATAGTTAACTCGAGTACGTGAGTTGAAGTCACACTGATAACCTGGCTGCATTTCGTAACGCACCCTGTGTTGAGATGAATCGTTTTTCATTGGCGAGATGCACACTTCAATCAAATAGGCTTTTTTTTTCTTTTAGGTATATAAAATCAGCATCTAGAATACGATTCTCTGCATTTACCTGAGTTATATTTGTGCAATATTTTGCTTGATGGTATGAAAATAAAGTGATAAAATATGCAAATGTAAAAGTAAATTAAAAAAGGTGAGGTAAATAATGGTTGAAAGTATATGTATATATCTCTCCATCTCTCAAATGTAAAAAATTAATGTGGCCGTTGTACACAAAAGTGCGGGTTCCTCTGAATTAAAATGTCATGCTTCAGCAAAATGCTTTATTTTGAAAACCGGAAGTTGCATTAAGCATGTTCCGGTTTTTATACGCTGGCGCTCTGCAGGTAATCTGCTCACAGAGCTAAATAAGAAGCAGGGGGGCAGAGGTTGTTTGTCATTCCTCGGTGCAGACTGAAGGCACGCTCCGAGGGAGCGCCGACATCCTTTTCAAAGGTTGACATGATGACAACATCCCCGTGGGACTTGTGGTACTCTACAAGCTGCTGTCTATGCTGTCATGTCCGCACTGGAACCATCATCTTGGGGGTCTGGTACATGGTGAGCACCGCAATCCGCTGTTATCTGCAAGCTGTACTACTCTATCTACAAACCCATAGAGGACCATAAAATGTATTATAATCATGAAATTCATTCCGAATACAATCATGATTTTTAAATTCCCATGCATGATATGCTTGATGTTACTCCTGTTAAAGGCAGATCACATATTTGAATGAAGACATGAGCATGTATTGGCTTTGAAATAAATGACAAATTGTGACTAGATGCAATTTCATATGTTCATAAAATATGACAGACTTTCCATAGTGTGATTGTAAAAGACAAGGGTAAACAATCGCACACGTGGAAAAATAGTGTGACTCTCCTAATGAATAAATTAACTGCGGTCCTCCTTATGTAGCGGCCCGCTTTTGTTACAGGGTGCCTATTGAATTTTCCATGTATGAGTCATCTGCTGAAAAGCTGTGCTTGGCCAGACGAAAGCCCTAAACCTTATTAACTCCATTTATGGATTTTTACGTCAGTATTATGCACACACTGGAAACTTCATTCCATTCGCACAAAAGACCTCCGTCAAAATTGGAAGTGACTGAGAGTTATTCCTTGTTGTCTTATCTGCCCATATGCTGTGTGTCCCTAAGCTCATCAACGCTGTGGTGTTACTCATCCTGCTCACAGCGCTCAGTGATCCTGAGCAGTACCACCTGACCAGTGCTGAGTTGGCTAATGACTTGGATGTCATGGATGATGCCAGTAAGTTACTCAGAGAAATTGGTTTCTTTGTCCCATCAGTTTCACAGAGAGTCTAAATGGAACCTCTCTACAGATGTCCAGAGAATTTGGACATCACTTATCACTCATTGATAAGGTGCTGAGCATTCAAAAAGCCTCCTCCTGTTGGAGCAGGTGTCCACTCAGACCAGTTTGACAGGTGGGACGCAGTGAGAGCCACTGTTAGCCTTTGGTCTGCGGTGACCTACTTTTGAGGGATTAAGCTGCCTGATGATAGTTTTCATCCATGTCAGTGCTTTTGGACTTTTGACCTTCAATCAAAACAGCGCACTGTTGTACAGCAATAAGTAAGAATGAAAGCTTTGAAGGAATGGAAAGTGGCTGGCGTGTCATCTATTATTGATTGTATAACCGGATCCTTCTATGACATTGATCAGTGTGTTTTGCATTCAGGATGAAGAACGTTATACCTGGTTAATGAGAGCTAACTAAATGTTTGATGAAGTAAGGCAAAAGAAATACAGCACCAGGACCTTAGGAATGTTACAGGCCGAATAGAAAAGGTGCATTTAAATTTAAAATATTCCCTGGGAATAATTATTATAATTGTAATCATTGATATCCAAAGGCCCTAAGGATTAAGAATTGATGGCTACTTTATACACCTAGTTTATCGTCTTGCTGAAGTGAGTCCATTTGAGAGGGCGGCATGTCTCATGCAAGTGGACAACTTGACACCCTGACCCATCTACTGCTGGACCAATAGAGGCCCAAGGATTTTGTTTCCATAATGACTAGAATAGGTGGGGAAAAAAATAGGTGAGCAAGGTCTTTTATTTGGGAGAGCAGGGTGTAGGAGCCCATAAAGACAATAAAAGCATTTGAATTCTTGATAGTGACGCTTCATAAACGTCACTGCAGTCAAATATGAGCATAGCAGAAGCTGACCTGCTAATGCTAATCTGTGTGTTCAATAAAAGCCAGTGCAGCTCTGCTTACCTTTTGGCTTTGATACCATAGCAGCGTTTCTGCATGATAGTTTGTCTGTGCGATAATGCTTTTCCCTTTCATGATTGTGCGATTAATATTGTCCACTTTTTACTACGACACATTTTGCATCTTTGTTTTAGATTGTCTTGCAAATACATAAAGTTAACCTTGTTTTTCTGCTTCAGACATGTGCATTGCCTCGGCCATCTCTCTGCTGATGATACTCATATGCGGGATGGCAACGTATGGGGCATACAAGGTAAAATGCACGTTTTCCCATTTATTTCCTTTACCCTGAACATTTTAATACTTGGGCATGTGCACTCTTGCAATGTAGTTGGGTTTATTTGATCACTCAGTGTGATTTGATTTTGTATATTCAGGGAAATCCAACATATTATACAACCTCTATATATTTTCCCTGCAACACAACTTAAGATGTGTTTGGCATTTTAGGTCTTAACAGCTTGTACAAATTGATCCTCGATCTCCTACCAAATCTTCTTTTCAGTTGTGTGCTGCCTGGATCATCCCGTTTTTTTGCTACCAGATCTTTGACTTTGCACTCAACACCTTAGTTGCTGTGAGCATCGTGGTTTATCCAAATACCATCCAAGATTACCTGCAGCAATTGGTAAGTGTACTGAGTGGCAACGTAATAGTGTGTCATCTATACATACATGTTTCTGAGCTGCATACTTTGCTCTTTCCTCTTCAGCCTGACAATTTCCCTTACAAAGAAGAGGTTGCTGCCCTCAGTAATGTGTGCTTGGTTGTCATTGTGTTGATATTCATCAGCTGTATTCTGGCCTTTAAGGTATTTTTTTTTCATTTAAGTGCATTATTTTTTTTCTAGCACAACTTTCAAAGTAAAGTCAGTTGAAAGTCAGTTGCAGATCTGTGAGGCGAAAAAGGGATATTTCTGCTGTACAATGTATCCCAAAAATATTGTCATTGCTAATGGCATGTGCAATATGCGTGTGTCACAAAGATCCTTCCATCCGTTTTCTGACCCGCTTATTCTCATGAGAGTCACGAGTATGCTGGAGCATATCCCAGCCGACTTTGGACGGAAGGCTGAGTACATTAGCCTGAACTGGTCGTCAGCCAATTGCAGGCCACGCATAGACGCTCTCACTTGATGTTGTGTACTGCACACGATCATTTAGATGTGCACACACTACGACACAACATGAGCTAAATATTTTTTTGTGGCACCAGAAATTATATATATATATATTATATACATTATATTATTATATTATATATTATACAAGGGCGGCTCGGTGGCGCACTGGGTAGCACGTCCGCCTCACAGTCAGGAGGGTGCGGGTTCAATTCCACCTCCGGCCCTCCCTGTGTGGAGTTTGCATGTTCTCCCCGGGCCCGCGTGGGTTTTCTCCGGGCACTCCGGTCTCCTCCCACATCCCAAAAACATGCTTGGTAGGCTGATTGAAGACTCCAAATTGTCCCTAGGTGTGTGTGCGAGTGTGAATGGTTGTTTGTCTTCGTGTGCCCTGCGATCGGCTGGCAACCGGTTCAGGGTGTCCCCCGCCTACTGCCCGATGACGGCTGGGATAGGCTCCAGCACTCCCGCGACCCCCGTGGGGACTAAGCGGTTCAGAAAATGGATGGATATTATACAATATATATTATATTCACCTTCTCCTCTATTATGAATGAACCAAAAAGGATGTTGGTTTTGTTGTATTGTCACTGTTGTCATACTTTTTCTTTTTTTTTTTTTGCTTCCTCCAGGCTTATCTGATCGCCTGCGTGTGGAACTGCTACAGATATGTGTGCAGCCGCGGCACTGCTGAAATCCTGCTTTATGTCACAACTAATGACACAACTGTAAGTCACATAATTCCAAATAGTCCACAGGATAATGCAGTATAGTTTTAGGCCACTTCAAACTACAACCACAATAACAAACATGTTGGGGAATTGATATTTTTTTAATTAAAATATGAATTACAATATTTCAGAATTGATACAGCTTTAGTACTGATCCTCATTAGATTGTGCCACTGACCCATTGTAATTTATTCCAATTGCTATGCACAATAATTCATGTGTGTTTTATTTGGGGATGAGCAATCTGTAAAAGACCACATTTTTACAAATTGTGCATATTTTTGTGTGTGAGGCCACGAGGTACCAGTCTTTCAAATGCTCTGCTCTTGATAGTGTTTGCCTTTTCTGTGGATCTGTGTGTTGAATCAGCCAAGTGGGAATAAAGCTAAGACTGACAATGATTGTTATCGGTGCAACTAATCACAGTTGCAGGCTATCAAAGCGTATTGATTATTGAATGTGTGTTTACTCCTTATGAGATTAGAGCGTCTTATCTTGGCAATCAAAGAGTGCAGTGAGTGAACCCTCAGTTGACTCACTGTTTAAAATGTGGGCTCTGCAGGTCCAACATATTATTATATTATATAGCTTTAAATGCATGTTGAGTCACAAAGAAAAGCTTACGTTACATAATTTTGCAGCATTGTTTTGAGTTTAAATCCCTCGCTCCACGATTATAAAAACAGATCTATTGATTTAGCTAATCAGAGCGTCGCTATTGTTTTGTCGGCTGCTAATAGACTTTAACAGTAAAGCCACAGCAGAATAATTTTCTGCAAAAAAAAATGTGGTGAACTCCAGTACTTCTTGTTTCATTCCTCTTCCTTCAAATTGATGCTTTCTCAAATAAGTGTTAAGGGAGCAGTAGAGCAGTCCCTCCTATTTAAAACTATATGTCCTTCATTTTGGCTATAGGTCCTGCTTCCTCCATATGATGACTGCATCAGTGTTCCTGGCAAACAGGGTGCCCCTCTGTCCTCGCCTCCTATGACAGCATGAGAACATGGCCAGGATCCCTCTGACTGGAGCCTGATGTCAATACGATCCATGTGTGCACCACACTGCCTCTCCGGTGTCCCTTATGCTCATGTTGTTTGTGTCATGAACAAGGTCATCCAGCACACGTATACTGTAAAATGTACACGCACACCACATAGCACCAGCGTTACCAAGCCCCTACTTATGTATCTCATTAGTCCTATATACCCTAATTCAGTGCATTCGAGGAATTCCTGAAATATTTTATGCATTCGACTTTGATGATAATACCATTAAAAACGCAACTGAAAGTTTAGTAGTTGAGAGATTATATATATATTTTTATTAATGCTGCATATGCCGTTTGTGTATTCTGTGACTTTTATATTTGAGCAATCAATGCCCAGAGTAAAGAGTGAGTACGGGGTTAACATGTGATTCTTGTTGGTTGCATCTCTGCTCATGAACTGGCTGGGATGCCTTTGCTGTCTTTGTACTGTCGATTTTTCTCCGATGGGCTTAAAATATCACATTGACAAAAACACCTTTTGAGAGTGTGTCCTAATGTAATCGTGTGCAAAGTTTTTGTCTTGCTGTTGATGAGAAAAAAAAACAAAATTTGGATGATATAATGGTAGTTTTGAGTGGAAATCCATTTGCAGAGTCTTATCAATTTAGATTTGGAAATGATGTTACACAAGCAAAATGATTATGGACCTCAGCAGTGTTTATTATTTCAATCAAGTTGTGTTATGTGGAAACACAGTTTTGTTTTGGGATAAGTGTTCTCCAGAACGCAAATGCTATGCTGGGATGTGCAATCATAGAGACAAATTGTTGTTTTGTTGTGCATTAAACTCAAATTGAAATTACAAATGCTTGTGTTTTATAGTTAGTTACAATGTGAAAATCATAATATACTATCAATCATTCATCACAATGGAATTTTCTCTGGATTCTTTGTCTGTAAATGACATGTGTCCTTGGAAACAATTTGTAAGATATTACAATTTACGCAAAGCGCTAATTATTTATCATCATATTGGTTGGAATTATGATTATTACTAAGTTTTTCCCCAAAACAGATGCTCAACTGTGGGTAATATAAATGGCCTTTAGAACATTCATAGATGTTTCTGTTTGGACTTTTGGACCAGACAAACTTTTCCACATGGATGCCAATTTTATTTTTGAAAAATGTTACAATTATTTTCCATTTCCAATTTTGTGGACCACATATAATACCGCTACGAACTACTAGAGGAGCGCGGACCACCGGTTGACAATCCTGCCATCAGCGACTCTAATACCCAACATTTTAAAATAAAATCATATCTGCAGGATCAGTGAACACTTCAATCAGACAGGCACAAGGACAAAAACAGGAATGGTAAATAGAATAAACTATGCAGTTAATTCACACATTACATGCTGATGATCCGTGTAATTGTTAATACTATGCAAATTTTGTCTTCACAGAAGCCCTTTGCAAAGCGACATTCTTTGATCACATGCTACAATACATGTTACCACAAGGTGGTCCCAGTCTGTTGGAAGGGAAAGGAACAAACTGCTGAGGTGAGCAAGGGGGTCACACAGTCCATACATGTTTGTCCCCCCCATCTCCACCTCCTGTCTCCTCCTCTTCCTCCTCCTCCTCCTCCTCCTCCTCCTCCTCCTGTGTGAACAATATGAGTGTGTGCACGAGGTAGACAGGGAAGACTGGACAAGAGATGTTTGGGGGACATCAGGCAACGCATGATCACATAGGCACACAAGGAGTGTCGCTGTGATCACAGCTACAAACTCTCCAAAGTATTTGTCAAATAGGATTGCTAAATTACTACTGTATTTGTTCATTATTTGGTTTTGTTTGTTAGTTTGTTTTTTTGCTCTGCAAACATGGGCTGCTCCTCATCCAGTACACAGACTATAGATCAAGAAAAGAAACCAGGTACAAAGCCTGAAGAGAGCAATGGAAGTACATTGGGTGAGTTACTTTTCATTTACCATAATGTAATATGAATCAAGTTACTTTCATTCAGTGAAGCTCTGCTGAAGGGGGTGTGTCCGCTCTGGTACACTGTGTGCTTTCTTGCTTAATTCATATTGCAAATAATAACTTGGAGGTAACTTTATAATTGATGATGCCATTCTCATGAAACTTCAATATCTGTTATTTTTGTGTGCCGTTCATAACAAAATTTGAGTAATTCCAGTAAATCCAAATAAAGTAAAAACAATCCCAATGATTTCGTTGTATAATCACAATACTACATCAATTCAACAAACTGTTTATCATTGTAGTTTAGAATAGCCAAACTTAAAAGCAGAGTTTTTATTTGACCTCTGGAAAGCGATCTGAAAGAATGTACACATCCCCCCCCGCGTGGAATAACACAATGGAATAAGGAATTTTCTATCTTAACATTTAGACATAGGCTTTACTGAAATAAGAATCATGCATAATTATGCAATCATACTTACTTTAACTTAACTTATTTACTGCCTCGGTTTTTCGATATGTACAGGGCAGTGCTCGCCACAAACCATAATTGTCTATTATTATGTGGGTCAAACCTACAAGCACATACACAGCTTTGCGCATTCACAAAAACTCCATACATACATGCATGACAATCAGCTATTGTTAGCCAATGTTCCCTTTTTATTGTGACTGCACAATTCAAGTTAACATTGTGCAAAAGCTACATTCATATCCGTGTAAATTAAAAAAATACATCCTTAAAAACAAGGAGGGGGGGCGGGGGTACCATGTGGTAATACTTAGTTATGTACAATAATACAGGTCAATGGAAATTTTCCAAGTACTATGTCAATTTGGGCAAACAATAAGAAACACTGATGAATTGGAAATGTGCATCCCACAGTATAGAGAAGGGTGGAAACATGGCTGTGTAGCAACTTTGCCATTTGCATCATTACCACTGGGTCACTTTGTGATGGGTTTTTTTTCCAGACACTCGTAGCTTGCACACTACAAATGAGAGCAGTTGGCATACACTTTTCCCCAGACGAGCTTGTTTCATGTGACTTGTACAAACACATTGTGTGCTATCCCAGCCACCAGTGGTCCCATCTAGTCCCCCGGAATCCCTGTCAGCCCCCTCCCAACCATGCCACTGTTTTGACTACCACCTCAGTCATCATTGGCAGACTAATCATGTTGTCTCACGAGTCATCCATGTATGCAGGGCACTCCGTTTCAATCCATATCTAAGTTCTGGTCAGACTTTAAGCAGAAATTCAAAATGTTGCTTTCCAAATTGATATTAAGTTGAAAGTAACATTAACCCGACACCATACAAAGCATAAGCGAGTTGACAATGACAATAAAAGGAAATCACTTGGCAAAGCTTGGTAAGACCCTCAAAAGGCAGAGCAGGTGATTGAAGCTGTTTGACTTACAATCGGTTAGACTTTGGTAAATCCGGTCTCAAGGTGGAGTTTCTGAAATTCCAACAAATTTATTTTATGACATTTTGCTTGTGGATGGACAAAATGCATGCAAATATACAGTTTGGAAAGCTTTGTGTTCATGTGAAGGTCTGATTTGAAAAAGCAGACCAGGACATTCCTTTCCACCTATCAACTCTTGGCTCTTTACACCATTTCAGACAGACAAATAAAACCAGACAACCACTGAGTCGAAACATTTCAGCCATTTAGTGAGCAGATCCTTTTTGATTTGGTCTTCTTAGGGGCGATCTTGGTTATAATCAGGGAAGCTTGGCTCTTATGAAACCCGTATGCATTTACTTAAGAACAGGTTGCTTGAAAAACCTCTGCACACTTTGTTTTCTCTTGGATTGTGCTTTTAACCCAATGCATTAACAATTAATTTATTTCAGTGAATGTGACTTAAGGAGGGGTGTGTCTCAAAAAGTCACATGTGATTTATTTGCCCTAAGCAGGTCTCGTCAAGCTTCAGGGATACAGCTAAGAATCTCCAAGCCTCACTTTAAACTAAGGAAATGAAACTTTTGTTGTGGACATTCTTTCTGCTTTTTTGTTTACGTAACATTTCCTGTCATCAATTGACCATTTACGTATACCACATGACCGGGCAAGTAGCCATAAGGTGATGCAAATTCCCCGGCAAACTCGACTAAAATCTGCTTTACTGCATGCGGGAAAGTGATACATCATTAAAAATAGCTACATTTCTGGAGATTTGAATAATGCCCAAGATTCTGTTTTTGGTTGCTCAACAGTTTTACATACAGTAAATGCGGTGTGACGAACGAATGGATGTCCGACATGTTTTTGTGACATTGGACTTGGAATTTTTGATCAGCCAAAAATCATCATGCCTTTGCTTGTCTGTTGGCAGCTGCTCGGAGCAGCATCACTACAGAGACCATTGAGGACAAAACACAGTTGCCTGTAAGTGCCTTAGCAGATGATCTTCAGCAAGTAGCTGATGATGGGGCAGAGGCAACATTAATGGGAATGGAAGCCCAGGAGGATCTTGGCTCTGGGGAAAACCTCTTGACTGATCTTGAACCGCAACCAGATCCTTTCAGTGCTGATGAGCCTTGTTCAGTTGCTTTAGCAAGTGCTTCAGCAGAAGCTTCCAGTGACTCCGGATTCGCGGATGTTGCTGTAGAAGCAGTGGAACATTTGATGGCCAAACCACTTTCAGAGGAAGAGATCCAAGCCATGGGAGGGTGTGAAATGGAACAAACAGAGGTCCCTGCAAAAAAAGATGATGAATGTTGTAAGACAGACGATCCTGTCCAGCAAGATGATGATCCGATTAAGGGTGAGGCACTTGCTATAGAAGAAATAAAGGCTGAGAGATCTGAACCTGTCCAGGCTGAGGTTCCTCCTGTCCCAGCTGGGGCATTTCCTGAGTCTTCCAACCCTGTTGATGAGCCTGAGGCACGGGAGGCCGTAGCTGAAGTCCCCGATGACGCAATCCCGTCTTTAGAGAGTGAAACTGAAAAATCTCCACCGCTTCCAGCTTTACTAACAGCTGAATCTCTTGCTTCAACTGAGACTGCATCAAATGAAGTGGAACCAGTAGCTGAAAGTTCTAATGAAGTAGCTGGAAGTGCTGCTTCGGTAGAAGATTCAACCATTGCTAAGTCTGCGGAGGTAAAAGAGGCTATCATAGATCCAGGGATCGCAGTAGCTACAATTCCCGAGATGCCTCCTTTAGTTCCGGTTACAGATGAGACGCAAGCTGCTGTTGACGAGTCCAATGAATCTGTTGTGATGCCTTCAGAATCCGCTCTACAAGCAGAAGCTTCTGGTCCTGCAGAAACAACCTCTCTTAAGGAGCCTGCCTTGGTCCTGGATGTCCCAGTATCTTCAACACTGCTTTTAGAAACATCATCAAAGGAAGAATCAGAAGCTGCATCAGCTTTTGGAGCCTCTCCATCGACAGTGACGAGTGATTGCACTGTACAAGTTCATGCAGCTGAAGCTACCCAAGCAGAAATTGCTGATCAAGCCTCTGAATCTTCGACCGAAGGTATCCACTGACTTTCTTGTGCTCTTTCATTGAACTCGGCCATCCAGTTGAGACGTATTGTATAGATGAGCATTTATTGATTTATTTGTTTGATAAACCATGAGAAAGATGGGTGCCAGGTATCAAGCAAGAATTCTTTCAATGTCAGAAAAAATGTGGACAAGCAACTTTTTACTCACTCGTTGATTCTTGATGGAATTCTTACTGACAAACTGCATTCACCTTAACAATTCGCCAGGTGTTCCTGTCTTGTGCTGCCAAGTCAAACGTTTAGTTCACAATGACAGCTACTGAGTTACTTGATTTATTAACACCCAACCCTGATAACTTGTCTTGGTGTCATCCCTCATTTCATCATATAAGCTAATTAATGCCTGACAAATTCTGACAATCATTTTGGGAAGTGGTATGTGGCTAATCTCCGCAAAGTTGGTCATTGGGCCTGCCCAAACACATTTAGACTGGCAGTGAATACTTTCTAACAGATACGATCTTGTTTGCATCCAGATAAATAATTAATGGGAAAACATACATATCTAAGCACGTAAACATTGAGGAAGATTGACATTCACTATGGCAAAAGTTTTACAATTGTTACCATGCAGACGACTAACACACAGTTGGCTAGCAACCAAAAACACACGATGAATTGTTCCACTGTCTTTGAAATGAACAATCCAACAATCCAATTCACACATCATGTCTGAACTACATTGTTTGCGGCAGACAAGACATCGTTAGTCTGGTAACACGCACACACATAGTTCGAATGCAAAATGTAATGCTTGTTTTGAGCGGGTTCTCTGTGGCAGCATTTTGTCAACGCAACAGACTCAGTCACCAACTCTCACGGCAGACTATTCAGTCCCTGCTGCTTCACGTTATGTAAGACAAATGCTCAGCAAGTCGAACCAGATCACAGCCAGCCGGCCATGCACATTATTAGAGGATTGGTGCATTGAAGAAAAACAATCTGCTGATTTTACTGCATGATAATGTACTGTGCAAATGTTTCAACCAACCATTAACTAACTTGAAATAACCCCTTTTCGCAGCTAGTTTTGAGAGTGGTACGTTCCTTTGTTTGTTTGCCTCAACATAGAGCTTGCCACACAGTTGTAGGAATGCTTTTGATGTGTCTTGACGTATATGTTCCACCACATGGTAAATATAGAAACTATGTACAGGCCAAAAATCACTATTTTTCTGGCACCAGAAAGTCCTCCAATATGGTATGTTGAGACATATTAATGAAAACTACTTTGACATTTTGCAAACGAGAACATTCAAATAAATTCAGAATACTGTGTCTGCCCGTAGCTAGTATGAAAAAGAGTATGAATCATTTTGGTCAATGAATGAATAATGCTGCAGATGGTTGCAGAATGCTCCATATTTTTGGGAATAATTCTGTTTCCCTTTAATTCTTAAATCAGCGCACTGTATCGTTGGGAACTCAAATAATGGCAGCTACCACCTTTAACATAGGAACCAAGAAAATAATTTCTTGCAAATTAAAATATCAACTGACTGCGTGTGTGTGTTTGTTTGTGTGTGTGTAGTGATGTCAGCAGCAGAGTGCCATCAGGGTATGGAAAAAGACAGAGCCAAAAAGGAAGAGTGAATTGGTAAGAAAAAAAAAACTATCATATGGAATATATGGAAATGGGTCACCATCATAACTGTAAATAAAATACTAATAAAGTACAGTGGTTGTGTTTTTTAACCATTTTCTTATCTTTCAGCCAGAGGAAATCAACTACAAAATGGAAAAACACCCAAAGCTTCAAATGCAAAGGCAACTGAAGAAAAAAATCGATGCAGCAACAAAACCAATGTACCCCAAGTGTATATCTGAAAGATTAATTACACTTGTTGCTTAATTGGTCACTTTTCAGAACAGATATTGGACAGATTATATTCCTTTGTATTGGAAATAAGTCAGCATGGTACAAATGTATTCAAGTGACATCTGTGACAAATACTGATGATTAACATTTTACAGACAAAAACAAATACTACATAGTGCCAATAACATATGGTTTTCAGGTGCAAAAAAAGTCAATGTTATAAAGGTTTTAGTTTAGGTCAATTCCATAAGTGTAATTACAGTTGGCATTTGCCTACTAATTTGCTTGATGTTTTTCATAGGACAGTGTAAAGAATGAGTCTTAGCATTTGGTTAAGAATACAAAGGATCTATAAATGAAGTTAACAAGATGAGATGGATACAACTATGTTAGCACTGCAGAGACAGATCACAAAGCAAGGCACTGGTGCTGACTTCAATTGAATTACCTCTAATTGTGACTGAATATAACTCCTACATGTCTAACAAAATAGAATTCAAATAAGATGGAAGCTGCAGAAATATGTACTTTTTCATGTCTTTTGTCAACCTTTTTCTATATAATACAATATATTCCTTTTATGTAATTCTGCTAACAGCGTACAGAATAAAGTTTCACTCAGTAAATCTCACTGTGTATTTTTCTATATAGAGTTGAAGCAATTATTTAGCTCAACCAATCAGATGGCAGAAAAATGCCAATCCATCCAATAAATATGAAATATAAAATGTAAAAATGGTTGAATATATTATTCATAGGATTAAAAATTCCTTCCCTTAATTTTCTATCATTCAAACATGTTGGAGTAATAATAAATTATAATTTCCATGAGTTGTTGGGAAAACATTTGAGCACGGTGAAACAGCGTCCTCAAGTGGTTGGAAGATGCTCCAAGCATTATGGTGGAAGAGCAAAACATAATTCAGCTTTTGACTATTTTATTTTTTAAAACTTTGATACATTTTAGAAAGTTACATTTATTCATGCAGTATTTCAAATACCAGTCAACTTCCGCTTTCACAGGCTTTCACGTTATTTATTTAGGACGCGTCGATGACGTCACACAGATGATGGCAACTTTACCGTAATGCATCGTAGCGAACGATTTCTGCGTAAACAAAAATATCAAATTTGGATGTGAAACACACATATGTTTGAGAAATTGTTCAATCAGAGTGAACATTTTATTCAACATAATAAAAATACCAAATTTGGACTTGTGAGAGGCAAGGGTGTAAAACACATATATTTGAGAAATTGTTAAATCGGAGTGTAATTTTTACTCCACACAATAACTAACAGTTGCGATATTAGTTCTTGTCATAGAATCAAAGGATTATGCAGCCAGCATTGAAAAGAAATTGAGGTTCCTTCTCATAAATGTTGCTGCTCATAAGAACTACAACTCCCATGCCCCCCACATATACGGAAGCAACTTGCACGCCGTACGGTACACACGCTGCCTAGCTAGCTTGTCCTGAGCGAAATCGATTTTGAAGCAGAATTCCTCACATCCACCAAGGTAAATGTAGCAACATAATACTATTTCATTGCGATTTAGTTTGACAATCACACAATTGTTCTTGTCTCCCTGAAATGACGTTGTTGGTTTAGTAAAAATCTATGTTGTTTTTAAGTTAGCCTGATGTGTATAGTAGGGAATTACATTAAACGTTTGATATGTATAATGTCTCTTAATGTCTGCAAACTGAATTGTCACCATAATTCATGCACACATCTTTGCTCGTGCCTACGTCAACCTCTGAAAATAATAGCACGATCGCTCCGATATATGGGATTTAATGGACATCTATGAGCGGCTATGGGGAGCTTCATCGGGATAAAGCCCCAAATCAGGCCGATTGTTCTGATATTATCAGAGGTTGGAGTGGCCATAAGCCGAGATGCCAACATTAACTTTGATGAAGAATAATTGCAGTATTGTGACATTAACCTTTTATCTGTTCCTGTCTGGATTGGATTAGAACGCCTGCTGAGTCGTATAGTGAATAAAAACGTCTGCTTTTACAGAAAATGTCTGCAGCTAAAGTGAAAATGCGACAGAGGAAACTGAAAAACCAACCCCCTAATGTGCAGTTTGTGTCCTCGCATGGTTATGAGGAGGGCAGCCCCCATCCCAATGGTAACACTTGATCTTCTGACATTCGTTGTTTGTCTATCTTTCTTGTTTCCCTTTGGCTCACTATGTTCCCAATTGTTCTTGCTTCATTAATTTAACCAATTACCTAGACAGTCAAACATTTTTACAACAGAACAGCATCTCCGTTATCATCTCGTCTTCAGTATTGTTATAATGACAATAAAGACATCATTCTTTTGTTGGAAACTTTGCCGCTCAGGTGGAATTGGTGATGGTCCATCTGACAAAGGTCCACCTTATGTAAGAAAGAAGAGATCCCACCAAGAGACCGGGTGGGTCCGTGGACACCAGAAAGATGGCGGAGTCTATGCTAACCAGTTCCCAAAGATAATCAATGGTAAAGAGACCTTTCTTCTTGTACGTGAGCAGACAGTCAATGAATGAAGTGTTAAGGAGGATTTACCCCTTGCTGCAAATATGAAAATAGCGTAATCAACTTACTATTTGTATTCTTTCTGTGTTTAATTGGAATTGTTTCAGTCATCAAGCTAACATTTGCTAAACAATCT
Organism: Syngnathus typhle; assembly: GCF_033458585.1. NCBI lineage: Eukaryota > Metazoa > Chordata > Actinopteri > Syngnathiformes > Syngnathidae > Syngnathus > Syngnathus typhle. Next base: position 8,307,773 of record NC_083747.1, on the reverse strand, counting down.
CAGTAATGCGACATATGTCTAGGAGTAAACTGCAATGTGGTTGGTGCGCAATTCTAAATTTGGAATCTCTTTATTGCACACTGTGAAAATCCATTAAAAAACCTCTTAAAAATCTGCAATATAGTGAGTTTGTGAGCAATGAGCTGTGATGTACACGAGAGGCTTCTTGCATCCTTTGAACGACAATTGCTGAAGTTCCTCTTGCCTTTGTCAAACTGTATCTGCAGCTGGAGTTTTTGCCAGAGCCAGGGCAGCAGAAGTAAGTGCCATGCTGAAAGCTGTTACCAAGACAACAGGCAGCTGTCATGTCTTTGGAGCGCTGCCGAGGCACATGAGGAGAAGAGCGATGAGCTACAACACCAAGCGTCTTCCTTGCCGACTCAGAGAGCTGGCCAACAGAATGGTAGTGTTCACAAAGTATTTTCTTTCCTGACCTTTTTGTTCTGTTTTACTTTATTTTTTGCTGACTTGAGTAATATTTAATTTTGGACTAACCACAGAGAGAGAAATGCCTGCAAGGCAGCGTTAAAAAAAAGGAGCAGGCTAAGAACAAGAGCCGCAAAGCTCGCCGCCGTCATGGAAACATGCTGCTGGAGTTCAACCGACGGCAGAGGAAAAACGTGTGGCTGGAGACGCACATTTGGCACGCCAAGCGCTTCCACATGGTCAAAAAGTGGGGCTACTGCCTCGGGGACAGACCCACCTTAAAATGTTACCGCTCCAGCTACCGAGCCATGAGCACTCATTGTCTGCTGCAGGTACGGACCTTCACAAAAAGCAGGAAAAGATGTTTTCTAACCTCTGTTTATTGCACATGATATTTTGAGACCTACCAGTGATGGATGAAAATCTGCTATCTAAACAGACTATTTATTTTTAAAAAAACAACAACATTTGACATGCATTAAATGTATTGAAGTGCTATCCAGCATGTTGTGGCACAACACTGTACTACCCTAAAAGCGCCTAACTTTAAATTCCGACAAACCTGTATGGTGTAAAAAAAAAAACGATTTAAACTAATAAAAGGTTACTTAAAAACACTGATATAATGAAGGCTCTAATGATACGTTGTGATAAAGGAGGGTTTGCTGTAATAGGAATATTACTCTGTGAAAGAGATTTTTTTTGGTGACCAAACAGGACCTGTCGTATTACTGCTGCCTTGAGCTCCAGGGAGAAGAAGACAAGCTCCTGGATTGTCTGTCCCAGCTGACCAGCAAGGAGGCTGGTGAGTGTGCTCCACCTCAAAAACAAATGCAGATTCAGATTTGTTTTATGGAGCTCATTTGCATAGCTTGGACTACTTTTCTAACTTGACAGGCCCTACATTTGCCCAGCGGTTGTGTCTGTCTGGACAAAGACAAGGTAGCGTGGTGTTGTACAGGGCTGGACAGTTCCCCTCGCAGCCTTTGGGTCCAGTCACATTCCTCTGGAGACCCCGTACGCCTGGCTCAGCTCACAGGCAACTGTGGACCTGGGTTCATCCTACTCTTAAACAGGTAAGAAAAAAAAAAAAAAGAAGCAAACTTTTACTTCTTTACTCAAATATATTTTTGCTTGCAGGATGTCCTCACTGAGTTCCAAAGTGTGTGCCAGTGTCAGCCCGTGGTCCCACTGCCTGTGCCTTCGGTTCTACACGCAGAGGTAATCTCTGCCACAGATTTGGAACCAAAGCCTGATGAAAACCCTCCAACCAAGCAAACACCTGGAATGAAGAGGAAGCAAAACCCCAAGGATGCAAGTGGACCTGTTGCCAAGAAGATCCTGGGCGATGGAACCAGATCTCCCAACACCCCTGTTACTTGGAAATCAAGTTCAACTGGGATATTGATCAAGTTTGTGTTCTTCCTCTATCTGGGTCGTTCGAAAAATCTGCAAAAGGCGACATAAAAAATATTGTTTATCTTTTGTAGTGATCTCACAATGGAGATTGTACGATATCGCCTGATTGGGCCGCAGTCCCACTCTGTGCTGACAGACGCTTTGGAAGCTGCTACAGACTGTGATGTGAGAGAGCTGTGAATTTTATCAGCACAGAAAGCAGAATCTTTTTTATACCAATTGAGCCAGTAAAATTGTGTTGCGTTTTTTTTTTTCCTTATCAGGAAATAGGCAAATCGCAGTCCTCCTGCCTCTGGTGGCCCGATCACTGCAAAGATGAGAGCAAAGTGAAACTCCATGAGCAGCAAACTGATGTCTTTCATACACTGAAAGGTTGACTATTTCCGTCATGGTGGGAATTTTAATGATTTTGTCATCTAATTGTTGTTTTTGAATACGTCCAGGCATCTACTCAACTGCAGAGCTCCCCCCCGGCACAGTGCTGGGGCTGACAGTTGATGACCCTCGGCTGAATATCCCCGCAAAGGCGGTTAAAGCTTTACCTTGTGTAAAGGAGGCCCAAGGTAAAATCTGTCCCATCACAACTGAGATGGTGGAAATACTGGTGGCTAATTACAACAGAAACTTTTAAGTGAGGTTTACATGTGTGTCATTTAGTGTAGGTTTGAGTTAGTTACTTTAGAATTTGACTGCTAATTGGAGATATTGAAATGACTTCATTCATACTGTAGGTGTTTTCATAACATTTCTTTGACAGGTCTCTGCTTGATGACTGTTGCTTGGAAGTGGATTAAGAGCTTTGCCGTGCATAGTTAATTAGTTAATAATGCAGACAAATGTTTGTAGTGGTCTGATATGGAAATGAACAACCCCACTTTTGTGTATCAGTGTGGCAGACGTGTTGTGACTTTCACAAATAGGCAGCAAA